>NW_026108824.1:0-600000 GCF_024516045.1 Bombus affinis
CTCGATTTGACAGGGATCAGTGCGGATGTCACGTAAAATAAAAGAGAAATTTTATAAGAAGAAGAAAACTTTATTTTTACTTCGTTTATACAATTATAAGACACTTCCGAGCTCTAGCCGTGACCGTACGAGAGTGAGTCTCTTACAATCTTTTTACTTTCGATCATCTGTTCTCTCATTATCCCCACTACCCTGTAGGCGTACGTGACCGTTGCTACGCTTCTGGAACATTTGGTGGAAGGACCGTTAGGCCATAAATGAATCCTCAGGTACTCCGCCAATATACATTGTCGCCAAGGTCGCCATGTGTTTCTCTCGTCGGTCCATCGGGTTCGAAGTATGCCGACCGGGACACCATCCTGCCCGCGGTGTGTGTGTGTCCTGGTCTCTGATGTGATTTACGTTACACGGACATAGTGCTAATTGTCTAGTGTGCGCTGAATTGGGCAAGAAATCTGGAGTACCGGGCATATCGAATACTCGGCATGTCTGCAACAGCAACGGAAATACGGGGATTTGAATATTTGAATCTGAATATGCATACCTGCAATGACGCCGTATTTGACACGGCCCAGAGTTGACATAGAGCAAACCGGCTGGAGTATGCTGTATTTGGCAGCAAATGTGGAGTATAACATGCATCCTATTGTGAACATACTTACTATGAAAACGGAGATACATTCAGTTGAATATTTAGGCTTGAATGAGCAAAACTACAAATACGCTGGATTTGACTCGTTCCGTATTTAACATGGCTTAAACCAGATGAAGCGCCCAGTGTATGGCAGTCGATATGGAATATAACGCGCACCGATTTGTCGACATATCTGCAACAGAAACTGAGTCACGTCGATCTGAATATTGAACCCTGATCATGCATTACTGCATTTACGCTTGATTTCACGGGGTCCGGATTTGACATAGCGCAAACCAGATGATGCGAGCTGTATTTAATAGCAACTACGGAGTATAAAGCGCATCGAATTTTCCACATATCTGCAATCGAAACGGAGATTCGTTGATTTGATTATTTAGGTGTGATAATGCAAAACTGCAGTTGCGTTGGGTTTGACCGGACCAGAGTGGACATAGCGCTAATTGGATGATATTGGTTTAATTTGCAACAAATGTGGAATGCAAGTATTGGCGACACATTTCCAACAGTAGCGGAGATGCGTGGATTTGAATATATAATAATGTATATGAAAAACTGCAATTACGCTGGATTTGTCGGTGATCGGAGATGACATAGTTTAAATCGAATGATGTGCACTGTACTGGCGGCAAATGTGAAGTATAACCTGAGTCGAATTGTCGGCATATCTGTAACAGAATCGTAGATACGTTGATTTGATTATTTATGCACGAATTTGCAAAACTGCAATTACGCGGGTTTGACACGGTCCAGAGTTGACATAGCGCCAGCCCACTAATGTGCGCTGTATTTGGCAGCAAATATGGAGTGGATGTCGGCACATATGTTATAGAGGCGGAGACACATTGATCTGAACGTTTATTCCTGAGTATGCAAAACTACAATTACGCTGCACTTCACAGGGTCCAGAATCGACATAGCCCAAAGCGGCTGATGTGTGCTGTATTTGGCAACAATTTTGGCGTATAACACGCTTTACGTTGTCGGCATATCTGCAACAGAAGCGGAGATACGTTGATTAGAATATTTCAGCCTGAATATGCAAAGCTGAAACTACGTTGGATTTGTCGGAGACCAGAGATGACATAGCACAAACCCTCCGATGTGTGCTTAATTTGGGAGCCAATGTGGAATATAACACACATAAATTCATCGTCATATCTGCATTAGAAACAGAGATACGTAGATTTGAATATTTAAGCCTGAATATGCAAAACTGCAATTTCGCTGGATTTCACACGGTCCAGAGTTAACTTAGCGCCAGCCCACTTAGGTGCGCTCTATTTGGCAGCAAATGTGGAGCTACCGCGCATAGTATTTTCGACGTATATCCAATACCAGTGCAGCAGTTGAAAGGTCGCATCCCGGATGATGCGCGCTGTATTTAGTAGTAAATGTGGAATACAACTTGCATAGTATTGTCGACATATCTGTAATAGGGATGAAGATACCTTCATTTGAATATTTAAGCCTGAATATGCAAATTTGCAATTACACAGAATTTGATCGGGTCCAGAGTTGACGTGGCACAAACCGGCTGATTTGGCAGCATATGTGCAGTATTATGCGCATCGAAAGGTCGTCATTTGAGCTCTTGAGGCGGAGATACGTGGATTTCAATATTTTAGACTGAGTATGCAAAACTGCAAATACGCTGGATTTGACACGGTCCAGAATTGACATTGCGCAAACTGGCAGATATGCGCTGTATAGGTTTATTTGAACATTTAAGCATGAATATGCGAAACTACAATCATGCCGGATTTGACTGAAACCAGAGAGGACATAACGGAAACAGGCTGGTGTGCGCTGCATTTGGCAAGAAATGTGGGGTACAAGTCACATCGAATTCTCGACATATTTGCCACAATGACGGAGATACGTTGATTTGATTATTCGTGCATGAGTATCCAAAATTGCAATTACGCTGGATTTAACAATGGTCAGAATCGACATAGCGCAAACCGGCTGATGAGTAATACATTTGGCAGTACGATACTAACTCGAATTGTGGACATATCTGCAACGGAATCCGAAATAGCTTGATTTGAATATTTAATCCTGAAAATGGAAAGCGCTATCAACACCACTCTCAGCATCGCTAACACCTCTCACAACTCGACAACGCTAACAACTCCACTCTCAACAACGCTAACACCTCTCGCAACTCGACAGCGCTAACAACTCTACTCTTCGACTTCTCGATTAACTCTGAGCTCTCGACTCACTCTTATTTCTCGATCAACCGCTCAACGCTTCACGGTCAGCCAATCTTTAAAGTTAAATCGTCCCCTACCATTAGCGTTAGATTTTCCAACTCTCTAACCTAATTCTGTCAACGCTCCACAAGTACAAGGTGACTTTAGTCACATAAGCTTTCTCCCCGATGTAAACTAACAACCGAAGGACAGACGACATTGTTTTGATCGATTTCTAATGAGGAATTTCCCTCAGGATACTACAATATGTTGACTTGAATATTTAAGCCTGAATATGCAAAACTGCAAATGCGCTGAGGTTGGCTGCGTCCACACGTTACATAACTCAAACCAGATAATATGCACTGTATTTGGCAGCGAATATGGAGTATAACGCGCTTCGTTCTGTCGGCATATTTGGAATGCAAACGGCGATACGGTGATTTGAATAATTAATCATGAATATGTATAGCAGCAATTTCGCTGGATTTGACAGAGCCCGGAGTTGACATAGTACAAACCTGCTGATGTGTGGTGCATATGACATCAGATGTGAAATTTAACGGACATCGAATTGTAGCCATATGTGCAATAGAAACGGAGATACATTCATTTGAATATTTTAACCTGAATATGCAAAACTACAATAACGCTGGATTTGACAGGGACCAGAGTTGACATAGCGCAAACCAGCTGACATGCAGTGCACATGACAGCAAATGTGACATATAACGCGCATCGAATTTTCCGAAAATGTTCCGTAGAAACGGACATACCATGATTTGAATATTTACGACTGCAAACGCAATACTACAATTGCGATGGATGTTTCAAGGACCAGATCTGATATTGCTGTAACCAGCTAATGTGCGGTGTATCTGAGTGCAAATATGAAGTGTAACGCGCTATTTATAGTCGAAATATATGCAATAGAAGCGGAGATACGTTTTTGTGAATACGTAAGCCTGAATATGCGCAACAACAAATACGCTGTGATTGACAGAGCCTATAGTTAACCGCAAACTTGCAGATGTGCGCTGGTTATGACATGGGATATGAAATATAACGGGCATCGCATTGTGGCCATTTGCGCTACAGAAACGGAGATACGTTGATTTGAATATTCTAACCGGAATATGCAAAACTGCAATTACGCTTGATATGTCAAGGACCAGAGATGATATAGTAGTTCGAGCCAGCTGAAGTGCGCTGTATTTGGCAGCCAATGAGGAGTATATCTCGCACCTAATTGACGACAAATCTGCAATTGCAGCGGTGATACATTGTAGTTAATATTCAATAATGGGCCTATCACGATACAGATAGTATTAGCGTGACTGAAACACATTGCCGTCTCAGTAAAACCATTTTATTTCAAGCTTCACGCTACAGTTCTGAATCCGGACAAGACCGTTTCAAGTTCTCGCAAAAGCAAGCAGTCAAATTTCGGTACTTACATGAGTTAGAGTCTAATACATTTTACTGGTCCAACATCGATGGAGCGATCTCGCATTGAAATTTTCGGAGGACCGCGTAACCTTCCAACGACGACCGCCGTACGAGCAGCGGATAAACATATTTCGTGCCTTAGGGTGCCCTCACCACGTCCTCTACTTCTTGATTCTTGGTTGGTAGCTTTAGCGGCTGCAGGTCCGAGAAATTGCATCTTGACCCGCTTTCTCGTATGTCGCATGTGACGTCTCACTTTCCGCCGTAGACACTTGTCGGATCTACATACGTTGAAACATTTGCGCGAGACAAGCGCGGCGCTCTGCAGGGACGATGGATCCAATTTTCGAAGTATCAAGTGCGAAACATCCAGTGGTAGTTCGGAAATGATATCTACCTTACTTGGCACGAACAAACCAACGACGCGTAGTAGAGATCTAAAAAACTCCATGTTGCTTCTACTGTTGCCCGAGCACGACTGACGGTCTGGCTGAGAATGAATTCTTATATATGTGCCGTTCGTCACGGTGCACTGCGAGTTCCGGCTCCGGTGAGAGTCCTGGACAGTCAGAATCGATCGCATGTTCATGTATCTTCCTATAGATCGGGTTCACATTATTATTAGTGTTAGATGCGTGAAACGAATCTTCATTTGGATTAGACGTTGTAGTTATGCAATAGAGCAGATATTCACTAGTGCGAATTTGATTTGAGGTGTATGGTAGCGATTTAGGTTTAAAGGCACAAGAGTATATTTAACTATGTAGCTTATTAAAATATACCCTACGTGTACACTAGTCGTATAATACACTTGTTGTCTTGATTCGTGATTACGAATAGATGGGCGCAAAGAAGGATCGACTTAGCTGCTACTCCTCGTGTCACTCGATAAAAAAGAATGCCTCGCTACCCTGCTTGCTATATTCATATGCGTTGGAGTTGACAAAAGGCGTTGGGATTTGAATTTTGAAGGTGTTCTCGAAAATTCGCAACTGACGCTGAACTCTCGACCTTGTTTACAAATGTTGAATTTTCGGGTAGTTGACTCGAGGGCATATGATCACGACAAAATCTACGGATTTTGATTAACCTTCGGTAACCGCCTAAGGTTGTCGGATCTATAATAAACTCATCTTTCAGTAAACACGATTTTTTGTGTAGCGGGTTCACTAGACCGAAACCGTTATGAATTTTACCTACGAGTGCCGCTACAGTACCCGCTTGCCAGTGTTAACGTTACTTCTTTTTATGTTTGTTTATGTATGTTAGCGCGGTGCCCATGCTAACCGCTTAATTCAAACCCGTTTGAGGAGGAGAACGAACTCTCCTGCCCGAACGCGTGGTATAATTGGTTCTTGCGTCTCCGTCGCTTTGTTGCGCTTGCTCGCTGCTTTGCGGTCGGAAGATTTTCCCAGGTAAAAATACGTCGTAGGTTTCTGCGCTCCTTTCCAGATGCTCAATATCTTCCGACACGATGAAGGCGGGTTTTATACGATCTACGGAGACTTTCACGCTTTTGTCCTTCATCCGTATGGTAATGGTTTTCATCCACGCTGTGTAACCTGATAGGGGCCATCGTATGGTGGTTGCAGTGGACCTCCGATTGCATCGTGGCGTACGAAAACGCACGGCGACGTTTCTAAATCGCGGAACATGAACGTTTTCTTTTCGCCGTGTCGTGAAGTCGGCAGAGGTCTAATATCGCTCATTCGCTCTCGCAGACAGTTTGCGAATTCCGCGTTGGCCGGTTGTTTTGCTGGTACAAAGAATTCTGCCGGCAATCGTATGTCCGTACCATAAATCATTTCGGCTGCCGTTGCGCTCAGGTCCTCCTTGATAGCGGTTCTAATGCCTAAAAGAACTATGGGAAGGCTTTCAACCCAGTTGCTCGAATTGTGGCATTTGATTGCGGCCTTAAGCTGCCTGTGAAAGCGCTCTACCATCCCGTTGGACGCGAGGTGGTAGGCTGTGGTACGCAAATGCTTAATGCCGAGCATCCGGCATAGTTCGTTGAAAAGACTGGATTTGAATTGGCGTCCTTGATCGGTTGTTATTTTTGCTGGGACGCCAAAACGCGCTATCCATGTGGAAAGAAGAGCCGAGGCAACGGTCGTCGCTTCCATATCTGGTATTGGAATCGCTTCGGGCCAACGTGAAAAACGGTCGATACATGTTAGACAATATCGGTAGCCTTGTGAATATTGCATGACGATGATGTCTAAATGTATATGCTCGAATCGTCTTGCGAGCTCTCCGAATGTTCCGGTCGGCGTTGAAACGTGTCTCGCTATTTTACATTGTTGACACGGGATGCATTGCCGTGTCCATGTTTGGCAATTTTTGTTTACCGGCCAAACTATACGCGATTTTACGAATTTTTGGGTCGCGCGTATCCCTAGATGGGAAAGTCCGTGGAGCGAATTGAATACGTCGCGCCGCAAGGGTTTCGGTACGTACGGTCGTACGATGTCGCCTGATACGTCGCAGTATATTTCCGCGTCGTAATCCGGAAAACGAATTTTCTTAACCTGCAACGCGGATATATCGGAGTTGATGATGTCGCGGAGCTCCTTGTCGTTTTCTTGCGCGGCGGCGAGAATTTTGTGATCCACGGATTTTCCTATGGCTTCGATGCGAGATAGGGCGTCGGCTGCATTGTTATTCAGCCTTTTTATATGCCTTATATCGGTCGTTAACTGCCCGATATAATCTAGTTGACGGAATTGTCTCGGCGATCACTTGTCGGGATTTTGACTGAACGCATAGGTGTGGGGTTTGTGATCTATGAAAATAATGAAATTCCTCCCATCTACGGCGTGTCTAAATCGCTTGACCGCGGTATACATAGCAAGTAATTCGCGATCGTACGCGCTATATTTTCGCTGCGCGAAATTTGAGGCTTTAGTTAAGAAACCCAATGGTTGCCGAGTGTCATTCGCGCGTTACTGCAACACCGTCCCTATTGCAAAGTCGGACGCGTCTACTGCGAGGCTGATGGGCGCGCCAGGTATACGATGCGCTAACATCGTAGCGTTAGCTAGGGCGCGTTTTGACTCGCTAAAGCTCGTTTTGGCTTCCTCCGACTAAATAATGGGCATGTTGCCCTTTTTCGCCCCTTGCAACAAATCGTTGAGGGGTTGCAAAATTTTAGCTGCCCCCGGTATGAAACGTCGGTAAACGTTATCATACCGAGGTATCCGCGTAGTGCCTTGATGTTCGCGGGGAGCGGTGCTTCGTTTATGGCTGTAACGCGATCGGCGAGCGGTTTTATTCCGTGCGCGTTTACCGTATGGCCTAGGCAGGCTATTTCATTAATTCCGTACTCGCACTTTGCGTGGTTCATAACTACGCCGTACTGATTTAGACGTTCGAACAAGATCCGCAAGTGCCAGCGGTGCTGCTCCTCGGTTTCCGAAGCTACCAAGAAGTCATCTATGTACGCGTAAACGAAATCTAAGCCTCGCGTCGACAAATCTTTGACACTTTTGCGCGGCGTTTCGAAGCCCAAACATCATGTTGTTTGCCTCGAAAAGGCCGAATGGTGTCGAAATCGCGGTTTTTGTAACGTCCTCAGGCGCGATTGACATTTGATGGTAGGCTCGAACTAAACCAATTTTTGAGAATATTCGCCGACCGTGTAAATGCTGCGCGAAGTCTTGTATGTGCGGTGGAGAGCACCTGTCGGGTACAGTTCGGGCGTTTAGCGCCCTGTAGTCACCGCAATGTCGCAGACTTCCATCCTTCTTTGGGACGACGTGTAGTCGAGATGCCCGGGAACTCTTCGATGGGCGCATGACTCCTTGCTCGATAAGTGTTGCAAATTCCGCCTTGATTGGCTTGAGACGGTCCGGTGCGAGAGGGCGGGGTTTGCAATATACGGGCGGGCGGGGTGTGGTTTCGATGTGGTGCTCCACACTGTGCCGTATTTTCTCTCACCCAAAGGCCGGTGGGCGCGTTAGATCTGCACATTTCTCCAACAATTGGTGGTAGACCAAATCCCCGTTTACGGTCTTAATCATAAGCTTTTCGCAGTTGACGGCGTATCCCCTGGTCGATAGCTGGTTTGTTGTGTCGAGAAGTCGTCTTTTTCTTGGATCCACAAGCAACCCGTAATGACTTAGGAAATCTAGGTCGATGATGGGGGTTTGCACATCGGGGACAGTGAAGTGCCATTTGAAGGCACGTCTAAGGGACAGGTTCAGCTCAATCGCTATAGTGCCGTACGTTGCGATGCGCGTCCCATTGGTAGCGAATAGTTCATACGTTGTTTTCTTTACGTCCCTAGATAGCCTGCTTCGGGGATGAACGCCGATATCAGCACCGGTGTCAACTAAGAACGAAGTCTTCGTTCTCTGGTCCAAAATAAAGATGCGGCGAGATCCCAAACCGTCGCCGTCCTCCGCTTTTACGGACGGCAGGGGTCGTTTCCCGACTTCCACTTACAATCGTGGCGCGATCGCCGAACCTCGCATGATAGAAGCAAATTCCGCCCTGGCGCGGATAGTCTCGGGAACGCGAACGGCGGCGGGGTCGAGTGAGAGAATTCGAACGTCTTCGTAGTCGATGATACCCGCTGATTCCCATAGCCTTAATCTGTTCTCGCAGTCTACTGACCTCGGCGGCCAGTGCGTCGTTTTTGCCTTCGTGTGATGCCGGTGGCTCGATTGTGACTACCTTAGCGCGCTGCCCATTACGATTATACGCCTCATCGAGTTTATCCGCTCTCCTGGTCAGTTTCTCGATACTCGTATCGTCCACTGCAGCCAGGACTTCCCTGATGCGATTCCTCCACAAGCTGTGGATGAATTCATCGGAAGCGAGGGGGCTGGCTAATTTTTTAAGTCATTATAAAACTGTGAGGGTTTTCTGTCGCCCATCTCTTCACGTTCGACTAACCTTTCGAACTTGGCGCTGTCCGATTCGGTCAGGGCGCGGATCAGCTCGCTCTTCAATTTATCGTACTGGCCTGTGGCGAGGAGGTTGGTCACTGTATCCTCAATCTTCGCGAGGTAATGTGGGTCGAGGAATCCCATGAGGGCTAAGGATTTTTCATCGTCGTGGAAGATGCCGGGTACCCCGAAATATTTCTCTAAAATGGAAAACCAAATCCTGGTCATCGTGGGCATAAAGGGCGGCACGCGGAACGATGAGCCGCCTGGAGTTCGTTTGCTCTCCTTTTCCATTGTGTGAGTTGCGGACTATGATATTCAAACTGCGACTAGCCTATCGCTGTCACCTCTTACACAAAAATCACGTCGGTGTCACCAGTTTGAGATGTATGGTAGCGATTTAGGCTTAAAAACACAAGAGTATATTTAACTGTGTAGTTTATTAAAATATACCCTACGTGTACACTAGACGTATAATACACTTGTTATCTTGATTCGTGATTACGAATAGATCGGCGCAAAGAAGTATCGACTTAACTGCTACTGCTCGTGTCATTCGATAACAAAGAATGCCTCGCTACCCTGTTCGCTATATTTATATGCGTCGGAGTTGACAAAAGGCGTTGGGATTTAAATTTCCAAGATGTTCTCGAAAAATCACAACGGACGCTGAACTCTCGACCTTGTTTACAAATGTTGACATTTCGGGTAGTTGACTCGAGGGCATATGATCACGACAAAAACGACGGAATTTGATTAACCGTCGGTAACCGCCTAAGGTTGTCGAATCTATAATAAACTCATCTTTCAGTAAACACGATTTCTTGTGTAGCGGGTTCACTGGACCGAAACCGATATGAATTTTACCGACGAGTGCCGCTATAGGTGTATAATGAATCCTCAGGCTAGCTAAACATATACTGTTGAGATGCGTTGACATCTGGCAATCATCTTATCCGACGGATAGAGTCTGCGAGTGGCGAGACACGGGACAGAAACCGTTGGAATGTTTACTGTCACGTGCCGCTACGATTATTTCATTTAAAGACAGCTATAGAATTACTCCATGCCTTTATTAGACAAAACGTTCATCCCTTGACCGCGGCTACGTTCGGTGACTGGTTGTCGCCTCGAGGCCAAGTGCAGTATCAAAAGTTTCGAACAATTACAATCGGACTGAATGGCTACAATTGTTGAATTACAGCTATGGTAGAATCTAGATTACGATGTTACGGGATTTTCCCAAAATTCCAAACGGAAGGTTCCCGTGTTCTTTCATCTCCGATTTATATTTGTCCTTGATCTGTCTGGGACCAGTCTGGATATAGCGCAAACTGGCTGGCAAACGATGTATTTGGCAAGAAATGTGGAGTACCAGGCACATCGAATTGTCGACATATCAGCAACAGCAACGGAGATACGTGGAGTTGAATATTTGAGTCTGAATCTGCAAAACAACAATTACACTGCATATATCAGAGACCAGAGTCGATGTTCTGGCGCGCAACACATCTCCACTCCATCCCCCGCGGCTTGACAGCCAACGGTCCACGTGCCATCCTTCGAATCTTCCATAGGCCCAAGGACCCATCATAAAGCCGAAATCCCAACTGCATTGTTCGCACATATGGTCTAAGTCAATCTGTTTGCCCGAAAAGACTTTCTAATTCTAGAAGTGTTTTCGGTCGGTTTTTAGAAAGGTCCTTGGGTTCATTACGCCCTCTTAAGAATTACGGAGAAGGCGGATATTGGCCTAACTAAAAAAGCGGACATCTACCTAACGGAAATTCTGAGTTTTCCCATAAACAATGTCGCCTAGGACCCACGTTAGTAGGAGGCTTCTTCCTCCTCTCTTCCTTTCTAACATTAGTCATAACCAATCGGAATCGCGGATCATTGCCCTCACTTTCCTAACTAACAATGTAATCAACGAATCCGCGTTCTTCGCTCAAAGGGCACACCAATACCGAGTTTCGTACTCACATCAGAATAAACTTTAGAGTCACATCATCTCTCACGGTGACTAGAGTTCCTGCAATCCCTATAACTCTTACCGTTCCTATATCTCTCAGAGTTCCATCGTATCTCGCGGTGACTAAAGTTCCTGCAATCCCTATAACTCTCACCGTTCCTATATCTCTAAGAGCCTCCTATTTCTCTCACAGTATCCAGAAGTCCGACAGCTCCTACAGCTCTCACGGACCTAGAGCTCCTATAGCTCACACTCTCATCTAAGAATAATCCATTTCTTCGTTATCTGTATCTTAAGCAACGGCGTTCTTACTCAGTGTGATTGTATAAATCGTTGGAAATACATATATTTTTTATAACTTTGTGACCCCCAGTGTTATACCACAACGACTACACCTATTATCCTAAACGAAATACGGGGATCGAACTATTCGTGGTGTCGATTATTAAAATGGTAACGGGAATTTACGACTCCCATTGACGCGTATTCAAACGACCGCGTCTCCCCGCGATAGCTCGAAAATACAGTCGACATAGCGCAAACCGGATAAGTGCTGTATTTGGCTGTAATTGTGGAGTATAGCGCGCATCGCATTTGCGACATGTATCCAATAGCAGCGCTGATACATTGGTTTGAACATTTAGGCATGAATATGCAAAACAGCAATTACGCTGAATCTGTCAGTGACCAGAGAAGACGTAAGACAGAAGAGAAGATAGAATCCGAAGATGTGCTCTGTGCTCACCAGCAAATCAGGAGCATAACGCTCACCGAATTGTCGTCATATCTGCCACAGAAACGGAGATAAGTTGCTCTCGATATTCAAGCATGAATATGCTAAACTGCAATTATGGTGTATTTGACAGGGACAAGAGCGTACATAACTCTAACCTACTTATGTGCGCTGTATATGACATCAGATGTCAAATATAACGCGCACCGAATTGTCTGTAAGTGTGCCATAGAAACGGAGATTCGTTGGTTCGAATATTGAATACTGAATATGTAAAACTGCAAATACGCAGGGTTCGGCTGGGTCCCGATTTTACATGCATCAAACGGGAAAACGTGCACTATGTTTGGCAGCAAATTTGGAGTATAACGAGCATCTAATTGTAGCCATACGTGCTATAGAATCGGAGATACGTCGGTTTGAATACTTAATCCTGAATATACGAAACTGCAACTACGCTGGATCAGGCTGGGTCCAGAATTTACATAGCGTAAACCGGATGATGTGCACTGTAGTTGGCATCAGATGTGGAATATAACGCGCATCGCATGGCCAATGTTTCTGCAAAACAAGCGGAGATACCTTGATTCGAATATGTAAGCATTTATATCCAAAACTGCAATTACGCTGGATTCCTCCGAGTCCAGTCTTGACAGTGTGCAAACGGTCTGATGTGTGCTGTATCTGGCAAATGTGCAGTATTACGTACATCCTATTGTCGACATACCTACAATGGATACGGAGATACTTTCACTTGAATAACTTGGCTTGAATATGCAAAACTACAAATCCGCTGGATTTGACTCGGTCCGGATTTAACACGGCTTAAACCAGATGAGGCGCTCTGCGTATGGCAGTCAATGTGGAATATAACGCGCATCGAATTGTCTACATACCTGCAATCGAAATGTAGTCACGTTGATCTGAATATTTATTCCTGAACATGCAAAATTGCATTTTGGCAGGTTTTGGCAGAGACCAGAGTTGACATAGCTCAAACAAGCTGATGAGTAATGTAACTGTAGCAAATGTAGAGTATAAGGCGTATCGTATTATCGATATATGTGCAAAACAAGCGGAGAGACTTTGAAAGCAATATTTAAGCATTAATAGCAAAAACTGCAATTCTGCTAGATTTTACAGGGTCCAGAGTTGGCATAGCACAAACCGGCTGATTTGGCATCAGATGTGGAATATAACGCGCATCGTATGGACAATGTTTCTGCAAAACAAGCGGAGATACCTTGATCGAATATGTATGCATTAATATCCAAAACTGCAGTCACGCTGGATTTCACCGAGTCCAGTCTTGACAATGTGTAAACTGTCTGATGTGTGCTGTATTTGGCAGCAAATGTGGAGTATAACATGCATCCTATTGTCGACATACCTACAATGGATACGGAGATACTTTCACTTGAATAACTTGGCTTGAATGTGCAAAACTACAAATACGCTGGATTTGACTCGTTCCGTATTTAACATGGCTTAAACCAGATCAAGCGCCCAGTGTATGGCAGTCTATGTGGAATATAACGCGCACCGTTTTGTCGACATATCTGCAATAGGAACTGAGTCACGTCGATCTGAATATTGAACCCTGATCATGCAGTACTGCACTTACGCTTGATTTCACGGGGTCCGGATTTGACATAGCGCAAACCAGATGATGCGAGCTGTATTTAATAGCAACTACGGAGTATAAAGCGCATCGAATTTTCCACATATCTGCAATCGAAACGGAGATTCGTTGATTTGATTATTTAGGTGTGATAATGCAAAACTGCAGTTGCGTTGGGTTTGACCGGACCAGAGTGGACATAGCGCTAATTGGATGATATTGGTTTAATTTGCAACAAATGTGGAATGCAAGTATTGGCGACACATTTCCAACAGTAGCGGAGATGCGTGGATTTGAATATATAATAATATATATGAAAAACTGCAATTACGCTGGATTTGTCGGTGATCGGAGATGACATAGTTTAAATCGAATGATGTGCACTGTATTGGCGGCAAATGTGAAGTATAACCTGAGTCGAATTGTCGGCATATCTGTAACAGAATCGTAGATACGTTGATTTGATTATTTATGCACGAATTTGCAAAACTGCAATTACGCGGGTTTGACACGGGCCAGAGTTGACATAGCGCCAGCCCACTAATGTGCGCTGTATTTGGCAGCAAATATGGAGCGGATGTCGGCACATATGTTATAGAGGCGGAGACACATTGATCTGAACGTTTATTCCTGAGTATGCAAAACTACAATTACGCTGCACTTCACAGGGTCCAGAATCGACATAGCCCAAAGCGGCTGATGTGTGCTGTATTTGGCAACAATTTTGGCGTATAACTCGCTTTACGTTGTCGGCATATCTGCAACAGAAGCGGAGATTCGTTGATTAGAATATTTCAGCCTGAATATGCAAAGCTGAAACTAAGTTGGATTTGTCGTAGACCAGAGATGACATAGCACAAACCCTCCGATGTGTGCTTAATTTGGGAGCCAATGTGGAGTATAACACACATAAATTCATCGTCATATCTGCATTAGAAACAGAGATACGTAGATTTGAGTATTTAAGCCTGAATATGCAAAACTGCAATTTCGCTGGATTTCACACGTTCCAGAGTTAACTTAGCGCCAGCCCACTTAGGTGCGCTCTATTTGGCAGCAAATGTGGAGCTACCGCGCATAGTATTTTCGACGTATATCCAATACCAGTGCAGCAGTTGAAATGTCGCATCCCGGATGATGCGCGCTGTATTTAGTAGTAAATGTGGAATACAACTTGCATAGTATTGTCGACATATCTGTAATAGGAACGAAGATACCTTCATTTGAATATTTAAGCCTGAATATGCAAATTTACAATTACACAGAATTTGATCGGGTCCAGAGTGAGACGTGGCACAAACCGGCTGATTTGGCTGCATATGTGCAGTATTATGCGCATCGAATGGTCGTCATTTGAGCTCTTGAGGCGGAGATACGTGGATTTAAATATTTTAGACTGAGTATGCAAAACTGCAAATACGCTGGATTTGACACGGTCCAGAATTGACATTGCGCAAACTGGCAGATATGCGCTGTATAGGTTTATTTGAACATTTAAGCATGAATATGCGAAACTACAATCATGCCGGATTTGACTGAAACCAGAGAGGACATAACGGAAACAGGCTGGTGTGCGCTGCATTTGGCAAGAAATGTGGGGTATAAGTCACATCGAATGCTCGACATATTTGCGACAATAACGGAGATACGCTGATTTGATTATTCGTGCATGAGTATCCAAAATTGCAATTGCGCTGGATTTAACAATGTCAGAATCGACATAGCGCAAACCGGCTGATGAGTAATACATTTGGCAGTACGATACTAACTCGAATTGTGGACATATCTGCAACGGATTCCGAAATAGCTTGATTTGAATATTTAATCCTGAAAAAGGAAAGCGCTATCAACACCAGCGCTAACACCTCTCACAACTCGACAACGCTAACAACTCCACTCTCAACAACGCTAACACCTCTCGCAACTCGACAGCGCTAACAACTCTACTCTTCGACTTCTCGATTAACTCTGAGCTCTCGACTCACTCTTATTTCTCGATCAACCGCTCAACGCTTCACGGTCAGCCAATCTTTAAAGTTAAATCGTCCCCTACCATTAGCGTTAGATTTTCCAACTCTCTAACTTAATTCTGTCAACGCTCCACAAGTACAAGGTGACTTTAGTCACATAAGCTTTCTCCCCGATGTAAACTAACAACCGAAGGACAGACGACATTGTTTTGATCGATTTCTAATGAGGAATTTCCCTCAGGATACTACAATATGTTGACTTGAATATTTAAGCCTGAATATGCAAAACTGCAAATGCGCTGAGGTTGGCTGCGTCCACAAGTTACATAACTCAAACCAGATAATATGCACTGTATTTGGCAGCGAATATGGAGTATAACGCGCTTCGTTCTGTCGGCATATTTGGAATGCAAACGGCGATACGGTGATTTGAATAATTAATCATGAATATGTATAGCAGCAATTTCGCTGGATTTGACAGAGCCCGGAGTTGACATAGTACAAACCTGCTGATGTGTGGTGCATATGACATCAGATGTGAAATTTAACGGACATCGAATTGTAGCCATATGTGCAATAGAAACGGAGATACATTCATTTGAATATTTTAACCTGAATATGCAAAACTACAATAACGCTGGATTTGACAGGGACCAGAGTTGACATAGCGCAAACCAGCTGACATGCAGTGCACATGACAGCAAATGTGACATATAACGCGCATCGAATTTTCCGAAAATGTTCCGTAGAAAGGGACATACCATGATTTGAATATTTACGACTGCAAACGCAATACTACAATTGCGATGGATGTTTCAAGGACCAGATCTGATATTGCTGTAACCAGCTAATGTGCGGTGTATCTGAGTGCAAATATGAAGTGTAACGCGCTATTTATAGTCGAAATATATGCAATAGAAGCGGAGATACGTTTTTGTGAATACGTAAGCCTGAATATGCGCAACAACAAATACGCTGTGATTGACAGAGCCTATAGTTAACCGCAAACTTGCAGATGTGCGCTGGTTATGACATGGGATATGAAATATAACGGGCATCGCATTGTAGCCATTTGCGCTATAGAAACGGAGATACGTTGATTTGAATATTCTAACCTGAATATGCAAAACTGCAATTACGCTTGATATGTCAAGGACCAGAGATGATATAGTAGCTCGAGCCAGCTGAAGTGCGCTGTATTTGGCAGCCAATGAGGAGTATATCTCGCACCTAATTGACGACAAATCTGCAATTGCAGCGGTGATACATTGTAGTTAATATTCAATAATGGGCCTATTACGATACAGATAGTATTAGCGTGACTGAAACACATTGCCGTCTCAGTAAAACCATTTTATTTCAAGCTTCACGCTACAGTTCTGAATCCGGACAAGACCGTTTCAAGTTCTCGCAAAAGCAAGCAGTCAAATTTCGGTACTTACACTAGTTAGAGTCTAATACATTTTACTGGTCCAACATCGATGGAGCGATCTCGCATTGAAATTTTCGGAGGACCGCGTAACCTTCCAACGACGACCGCCGTACGAGCAGCGGATAAACATATTTCGTGCCTTAGGGTGCCCTCACCACGTCCTCTACTTCTTGATTCTTGGTTGGTAGCTTTAGCGGCTGCAGGTCCGAGAAATTGCATCTTGACCCGCTTCCTCGTATGTCGCATGTGACGTCTCACTTTCCGCCGTAGACACTTGTCGAATCTACATACGTTGAACCATTTGCGCGAGACAAGCGCGGCGCTCTGCAGGGACGAGGGATCCAATTTTCGAAGTATCAAGTGCGAAACCTCCAGTGGTAGTTCGGAAATGATATCTACCTTACTTGGCACGAACAAACCAACGACGCGTAGTAGAGATCTAAAAAACTCCATGTTGCTTCTACTGTTGCGCGAGCACGACTGACGGTCTGGCTAAGAGTGGAGGCTTATATATGTGCTGTTCGTCACGGTGCACTGCGAGTTCCGGTTCCGGGTGAGAGTGCTGGTCAGGCAGAATCGATGGTATGTGCATGTATTTTCACTTACATCGGGTTCACATTATGATTAGAGTTAGAGGCGCGAAACGAATCTTCATTTGGTTTAGACGTTGTAGTTATGCAATAGAGCAGATATTTACTAGTGTAAATTTGATTGTTATATAATTTGACAAGTAGTCGTGGTAATTAGGTACTCGAGAAGCTAATGACAATGATCCTGGGATCAATAACAAAGCCGCGGTCAACGGGACAACAGAATTCGTTTTCATCCTGATTCCAAGTTGTACCCTACTTCCTTATCTACGATATAGGTAGGACTGGATATAGGTAGATGGATATACGATATATACTGGATATACGATATAGGTAGGACTGAAGAAACTCTTTGTCAAAACATAGAATATCCACCGAGTGTTAAGGCTCTTTGTAACTGGCTAATGTGACCTCACGAGAGAATGATTTTCCGGCACGATGATGCTGCAGAGGAAAACTATGATGGGTGTGTCTAAGGGCACCAGAACATCGGATTCGTGGAGAAATGACTTCGCTCGGAAAGAGATTGTAAGTGACGTTACTGTAAATTGGACAATTTCCATGTTGATGGTTAGAGAAGGATGCTAGTTGCCCTTGAGAGAACGTTGCTAGCGGGAAGCGTCGTCCGTGGAAAAATAGATTTCACCTATCATCCCGTAGTTGGAACAAAGACTGTTTGCCTGTTTAGGACTGTTAAGGACTTTAGTTAACTAAATCTTAAGGTTTATAATGGGTCCTCAGGCTAGCTAAACATATACTGTTGAGAAGCGTTGACATCTGGCAATCATCTTATCCGACGGATAGAGTCTGCGTGTGGCGAGACACGGGACAGAAACCGTTGGAATGTTTACTGTCACGTGCCGCTACGATTACTTCATTTCAGGACAGCTATAGAATTACTCCATGCCTTTATTAGACAAAACGTTCATCCCTTGACCGCGGCTACGTTCGGTGACTGGTTGTCGCCCCGAGGCCATGTTCGGTATCACAAGTTTCGAACAATTACTATCGGACTGGATGACTACAATTGTTTAATTACCGCTACCGTAGAATCTAGATTACAATGTTTCGGGATTTTCCCAAAATTCCAAACGGAATGTTGCGGTGTTCTTTCATCTGCGACTTATATTTATGTCGCTGGTAGTTCTTACGCATTAGCTTATCGACGGCCTGGCTGGGAACGACCAGGGAAGCGAACTTTTCTGCCCGCGCGCCTGGAGTGATGAATTCCAGAGTCGTCTTCGTTTTGCTCATCTCAAACATCAGGTGGTATTATTACTTCGCGATTTTCGCTGTAATGGTGTTCAATGTTACCGTGCAATAAAAATTCACGCATTTCGGATGGTCTAAGGGTACGATTACGTTCTTGTTGCTAACTTCAATCGCAATGGTCCCTTTTGCTCTCGATATAAATTGATGCGGTCCGCCGTAGGGTGGTTGTAAGGGGTATCCGATGGCATCGTGACGTAGAAATACGTAAGACGATGTTTCGAGTGGAACACGGAGGTTTCTTTTTCGCCGTGTCGCGTAATCGGATGAGGCCTGATCTTTTCTATTCGTAGTTTTAGACGGCTTCCGTATTTCGACTTGGCCTGTTGCTTCGTTGGTACACAGAATTCTGCCGGCAATCGTATGCCGGTGCCATAAACCATTTCGGCTGTCGTCGTTTTCACGTCCGTAATAACTGTTCGTATGCCAAATAAAACTGTTGGCAAGATTTCTACACAGTTGCTCGTATCGTGGCATTTGATTGCTGCTTTTAGTTGACGGTGCAGGCGCTCTACCATCCCGTTGGTCGCGGGGTGATAGGCTGTCGTTCGTAAATGCCTAATGCCCAGGAACAGGCATAATTCGTTAAATATGTTTGATTGGAACTGGCGTCCTTGATCGGTCCTTATCCTTAAAGGTACGTCGAAACGGAATATCCACGTGGAAAGGATGGCTGAAACAACGGTTGCCGCCTCCATGTCGGCGATGGGAACGGCTTCGGTCTAACGCGAAAAACGATCGATTTTCGCCAGGCAATGTCGGTATCCTAGCGTACCGTGTCTGGGGGGGTTTGTCATAAGGTCATCGACGTCCTGTAGCTGTTGATCGCTGAGGCATTTGCCCAGCGTCACGTTTCTAATTATGCTCTAGCAGTTTATATTTCTCTAGGCAAATTGTTTGAATGAACTGTAATTTATACCTGTTAAATCAGTGTATACTTAATTGAACCACCCCGATGATCCTAACAGAAATAAGGTTATCGATCTGTTCGTGGCTGTTAGGAACATGATACATTTACACTGTACATGTGAATGTGCGTGTAAGCGTCAGAGGACGTCGAGGCCTTAGTTGGGACAAAAGACAAGAGTCAGTCGTTTCAAGTATCTGGAAGAGTTGGTTGGCAACAAGCGTGCGTGCGAGTAGGATTTCGAGGTCTTTAGAGTATAAGATATATGTATAACTGTTGTGTGCTAAATAAAGGGAATTATTTGTATTTCCGAACCCCTTCTATGTCCTTACAGTGGTGTCGATTATCTGATGGTAACGGTTACGACTCTCGTTTACGCGAAACATAGTTGATTTTGTTTAAATGCTAGTTATAGTTTCACGTGAGTAGGGGCAGAAGGAAAGAAGGGTATACACGAATCATTTATAAACCACTTAAGAAGTATGGGCGAAAATGATTTGAAAGAGTATTTCTTTACTCAACTTGCCTTATTTTCATATTGCTATTATAACATAAATGTCATGGTAGAAACGCGGATGATAAATAAATGGCTTATTTCGTTAAACAAATTATTGCCTTTCTGAATTAAGTTAGAGACTTTCAACAATCCTCAACTACGAAATTTATGTTGATTCTTTTATAAATGGTGCATGCCTGTCAGTTAGATACTATAAGAACGAAGAGTTTACCATTAAAACTTTAAAATTTCTACAAAAGTTTTAAAGCGTAGGCGTCACTGTGTAGGTACGTAGGTAGGTATATTGAGGTCAACCGGATGTAGAGTTAGTGCCGCATCGGCCACGCTGGTCTTTACCTTTCTCTCATTGCGTTCGTCAGATAATTAATATAATTTACATGTTATTATAATCTGTATTATAAATTATTATAAATTTTTGTACATTATATATATTGTTGAGGTAAATAAATTCAAAATTTAGGGAACAACGAATTCAAGTATTATCCTGTTCTGTCGGGTTACTATTGGTGGCGGGGCAGTAGCCGCTTGGGGTACGTGGGCGTTGCCTCTGGGCCGCTTCGGTCAATCTCACTCCGCGAGTAGTTGGTAACGGCTATGTCGAAGTCAGTTATGAAAGTGCGCAGTGGTTTCTCAGTCTGATTCGTGTATTTTCCATGTATGTCATATCAGATTTCTTGGATATCATTTCGTCACAGTGTAAAATGTGTCTTTTTTATACTTGCGAACTGGTTAATTCTATCGTTGTTAATGAATATTATAATATTCTGGTACGTTAGTGTATTTGTAATGGTATAGAATGGATTCGGAAATACAAATAATTCCCTTTATTTAGCACACAACAGTTATACATATATCTTATACTCTAGAGACCTCGAAACCCTACTCGCCAGCACGCTTGTTGTCAACAGACTCTTCCAGATACTTCTAACGACAGACTCTTGTCTTTTGTCCCAACTAAGGCCTGGACGTCCTTTGACGCTTACACGCATATTTACATGTACAGTGTAAATGTATCATGTTCCTAGCAGAATTGTTATGCGACAGATGCATCAACATACCATGCAAGAAGAATTGGAAACTAGGACAAAAAGGAAGAACTGTGAAAGAGATACTTATAATCATAGTAAACGACAAAAAATTCGTAGATGTTCAAGTAAATCTGACGAGGAGGATATTGATGAAAAGGTAGTTGACAATAGAAGAATACAAGTAATAACACAAGAGTCAAACAATCTCCCCGATAACGGCAAAAGGATGATGCGAATGATGGGATATAAGGCGGTTACGGCCTCGGAAATAATGAACAAGGTTGTTTAGAGTCAGTTCAAGCACCTAGACAGCATGGTCGCAGAGGCTTTGGACATCATGTTCCTGGACATGAAGATTCAGGTCTTAAATGGAATCCAGCAGAGGAAGTTATAAAGTGTGTAAAAGATATGAAATGGTGATATGAAAAGTTGACCACAGATGATGAAATTGATTTCTGTTGTGAAGATATAGTGAAAACTTTTATCAATGCGAAAACGGTATTCGCCCATTTGGATGACGTTGAAGTGCGTCGAGCAAGGACACGCTGTAATCCTCATGAAACAGTTCGTGGTGCATTTTTTTTAAATCGTGCTACTGTTAAAATGGCGAATACAGATAGAGCATGTAACTTTATGTTTACTAACCCAAAAGGTTTGAGGGAGAATGGGCTGCTATACTTTGCAGATGTATGTGCTGGACCAGGAGGTTTTAGTGAACATGTTCTATGGCGAAAGAAATGACGTGCTAAAGGATTTCCTCTTACTTTAGAAAATGAACATGATTTCAAATTAGAAGATTTTTATGCGTGTCCGTGTGAAACATTTCATCCATACTACGGACCAAAGGAAAGTGGTGACGTCTTTGACCCAGATAATGAAGAGGCATTTACAAATCTTATAATGCAGCATATCCATGGCAAAGGAGTACATTTTGTGATGTCTGATTGAGGATTCTCAGTAGAACGACAAGAAAATGTACAACAAGTTCTTTCAAATCAACTGTATCTTTGTCGATGTTTAATAGCATTGATGGTTGAAAGAGAGGGTGGTGATTTTGTGACAAAATTATTCAACCTTTTTACACCCTTTATTGCTGGTTTAGTTTATTTAATGTATCGCTGCTTTGAAGAAGTTTGTATTTTTAAACCAAACTCTTCTAGACCAGGAAATTCAGAACGTTACTTAATATGTAAGAAGAAACGATCTGGGGTACAAGATGTTGCTGAATATCTGAAGCATGTTAATCGTCTGCTTTTAAAAGGTGGTGTAAATGACGACGTTTTACAACTAGTATCATATAATAAATTAAAAAGAGAGAAACAATTTGTTCAATATCTACGTGCTTCTAACAAAGATTTGGCCGGAAAACAAATAACCGACCTGTGTAAAATTGCAGCATTTTATGCGGATAATACTCTTGTTGAGACAAAACAAGCTGATATGCGCAAACAATATCTAGAGTATTGGAAACTTCCAGATGAAACTAGGACAATCCCAAGACACATGAAATCAAAGACAAATTGAATACTGTTTTGAAAGATACTTCATTTCTTACTATTAATCCAGCACAATTGATGGAATTTAACATTGAAAATGCATTTTTATCACTATATGACTGGTTTTGTATGCCATGTGGTACAAAGCCAATGTCTTATGATGATAAGAAGCACGCTACATTTTATATGGGCGTGGGAAGGAGCAACGTATATAGATATACAAAGAATTCTTGGGTTAGTGTCGATGACATTGGCATAGAATTACCACCAAATACACTTGTAAACGCAGAGGTTGTATATGAAATGACTAAGGAGTTTATATATCAGCAAAAAGTACTTGCATTGCATATTATAGATGCATTCTACTTAGGAGGAGTGGACATTAGCAAAAAATATTTGAGGAGCAGGTAAGCAACTGAATCTTATTGAGTTCAATAACAAACTTTTAGATTTCCAGTAATGAAATGTTTTTTCAAGGAGTACGTTCATGTAATACTAATGTATGACTGTTGTTTAAAGGAACGAGGAAGCGACGTTGTTCTGTGAAGCTTTGTGGAAACTAGCAGGAAATAACTATACTCGAATACGTGCCAAAGATCTACTTCCTGTTGGTACATATATCTGTGAAAAGTTGCGAGTAACACAGCGTAAAATGAAAAATAATTCCGATGCCTTAGTATACGAACTTCCAGAAAAGACATTAGATGCGACTCCTATTTACATCGTGTTCGAAGGAGGGTGCCAACCCCCGGATATGGCGCACGGCGAGGCTGGTATTGCTTCGGAAGGAGGGACGACCAGCCCTTGTATCGTCCGGTATAACTATAGGATGAAGTGTGCAATTTCTTCCAAAGAATCATTGCCAGAATCATTGTACTGCTCTCAGTCGAAAATGTTCGTGAGATGTCAACAACGACTTTTGGCATCAATGACGTAATTTAGTGATAACTACACTATCAGCTAGGACCATCTATAGGCAAATTCCGGTTTCATATTTACAAACCTGATACGCTCGATTTGACAGGGATCAGTGCGGACATAGCGTTAATCGTCTAGTGTGCGCTGAATTGGGCAAGAAATCTGGAGTACCGGGCACAACGAATACTCGGCATGTCTGCAACAGCAACGGAAATACGGGGATTTGACTATTTGAGTCTGAATATGCAAACCTGCAATGACGCCGTATTTGACACGGCCCAGAGTTGACATAGAGCAAACCGGCTGGAGTATGCTGTATTTCACAGCAAATGTGCAGTATTACGTGCAATCTATTGTCGACGTACCTACAATGGATACGGAGATACTTTCACTTGAATAACAAGGCTTGAATATGCAAAACTACAAATACGCTGGATTTGACTCGGTCCGGATTTAACACGGCTTAAACCAGATGAAGCGCTCTGCGTATGGCAGTCAATGTGGAATATAACGCGCATCGTATTGTCGACATATGTGCAATAGAAACGGAGATACATTCATTTGAATATGTTAACCTTAATTTGTAAAACTGCAATTACGCTTGATATGTCGAGGACCAGAGATGATATAATAGCACGAGCCAGCTGATGTGAGCTGTATTTGGCAGGCGACGAGGAGTATATCTCGCATCTAAGTGACGACAAATCTGCAATTGCAGCGATGATACATTGTAGTTAATATTCAATAATGGGCCTATTACGATACAGATAGTATTATCGTGACTGAAACACATTGCCGTCTCAGTAAAACCATTTTATTTCAAGCTTCGCGCTACAGTTCTGAATCCGGACAAGACCGTTTCAAGTTCTCGCAAGAGCAAGCAGTCAAATTAAGGTACTTACACGAGTTAGAGTCTAATACATTTTATTGGTCCAACATCGATGGGGCGATCTCGCATCGAAATTCTCAAAGGACCGCGTAACCTTCCAACGACGACCGCCGTACGAGCAGCAGATAAACTTATTTCGTGCCTTAGGTTGCCCTCACCACGTCCTCTACTTCTTGATTCTTGGTTGGTAGCTTTAGCGGCTGCAGGTCCGAGAAATTGCATCTTGACCCGCTTTCTCGTATGTCGCATGTGACGTCTCACTTTCCGCCGTAGACACTTGCCAGATCTACATACGTTGAACCATTTGCGCGAGACAATCGCGGCGCTCCGCAGGGACGAGGGATCCAATATTCGAAGTATCAAGTGCGAAATCTCCAGTGGTAGTAGGAAATGATATCTACCTTACTTGGCACGAACAAACCAACGACGCGTAGTAGAGATCTAAAAAACTCCATGTTGCTTCTACTGTTGCGCGAGCACGACTGACGGTCTGGCTAAGAGTGGGGGCTTATATATGTGCTGTTCGTCACGGTGCACTGCGAGTTCCGGTTCCGGTTCCGGGTGAGAGTGCTGGTCAGGCAGAATCGATGGTATGTGCATGTATTTTCACTTACATCGGGTTCACATTATTGTTGGGAATATGATACATTTACACTGTACATGTGAATGTGTGTGTAAGCGTCAGAGGACGTCCGGGTCTTGGTTGAGACAAAAGACAAGGGTCAGTCGTTAGAAGTATCTGGAAGAGTCGGTTGACAACAAGCGTGCGTGCAAGTAGGATTTTGAGGTCTTAAGAGTATAAGATATATGTATAACAGTTGTGTGCTAAATAAAGGAAATTATTTGTATTTCCGAATCCATTCTATATCTTTTCATGGTAGCAGAGCGTGGTTCATAATTTTGTAAGTTATTTTAGTGCGTGTTTTTCAATATTGCGAGTTAGTTCGTGTGAATTCTCAGTAAGGAAGGAAACGTTCAAAGGTTACAAAGAGGAAAAATACACTTCGAGCACGTAGGAACGCTTGAGTAAGAGATCAGGAATCATTTAAAACGGAGAGATCGGAAATCATGATACCTATTTTCGATGGTGAGGATTACGGTATGTGGAAGCAAAGAATAACGATGCTTCTCAGATGTAAAGAATGCGAGATTGTCACAACTCGTTGAAGACAGGGTGAAGACAGAAACAGACAATGAAGACTGGGACAAAAAGGATCTGGAGGCAATAAATATAATTTATAATGCCGTTACAAATAGACTATTGGAATATATTAGAGAAGAATAAACGGCATATGGGATAATAAAAAAGTTTGATAAAATGTACTTGAAAGCGTCGACGGCACTACAGATCGTATGCAGAAGGAGATAGGAAAAGATAAGACTTGAGAAATACACTGATTCAGCAACGTTCTTTAGCGATTTCGAAAAATTAATAAACGAATTAAAATGTGCGGGTGCACAAGTGAGTGAGAGGGAAAAACTAAATTACATGCTAAATACGTTACCGGAAGAATACACCTACATAGCGGATATAGTAGATGCATGAAAGCAGAAAATCAAACGGTAGCGTATGTAAAAAATAAAATTGAAATAGCGGAGAAGAAAAATAAGTCCAATCGAGAAGAAATGCAAATCAACGCCTTTTCTGCAAAAAAGGAAGGATGCTTCAGACGTGGAAGAGTAGGACATTTTGCGAGAGAGTGTCAAAATGGCGTCGAAGCGGGAAGCAGTAACAGTTTCTGGCGTGGGTCAACACGTGGTCGCAGCAGAGGAAGAGAAAACAAAGGAAATACGAGCAGGGAACGTGGAAATTTCCATCGTCAATCAACAACCGGCACGAGCGAGCATGGTAACTCAAGATCAGGCACATTGATAGCAACGGCGCACGCAGCACACAGCGGCGAGGCGAACGAGATAAGTAATAATGAAGTAATGTGGCTATTAGATAGCGGTTGCACAGATCACATAATTAACAACGTAAATTATTTCGACAATTGTATTGACCTTAAAGAACCGGTAAATATATATTTAGGCGATAATAGATCGATAAAGGCAACAAAAGTAGGGAATGTTATAACTTATTTTGAAGCGTTTGGAAAGAAAATGTAATAAATATGAATAACGTTTTTTACGCGAAAGAAGTGTCCGCAAACTTGATTAGTTTAGGCAAGCTAACAGATAATAAGAACACGGTTATTTCAAAAGGAAATATTGCAAAAGTAATAGGTGAGGACAATAAGCTTACAGCGGTAGCGGTTAAAGAAAAGGGAACATATAGAATGAAAAGTATATTGAAAGGGAAGGAGCACTTAGCAAACAGCGCCGAACGTAGTGGTATGAGTAAAAAGGAAAGATGGCATAGGATGTTAGGACACGTAAATTTTAAATATTTAAATATTTTGGGTACAGAGCAGCTTGTTACTGTATACCGAATGAAATTGAGAAGGAATTTTTGAAATGTAGGGTGTGCATAGAAAGTAAAAGGCACAATTTACCATTCAAAAATAATCAAACTAAGGCTAGGGAGATAATGGAAATTATTCATACGGACGTGTGCGGTCCCTTTAAGACTACCGGATTCAATGAAGAGAAATATTTCATCTCATTTATCGATGATTATAGCAAAATAGCTAGAGTTTATTGTATAAAATCAAAGGGTGAGGTCTTTGATTGTTTCGTACAGTTTGTAAATGAAGCCGAGTATTTAACGGGCAAGAAGTTAAAAATATTGAGATGTGATAATGGAAAAGAGTATTTGAATAATCGAATTTATAAATATGCTAGGGATAAAGGTATCAGAATTAATAATTGCCCAACCTACGTACATGAGTTAAACGGGACAGCGGAAAGGTATAATAGAACAGTTATGGACATGGCGCGTTGCTTGTTAGCGGAAGCGAAAGTACATAAAAGATACTGACCGGAAATAGTTTGTACAGCGGTATACTTCAAAAATCGAATACTGGCAAATACTATAGAGAGAAAGACACTTTTGAAATATTCTTCGGGAGAAAACCAAGTGTTGAAAATCTACATCTATATGGAAGTAAAGTTTTTGTAAGAAGACCAGAACAAAAAAGAGTTTCTAAATGGGATAAGAAGGCAGATATGGGAATTTTGTTGGGATATAGTGAATGTTACGCCACGAGGCTTAACACAGTCTGTATTTTCTAACCGTCACTCGCGGCCCTACAATGTCTCAGTCAGATCGTCTTATCTGACCGCCGGATCATATACAATGTATCGACGAGCGCATAGCTGTCGCCAAGCAGCGAGTTCTCGAAACGTCGAATTTGGTCCGTTACGTTTTCCACGCAAGAACAGACATACGTGATCATAGGCGCGAACGGTGGCGTGACCTAAGTATAGTGGGGATCGTCTTAAAGATGAGACAAAGAAATCATCTAAAGTCGATCAGTTCCTTGTGACGCGTCGAACGTTACACATTGAGTCAAAGATCTAACGCCGAATTTCTAACATTAAGTCTCATACCGTGCTACTCTATTATTGCAGCGTGATAAGTTATTAAGTGTTTATATCTATTCATTCGTGTATATTAAGAGTTGGAAATATAAATTTTAACTCTGTGAGCCACAGTGTTATCATACCTGAATCACCCCTATTATCTTAATCGAAATACGGGGATCGAACTATTCGTGGTGTCGATCATTCTGATCGTAACGGGAATTTACGACTCCCGTTGGCGCATATTCTAACGACCGCGTCTCCCCGCGATAGCTCGAAAATACATGGTCCTTCGAGCCGGATCACGTGCCATCAATGATGTGCACTGACCAGTGACTATACAGTGTCACGTGAAATCCACATTCCAACACCTTAGTCAACTGACCAAAGGAGCCGCCACCGGAGAGGAACACCTCCTTCGTTCAGCATCTACACGAGCCCACGCCACACTGTGGCGAGTAAAAACCGACTCTCAGACCAACGCCCATTTGATCAAGGTAAGATCGTTCCTACCACTAAAATCAAACATGGCTCAACCTGACTCGATCAGTACATTGCGGCGGAGACGAAACGGCCTCGCCCGCCGCTTTACGATCACGAAGCGCCAACTCGATGAATACGAAGAGTCTGGGCAAGTAAACAACGGCTACTTAGTATCTTGCCGCAATTCGTTCGACGAGTATTGGAGGAGATTAAGCGCGGTTCAAGACGAGCTAGAAGTGTTAGATCAGGGGGAAATTGCTTGTAGAGCCTCTTTGTTGCAAGAGTATCTGGAGATTAACACACGACTCATAGATCTCTTTGACCAAATACCAGCAACAACCCCCTCGACAACAAAAACACGCGACTCATGCGTGAACCCTGAGCCGACACCAATCACTTTACCAGAGGTCAGCTTGCCTCAGTTCGACGGTGCCTTCGAGAACTGGACCTATTCCTATGACACGTTCTCATCCCCAGTGGACCGCAATGAACATTTGACCGAAGTGCAAAAAGTCCAACACGAGTCGACGCATCAAGTCGAAGCTGTCCAACTCGAGATAGAATTATTAGACTCGGATGGACAATCGCGCGATCTCGAAATCAGAGAGCAATATGAAGATATATACGAGCGGCTAAGACGTAACCAACGTATCGCACGGCAAGCCCCGTCATCGAGACCGTGAACCAGTGAATCCGCCGCTGCTATGAAATCGCCACGAAATGTCTTCATTCAGCCAACCTCTCACGATCCACTGGACCGGAAGGAAGTGAATCCCGTCCAGGACAACAGGAATCAAACTCCGCCGACGGGGAACACCACTTTACATGTTACACCTGACATGGACATCATAGCAGAGAATCTTTCTCCGGGCCCTAACGTGAAGAATTCTCCATCGCCATGGCCGCGAGGAGCCACGCCTGCGAGTGACCCAGATCGAGATAATCTCCACGCTGTTACTACTATGACTAATCATTTAATTGTCGGTAGTTTTCAGAACGCGCCAGCTGATCTCAACACTCGTCCACTAAGCCCACAGATCACTACGTCGGACAAATCGCTGATTTGGTCTTTTGCGGATTGTTGGACTACGCCGGTACAACTACCAGCCATCAGCGAGAAGGCGCAATCCGAAGGGGTCAACGGGGGGAGCCTCATCCCTCAATCAACCATGACCTCCTCCACGTTTCCACAGCCGAAACAAGAACGAGGATGTCCAAATGATATGCAATACTTTCACGGGTCTGATGTTGCAGAAATACCATATAAGAAAGGCGAAACCTGCTCAAGGTCTTACCATGAAACAAGCTACGATACGTGGGACAAGACAACTCAATTGGGTCAGAACATCGAGGGGAGCTCAGGTCCCCAATCAAACACAAAACTCTGCGACGTTGTTTGAATCTGTACCATGCATCATCGGAGTTTCATTCAATGACACCTCGTGGGCCGAGGTGTTCCACGATACTTCATGGGCCAAGCTGTTTCACGACGCGTACTGGATCGTGAATTTCATCGCGCCCTCCGCGCGACGTCGAACCAGACTCCAGGACAGACGAATACCCTCAGCGCACCGGCCTTTCGGCTGTATCATCAAATTCCTCCTGGCGACCACGACATCTTCTGGACGGCCACAGTCCACACGGCAGCAACAATCAACAAGAAGGCGGATAGAAGATTTAATTAACTCTACCTCTACAGAATTTTGATCGGTACCCTCTCAACGGGGGGAGGATGTTACGCCACTCGGCTTAACACAGGCTGTATTTTCTAACCGTCACTCGCGGCCCTACAATGTCTCGGTGAGATCGTCTTATCTGACCGCCGGATCATATACAATGTATCGACGAGCGCATAGCTGTCGCCAAGCAGCGAGTTCTCGAAACGTCGAATTTGGTCCGTTACGTTTTCCACGCAAGAACAGACATACGTGATCATAGGCTCGAACGGTGGCGTGACCTAAGTATAGTGGGGATCGTCTTAAAGATGAGACAAAGAAATCATCTAAAGTCGATCAGTTCCTTGTGACGCGTCGAACGTTACACATTGAGTCAAAGATCTAACGCCGAATTTCTAACATTAAGTCTCATACCGTGCTACTCTATTATTGCAGCGTGATAAGTTATTAAGTGTTTATATCTATTCATTCGTGTATATTAAGTGTTGGAAATATAAATTTTAACTCTGTGAGCTACAGTGTTATCATACCTGAATCACCCCTATTATCTTAATCGAAATACGGGGATCGAACTATTCGTGGTGTCGATCATTCTGATCGTAACGGGAATTTACGACTCCCGTTGGCACGTATTCTAACGACCGCGTCTCCCCGCGATAGCTCGAAAATACAGTGAAGTAGGTTACAGAGTCTTATTAGTTGGGAAAATAACAATAGCGAGACATGTAGAGGTCATAGGAACTGACACAAAATATATCGGCTTTATGGAAAATTCATTCGATAAAGATAACGATGACATTGTGGATAATGATTTATTGGTAAACATGAATAGGGAAGAGTTAGAAAGTAGGGAAGATGAAAATGATAACAGTCTTGAAAGCATAAACATCCCTAGAAGATCTACACGTAATAAGAGAACTCCAGTAAGATATCCAGAAAAAGAAAACATTAGTGAAATCCATGCAAATTATTGTAGAGTAGATATCCCTTGTACATTTGAGGAGGCGATTTGTTGCGAAGATAGTGAAGATTGGAAACAAGCTATGGATAAGGAAATGGAATGCCTTTATAAGAATAAAACTTGGAAATTGGTAGAAAGGGTAAAAGGCAAAGACGTATTAGATGTAAAATGGGTTTACACGAGAAAATCAGATGACAGGTATAAGACTAGATTAGTGGTAAGAGGATTCCAACAAAGAAACATAGCCGATGACATATACTCCCCAGTAGCGAGTAATCAGACCTTTAAGATGTAGCGGTACTTGTCGACAAAAGTCATCATGGTTTTTGCCCAGCAAATCCGCTACACAAGAAACCGTGTTTACTCAAACACGAGCTAATTATAGATTTATCGACCTTAGGCGGTTCCGATCATTAGGCCAAATCCGTCGTTTTTGCCGTGACCATAGGCTCGTGAGTCAGCTACCCAAAAAACCAACAATTGTAAACAGGTCGCGAGCTCGGCGTCCGTTGGGACGTTTTGAGAACATTCTCGAAATTCAAATCCCAACGCCTGTCTTCAACTCCGGCGGATATAAATATAGCGGACAGGGTAGCGACGCGTTCTTAGTTACCGAGAGATTCGAGCAGCGACAATTAACCGATACTTCTTTGCGCCGATCGATTAGCGACCGCGAAACGAAACAGCAAGTATATTGTACGACTAGTGTAAGCATCGGGTATATTCTAATAAACTACGTAGTTAGGTATATTCCGGTGTTTGTGTGAATTAATCGACACCTTATCACCTCAAGATATTGCTATCATATTGTTGTCAAAATGGATTAATTATTGAGCAAATGGATGTAGAAACTGCCTTTTTAAATGGTGAAGTAACCTCAGAGGTATATGTAAATCAACCAAAGGGATATGCGGACGGAACGAATAGAGTTTGTAAACTATCGAAAGCGCTGTATGGGTTAAAAGAAAGTCCAAGGGACTGGTATGAGTGTTTTGATAAGTATGTGACGAGATTAGGTTTTAAGAAGAATAACATAGAATTGTGCCTATATACACATGGAGAGGGAGAAAATGTTGTTTATTTGCTAATGTATGTAGAAGATTTGCTAATTTGTAGTAAAAATAAATGGAAGATACAAAGGGTAAAGAAGTTATTAACTAATAGATTTGAAATGAAAGATTTAGGTGAAGTCAAAGAATAGAGAGGATATTGGCTACAAAAATTTAATTGGCGCATTGTTGTATATTAGTGTAAATACCAGACCCGATATAAGTTATAGTGTGAATTATTTGAGTAGATTTCAAGATTGTTGTAATGAGACACATTTTAAATATGCTTTGCGAATATTGAAATATCTGTACCGGACTAGAGATTTAAGATTAGATTATAAAAGGAATGAAAAATGTGAAACGATAGATTGTTATGTGGACGCTGATTGGGCAGGAGATCATTTAGATAGGAAATCGACTTCTGGATATGTAATTAGATTGTATGGAAATGTAATTGGTTGGAAGTCTAAAAAACAAAGGTGTGTGACAAAAGCCTCGACGTATGCAGAGTATGTAGCTCTATCGGAAGCGGTGAGTGAATTAATGTCTATTAGGGAAATTATGAAAATCTTCAATGTAAATCTAGACGATAACCCTGTAAAAATATATGAGGATAACTCTGGAGTGATAAGTATAGCAAAGCACGGAAATTTTACGAAAAATTCTAAACACATTGAAGTTCATTACCACTACGTTCTCGAATGCTTAAAGGAGAACAAGATAAACATACTTAAAGTAAGTACAGACGAAAATACTGCGGATATTTTTACGAAGGCACTGTGTAGAGAGAAATTCGAAAGGTTTAGGTCATGGATGAATGTAAACTAAGAGAAATGTAAATAAATAAGTGTTAAAGTTTCTGTTATGTAATTCGTCAAAGCATGTAAATACGATTAAGTGTACAGTATAAATGTAAGGAGGCGTGTTGGGAAAATGATACATTTACACTGTACATGTGAATGTGTGTGTAAGCGTCAGAGGACGTCCGGGTCTTGGTTGAGACAAAAGACAAGAGCCAGTCGTTAGAAGTATCTGGAAGAGTCGGTTGACAACAAGCGTGCGTGCGAGTAGGATTTTGAGGTCTTAAGAGTATAAGATATATGTATAGCAGTTGTGTGCTAAATAAAGGGAATTATTTGTATTTCCGAATCCATTCTATATCTTTTCAATTATGATTAGAGTTAGAGGCGCGAAACGAATCTTCATTTGGTTTAGACGTTGTAGTTATGCAATACAGCAGATATTTACTAGTGTAAATTTGATTGTTATACAATTTGACAAGTAGTCGTGGTAATTAGGTACTCGAGAAGCTAGTGACAATGATCCTGGGTTCAATAACAAAGCCGCGGACAACGGGATAACAGAATTCGTTTTCATCCTGATTCCAAGTTGTACCATACTTCCTTATCTACGGTATAGGTAGGACTGAGCAAACTCTTTGTCAAAACATAGAATATCCACCGAGTGTTAAGGCTCTTTGTATCTGGCTAATGTGACCTCACGAGAGAATGATTTTCCGGCACGATGATGCTGCAGAGGAAAACTATGGTGGGTGTGTCTAAGGGCACCAGAACATCGGATTCGTGGAGAAAAGACTTCGCTCGGAAGGCGATTGAAAGTGACGTTACTGTTAATTGGACAATTTCCATGTTGATGGTTAGAGAATAATGCTAGTAGCCCTTGAGGGGACGTTGCTAGCGGGAAGCGTCGTCCGTGGAAAAATAGATTTCAGCTATCATCCCGTAGTTGAAACAAAGACTGTTTGCCTGTTTAGGACTGTTAAGGACTTTAATTAACTAAATCTTAAGGTTTATAATGGGTCCTCAGGCTAGCTAAACATATACTGTTGAGATGCGTTGACATCTGGCAATCATCTTATCCGACGGATAGAGTCTGCATGTGGCGAGACACGGAACAGAAACCGTTGGAATGTTTACTGTCACGAGCCGCTACGATTATTTCATTTAAGGACAGCTATAGAATTACTCCATGCCTTTATTAGACAAAACGTTCATCCCTTGACCGCGGCTACGTTCGGTGACTGGTTGTCGCCTCGAGGCCAAGTGCAGTATCGCAACCTTCGAACAATTACAATCGGACTGGATGGCTACAGTTGTTGAATTACAGCTATGGTAGAATCTAGATTACAATGTTACGGGATTTTCCCAAAATTCCAAAAGGAAGGTTCCCGTGATATTTCATCTCCGACTTATATTTATGCTTGATCTGTCTGGGACCATTGCAGATATAGCGCAAACTGGCTGGTAAGCGATGTATTTGGCAAGAAACGTGGAGTACCAGGCATATCGTATTGTCGACACATTTCCAACAGTAACGGAGATGCGTGAATTTGAATATTTAATAATGTATATTAAAAACTGCAAGTACCTGGATTTGAATCTATACTGATCTTATATAGCGTAATTCGTATGATCTGCACTGTATTTATCAGCAAATATGGAGTATATCACGCATCCAGTTGTCGACATATCTGCAATAGAAACAGCGATACGTTGATCTGAGTGTTCAGGCATGAATATGCAAATCTGCAATTACACTGGATTTGACAGGGTTCAGACTTGACGTAGCTCTAACTAGCTGATGTGAACTGTATTTGGCAGGAAATGTGGAGAACAAGGCACATCGTATTGTCTGCATATCTGCATTAGAAACGAAAATACGTTAGTTTGCATATTTAAGTCTGAAAATGTAAAAATGGAGGGTTTACGCCTGGATTTTACATCGGCCAGAGTTGATGTCAATTTGTCCAACCGTGGGGAGATTTGATCGCGTCGAAGCGTGTCAACGGGAGACGCAAATTCCCGTTACGATTCTAAGAAACGACACCGCATATTGATCGATCCCCTGATTTCCGTTAAGATAATAGGGTGGTTGCGATGGTATAACTCTGCGACCAACAATGTTATTGATGAGAATTGTGGATCTTGATGTCCGAAATATTGTTATGGAAACATAAAATTTACACTAGTCTTTACTAATAACGTAGACACATTTTTATTTTATAAACGATTTTTAGAATATTTATCGTTACACAGCTGCACGCGTCTCAGCACTTTCTTCCATACCCGACCTTATGTAGACTGTTAACCGACCGAACTGTTTACATTCGTCTGTTTTTCAGTCGCTGCGCACACACATATCTCCACACACTGATATCCACATACAAACATCTCCACTACGCACTGGACCTAGTCCAGCACAAAAATTATACATATTTCAATATTTATGAAATATGTATTTCCAACAACTTTGTACAACAACACAAGTTAGTAACTCCGCCGTTTATGATATAGGTGACGAAGAAATGGATTGATCTTATATGAGTGAATCCGGGTAGATATATTGTCTGATCTGAAATCCTAGATTGAGTATGCATAGATAGGTGGTTTTCGAAGAAGTCATGGGTGTAGAGAGTATTCGAACCGAGATATAACTCGAATTCCACTCGTACATACTTACGGAGGAAAGCTCGGTATGTAGGTAATTTTTGAACAAAGAAAGCTGATTCGTTGTTCACTCTTTTTGTTATGAAAAGGGAGGACAAGGATTCGCGATACCCATTGGGTATGATCAGCGTTAATGAATGAAGATAGGAGGAGTAAGCATCCTACCAACGTGGCTCATGGTTGACCTTGTTCATGGGAAAATCCACACATTTTCATCAGATAAATGTCCGGTTTAATATTATATAATTACCGGTTTTCCCATTATATAACTACCAGCTTTTCCGTAGTTTCTAAGAGCGCACAATAAACATAAGGACTTTTCTAAGAAATACACATCAATCAAAAACATTTAAGAAATTGGACGTGCAAGATGAAAGGGACCATCTAGAATTACTTAAAAAGTCTAAGTTTATGGTGGGTCCTTAGGTTTGATGAGGGTGTAAATAACAAATGACGGCACTATGACAATGGTTCCGGCAACGTTTTCGCGGTCAACGGATGCTGAACTCTACACTATGTTAGCGTCTAAGTTGCACTACATGTTAGAGCAAGGAGCAATTACTACGTATAAGAAAGACAGGTCGATTGCTGATGAGATCGCATTAGAGAGTGTCGTCTCTCCATCACGGCGACGCTGTCGAGGAAAACTATGATGGGTGTGCCTATGGTCACAAAATCATCAGATTCGTGGAGGAAAGTCTTCGTTCGGAAAATGAGGGAAATTGGCGTTACTGTTAATTGGTCAATTTCCATGTTGGTAGTTAGGAAAGGGTGCTAGCCGCCCTCAAGAAAGAGTTCGAGAAGAGGAAGCGTCGTTCGTGAGAAACATAGATTTCTCCTATTTTCTCGTAGTTGGAACGAGGACTGTTTGCCGGTTTGAAGGACTTTAGTTAAATAAATCTTAAGATTTATAGCGGGGCCTCGGACTAGCTGAACATGTACTGTGGAAACGTGTCGACATCTGGTAATCATCTTACTCAAAGAATAGAGTCTATGTGTGGCGTGCCACGGGACAGAAATCGTAGAAATGCTTACCGTCGTGCCCCGTCCCAAGTATTTCTTTTAAGGAGAGCTATAGAGTTACTTCATGCCTTTGTTAGACAAAACGTTTATCCCTTGACCGCGACTACGTTCGGCGACTGGTTGTCGCTTCGAGCCCGAGCTCACTATCATAAATCTCAAATAAGTACAGTCGGATCGAATGACAACAGTTTCATAATACGGCTATGGTGAAATCTATATTACAGTACTAGGAGTCTTCCCAAAATTCTGAAGGGAAGGTTCCGGTGTTCTTTCATCTCCGACATATATATGCTTGATCTGCCAGGGACCAGTGTGGATATAGCGCAAACTGGCTGGTAAGCGATGTAGTTGGCAAGAAATGTGGAGTACCAGGCACATCGAATTGTCGACATATCAGCAATAGCAACGGAGATACGTAGAGTTGAATACTTGAGTCTGAATCTGCGAAACTACAGTTACACTGCATATAACAGGAACCAGAGTCGACGTAGAGCATAGCGCATAAGTACTGTATTTGGCTGTAATTGTGGAGTATAGCGCGCATCGCATTTGCGACATGTATCCAATAGCAGCGCTGGTACGTTGGTTTGAACATTTAGGCATGAATATGCAAAACAGCAATTACGCTGAATCTGTCAGTGACCAGAGAAGACGTAAGACAGAAGAGATGATAGAATCGGAAGAGGTGCTCTGTGCTCACCAGAAAATCAGGAGCATAACGCTCACCGAATTGTCGTCATATCTGCCATAGAAACGAAGATACGTTCCTTTCGATATTCAAGCATGAATATGCTAAACTGCTATTATGGTGTATTTGACAGGGACAAGAGTGAACAAAACGCTAACCTACTGATGTGCGCTGTATATGACATCAGTTGTCAAATATAACGCGCACCGAATTGTCTGTAAGTGTGACATAGAAACGGAGATTCGTTGGTTGGAATATTTAATACTGAATATGTAAAGCTGCAAATACGCAGGGTTCGGCTGGGTCCCGATTTTACATGCATCAAACGGAATAACGTGCACTGTGTTTGGCAGCAAATTTGGAGTATAACGAGCCTCTAATTGTAGCCATATGTGCCATAGAATCGGAGATACGTCGGTTTGAATACTTAATCCTGAATATACGAAACTGCAACTACGCTGGATCTGGCTGGGTCCAGATTTTACATAGCGTAAACCGGATGATGTGCACTGTACTTGGTATCAGATGTGGAATATAACGCGCATCGCATGGCCAATGTTTCTGGAAAACAAGCGGAGATACCTTGATTCGAATATGTAAGCATTAATATCCAAAACTGCAATTTCGATGGATTTCTCCGAGTCCAGTCTTGACAGTGTGCAAACGGGCTGATGTGTGCTGTATTTGGCAGCAAATGTGCAGTATTACGTACATCCTATTGTCGACGTACCTACAATGGATACGGAGATACTTTCACTTGAATAACAAGGCTTGAATATGCAAAACTACAAATACGCTGGATTTGACTCGGTCCGGATTTAACACGGCTAAAACCAGATGAAGCGCTCTGCGTATGGCAGTCAATGTGGAATATAACGCGCATCGTATTGTCGACATATGTGCTATTGAATCGGAGTAACGTTGATTTGAATATTTAAGCCCGAACATACAAAATTGCATTTGGGCTGGATTGTGCAGGGACCAGAGTTGACACAGCGCAAACGAGCTGATGGGCAATGTAACTACAGCAAATGAGGAGTACAAGGGGTATGGAATTGTCGACATATGTGCAAACGAAGCGGCGAATCTTTGAATGCAATATTTAAGCATTAACAACAAAAACTACAATTACGCTGGATTTTACAGGGTCCAGAGTTGACATAGCACAGACCGGCTGATTTGGCATCATATGTGGAGTATTCTGCGCATCGAATAGGCGACATAGAAACCAAGATACGTTCATTTGAATATGCAATATTTGAATATTTCGCCTGAAAATGCATAATTGCGTATACGCTGAGTTTGGCTGCGCCCACACGTTACATAACTCAAACCAGATAATATACATTGTGTTTGGCAGCAAAAGTGGCGTATATCGCGCATCGAATTGTCGGCATATCTGGAATGCAAACGGCGATACGGTGATTTGAATAATTAATCATGAATATGCAAAGCACCAATTTCGCTAGGTTTGACAGAGACCGGAGTTGACATGGTACAAACCAGCAGATGTGCGGTGCACATGACATCGGATGTGAAATGTAACGAGCATCGCTTTGTCGCCATATGTGCAATAGAAACGGAGATACATTCATTTGAATATGTTAACCTTAATTTGTAAAACTGCAATTACGCTTGATATGTCGAGGACCAGAGATGATATAATAGCACGAGCCAGCTGATGCGAGCTGTATTTGGCAGGCAATGAGGAGTATATCTCGCATCTAATTGATGACAAATCTGCAATTACAGCGATGATACATTGTAGTTAATATTCAATAATGGGCCTATTACGATACAGATAGTATTATCGTGACTGAAACACATTGCCGTCTCAGTAAAACCATTTTATTTCAAGCTTCGCGCTACAGTTCTGAATCCGGACAAGACCGTTTCAAGTTCTCGCAAGAGCAAGCAGTCAAATTAAGGTACTTACACGAGTTAGAGTCTAATACATTTTATTGGTCCAACATCGATGGGGCGATCTCGCATCGAAATTCTCAAAGGACCGCGTAACCTTCCAACGACGACCGCCGTACGAGCACCGGATAAACTTATTTTGTGCCTTAGGTTGCCCTCACCACGTCCTCTACTTCTTGATTCTTGGTTGGTAGCTTTAGCGGCTGCAGGTCCGAGAAATTGCATCTTGACCCGCTTTCTCGTATGTCGCATGTGACGTCTCACTTTCCGCCGTAGACACTTGTCGGATCTACAAACGTTGAACCATTTGCGCGAGACAAGCGCGGCGCTCTGCAGGGACGAGAGATCCAATTTTCGAAGTATCAAGTGCGATACCTCCAGTGGTAGTTCGGAAATGATATCTACTTTATTTGGCACGAACAAACCAACGACGCGTAGTAGAGATCTTAAAAATTCCATGTTGCTTCTACTGTTGCGCGAGCACGACTGACGGACTGGCTAAGAGTGGAGGCTTATATATGTGCTGTTCGTCACGGTGCACTGCGAGTTCCGGTTCCGGGTGAGAGTGCTGGTCAGGCAGAATCGATGGTATGTGCATGTATTTTCACTTACATCGGGTTCACATTATGATTAGAGTTAGAGGCGCGAAACGGATCTTCATTTGGTTTAGACGTTGTAGTTATGCAATAGAGCAGATATTTACTAGTGTAAATTTGATTGTTATATAATTTGACAAGTAGTCGTGGTAATTAGGTACTCGAGAAGCTAATGACAATGATCCTGGGTTCAATAACAAAGCCGCGGTCAACGGGATAACAGCATTCGTTTTCATCCTGATTCCAAGTTGTACCATACTTCCTTATCTACGGTATAGGTAGGACTGAACAAACTCTTTGTCAAAACATAGAATATCCACCGAGTGTTAAGGCTCTTTGTAACTGGCTAATGTGACCTCAAGAGAGAATGATTTTCCGACACGATGATGCTGCAGAGGAAAACTATGATGGGTGTGTCTAAGGGCACCAGAACATCGGATACGTGGAGAAATGACTTCGCTCGGAAAGAGATTGAAAGTGACGTTACTGTTAATTTGACAATTTCCATGTTGATGGTTAGAGAAGGATGCTAGTAGCCCTTGAGGGAACGTTGCTAGCGGGAAGCGTCGTCCGTGGAAAAATAGATTTCAGCTATCATCCCGTAGTTGAAACAAAGACTGTTTGCCTGTTTAGGACTGTTAAGGACTTTAATTAACTAAATCTTAAGGTTTATAATGGGTCCTCAGGCTAGCTAAACATATACTGTTGAGATGCGTTGACATCTGGCAATCATCTTATCCGACGGATAGAGTCTGCGTGTGGCGAGTCACGAGACAGAAACCGTTGGAATGTTTACTGTCACGTGCCGCTACGATTATTTCATTTAAGGACAGCTATAGAATTACTCCATGCCTTTATTAGACAAAACGTTCATCCCTTGACCGCGGCTACGTTCGGTGACTGGTTGTCGCCTCGAGGCCAAGTGCAGTATCACAAGTTTCGAACAATTACAATCGGACTAGATGACTACGATTGTTTAATTACAGCTATGGTAGAATCTAGATTACAATGTTACGGGATTTTCCCAAAATTCCAAACGGAAGGTTCCCGTGTTCTATCATCTCCGATTTATATTTATGCTTGATCTGTCTGGGACCAGTCTGGATATAGCGCAAACTGGCTGGCAAACGATGTATTTGGCAAGAAATGTGGAGTACCAGGCACATCGAATTGTCGACATATCAGCAACAGCAACGGAGATACGTGGAGTTGAATATTTAATAATGTATATTAAAAACTGCAAGTACCTAGATTTGAATCTATACTGATCTTATATAGCGTAATTCGTATAATCTGCACTGTATTTATCAGCAAATATGGAGTATATCGCGCATCCAGTTGTCGACATATCTGCAATAGAAACAGCTATACGTTGATCTGAATGTTCAGGCATGAATATGCAAATCTGCAATTACACTGGATTTGACAGGGTTCAGACTTGACGTAGCTCTAACTAGCAAATGTGAACTGTATTTGGCAGGAAATGTGGAGAACAAGGCACATCGTATTGTCTGCATATCTGCATTAGAAACGGAGATAGGTTGGTTTGCATATTTAAGTCTGAAAATGTAAAAATGGAGGGTTTACGGCTGGATTTTACATCGGCCAGAGTTGATGTCAATTTGTCCAACCGTGGGGAGATTTGATCGCGTCGAAGCGCGTCAACGGGAGTCGCAAATTCCCGTTACGATTCTAAGAAACGACACCGCATATTGATCGATCCCCTGATTTCCGTTAAGATAATAGGGTGGTTGCGATGGTATAACTCTGCGACCAACAATGTTATTGATGAGAATTGTGGATCTTGATGTCCGAAATATTGTTATGGAAACATAAAATTTACACTGGCCTTTTATAATAACGTAGACACATTTTTATTTTATAAACGATTTTTAGAACATTTATCGTTACACAGCTGCACGCGTTTCAGCACTTTCTTCCATACCCGACCTTATGTAGACTATTAACCGACCGAACTGTTTACATTCGTCTGTTTTTCAGTCGCCGCGCACACACATATCTCCACACACTGATATCCACATACAAACATCTCCACTACGCACTCGACCTAGTCCAGCACAAAAATTTTACATATCTCTATACACCTCCTTAATTATTGTGCTGCATATTCATTTCCTTTTGTGAAAATTAAACCATTTTTAAAAATAATCTAAAATTTTCAAAATTATTTCTCCCTAGAGCCTTCGTTAGAATATCTGCTACATTGTTTTCTGAATTTACTTTTATAACGTCAACCTCTTTATTTTCCCAACTTTCATTTACAAAATGGAAATGTACTTCAATGTACTCATAATTGTTTGTCAAGTTTCCAAATTTTGATATCGCGATCGCTCCAGAATTATCTTCGTAAATTTTTATTGGTCTCTCGATCATTATTTTGAAATTTTTCAATAATTTCTTTACAAATTTTATTTCACTCACTGCTTCTGACAAAGCTACATACTCGGCGGCTGTTGATGATTTTGTCACGCTGTTTCGCTTTCTCGATTTCCAGTAAATTGCGTTTCCGAAAAATCTTATGATAAACCCCGTAGTAGTCTTGTAGTAGTCTTATGATAAATCACCGTCAACAAAACAATCAATGATTTCAGCGTTCAAATTTCTTTTATAAGTCAACCATAATTTTCTGGTTAAATATAAGTATTACAAAGTTCTCAACGCATATTTATAATGTGTCCCGTCGTAACTGTTTTGAAATCGACTTAAATAGTTTACACTATAACTAACGTCTAATCTTGTTCCAGTACTAATATATAATGAAGCTCCTATGAGGTTTCTATATCTTATATCGTCTGAGGCTGACTGTGCGGGTTCTAAATTTAAGTTTTTTTCCTTTGGTGTAAAATATAGTTCACTATTCTCTATATTCTATCGTTTCGCTAATGACTCTGTATAACTACTTTGATCTAATTTCATCTCACATTTCTTATTCTCACATTTCGTATTCAATGTTTATTCCTAAGTAAGTCTTTACTTCACCTAAGTCTTTCATCGATTTGTTTGACAATTTATTTTTAATTTCATCTATTTTTCTTTTGTATTTACCACACATTAATAAGTCATCCACGAATAGAATTAAGTATATAACATGATCTCTCTCATACTTCATATACAAACAATAATCACTCTCACTTCTTTACAAACCTATTTTACATACTTACAAACCTAGTTTACATACTTTCCCCCTTTTATCGGCGTAACCCATAGTTTGTTTTACAAATACTTCCGATTTTATAGTTCCGTTTAGGAATGCTGTTTCTACATCCATTTGCATAATCATCGAACCATAATGACAACAATAAGATAGCAATAACTTCAGCGTTTGCATTTTTGCCACTGGAGAGTATAAATCTTCCGGTATTTCCTTTTGTTGGAAACCCCGAACAACTAGTCGCGCTTTCTTACGATTATCGGATTTATTCGTATATACCCATTTCAAATCTAATACCTTTTTATCTTTTGGTTTCTCTACTAATTGCCAGGTTTTCATTTTTGACTAAACTATTCATTTCTCGATCCATTGCTTCTTTCCATGATCTGCTGTCATCTCCACTGAAAGCTTCTTCATAGGTTTGAGGACTGCCTGCGCTAACTACATTCACATAAATGAAATATGAGCTCGTTTGGCCATATCTTTGAGGTTTCTTTGTTTCCCGTCCTGGCCTTCTCAAATTATTTTCTATGTCCTCAAGTTTTTCTTCTGATTCGTTACTTAAATTTCTCTCCCTTCTTATTACAACCTGCTCGACCTTTTCGTCACTTGTTTCACTTTCATGAATTTCGTTTGTATCCGAATGTTCTTCAAAATCCTTTTCCGTTTCATTATCTGATTCATCCATTCCTTGAAATCCTACTAAATTATCATTTTCACCTATAAATTCTACGTGTCTTGCAATTATAATTTTATTATTAACTAAGGTCCTATATCCAACGTTTTCATAACCTACAAGTATTCCAATATCTGCCTTTTTGTACCATTTCGAATTTATTTTAATTTCAGATACTCTTACGAAAACTATACTCCCGTACAATCTTAAATTAATTATATCCGGTTTCCTTCTTAACAATATTTCGATTGGTGTTTTATTTTCACATGTTTTCGTAATGGTTCTATTTTTTAAGTACACCGCGGTTCTAGCTATCTCCGACCAATATTTAATATTTAGTTTCGAATCATGTAATAAGCATCTAGCGGAATTCGTGATTGTTCTACGGTAGCGCTCAGCTGTTCCATTTAACTAGTGAACATAAGGTGGGCATGGTTCTAGGAAAATTCCCGTTTCCCTAATTAGATTGTACATGTTTCTGTTCATATATTCTTTTCCATTATCGCATCTTAGTCTCTTTATCTTCTTACCAGTAAGATTTTCAACTTTATTTATATAATCAAGGATTCAATCGTAAACCTCATCTTTCGATTTCAAAGTATAAATTAATGCGCACTTCCTATAATCGTCTATAAATGTTAAGAAATATTTAGATCCATCAAACCTGGTATTTTTATGAGGCCCATTTAAATCGGTATGTACCAATTCTAAAATCTCGCGAGCTCTACTACAGTTACTCTGGATAGGTACATTGTGCTATTTATTTTGCATACACGCACCACATTTTAATGGAACTTGCTCCAATTTTTCTGGCATTCTCTCAATTAATTTTTTCTTACACATCGTATCTAAATAATTAAAGTTTACATGTCCTCGGATTCTGTGAAATTTTTCCCTGTTCGTCATTTTTTCTGCATTTTTGGCGTGAGATTCTGGCCTTCCAATGTAACTAGTTATTTTATATAAACCATGATCTTTGAATGCGATCCCTATCAACTTTCTATATTTGTTATAGATCTTTGAAGTATTCCCTGCTGAGACTCTCTTATTTTTATTCGTTACTCTCGCATAGCTATCCAAGTTATTATCCATTTCTTCCACATAAAATACATTTGACATTATAATTTTAACCCTTCTTTTGTTTACTTCAAAGTAAGTTAAAATTTTTCCAACTTTTGTTCCTTTTAATGTTCTACCGTCTCCTAGTTTTACATTTATCGGGTTCTTTAAGTTTTCGTACTCAATAAAATACGAGTCATCATTTACAATGTGATCTGAACATTCACTATCCAATATCCGATCTATTTTTCGCGTATCGCTGGTATATACTGTGATAGTATCCTTACTATAATCGCGCTGCACTCGCGTTAGGAAGGAGTCAATTCCTTGGTCGTCGTAGTCCTGGCTGTTTAAATAATTTGCGTCTTGTCGACTTGCCCCATTGTAGCGTTGCTGCCAACCTCTGCTCCGTCCTCGTTGACCAAATCCACGCTGAACATATCCTCGTCTTCTCTGGCCAGAACCTCGTCCGCCGCGACCCCTATTCTGCTATGGCTGATTCGCACCTCCTTGCCATTGCGCTCCTCCATTGATTCCGCCTCTGCATGTATTCGTGCAATTTTTTATCACGTGGCCGTACTTTCCACAGCCATGGCACTTTATTTCTCTCTTTTCTCAACTTTGAAGACATTTGACCATTTCCTGTCACTTTTACTCTCCCTACGTATTTCCCACATTATAATTTTATTTTTTAAAAAATCACAAGTTCAATCACTTTCTTTCAATGAGTCGATTAAGTCATCAATATAAATCAATGATTCTGGTAGTGTTTTCAGCATGTAATCGAGTTTTTCACGTTCACTTACGTTTGCACCAACATCCTTTAATTCATTTATCGTCTTCTCAAATTCCGTGAAAAATGAACCTGATTCCTCAAAATCTTTCAACCTCATCATGTCGAGTCTACGTCTTATACAAAGTTGCAATGCTGTTGATTCCTTCATATACATCTCATCGAATTTTGTAATTATTTTGTAAACAGTGTCTTGATCACCAACAAATTCTAATCTACAATAGATCTACTTCATCGCCCATTGATTCTTTTCATCCCAATTATCTTTCGCATCCGTGTCCATTTTCTCTCCTGTATCCAATTCATAACATTTTTTACACTTTAAATACATTAATATTCTTTTTTTCCACGCTTTGTAATCACGTACATCGAATACTTGCATTTTAGTTTTATCGTCCATTGGCATCTTGATTCGTCTTTTCATCTTCACCCTTTTTTCAAAAATAGTTCTCCTCACTATACAGATTTCTTTTATCTGCTCCGCCAACAGCCTTTTTATCTCTTCAGAACATATTTCCAATTCTTTCAAAATGAACCTTTTTTACACATTCACGCCCGGTTACACGTTGTCCCATAACCTTAAATCTCGTCAACCACGATTTTTGCTACCATGTTGAGAATTGTGCATCCTGATGGCCGAAATATTGTACGCTGGCCATAACTATTAACGTAGACACATATTTACTTTATAAACGATTTCTAGAATATTTATCAATGTACACTTGCGCGTGTCTCAGCACTTTTATTCATATCCGACCTTTTGAAGACTGTTAACCGACAGAACTGTTTACATTCGTCTGTTTCTCAGTCGCCGCGCACACACATATCTCCACACAGTGATATCCCGTTACAAAGATCTCCACTACGCACTGGACCTAGTCCAGCACAAAAATTATACATATTTCAATATTTATGAAATATGTATTTCCAACAACTTTGTAAAACAACACAAGTTAGTAACTCCGCCGTTTAAGATAATGGTGACGAAGAAATGGATTGATCTTATATGAGTGAATTCGGGTAGATATATTGACTGATCTGAAAACCTAGATTGAGTATGCATAGATAGGTGGTTTTCGAAAAAGTCACGGGTGTCAAGATATAACTCGAATTCCCCTCTTACATACTTACGGAGGAAAGATCGGTATGTAGGTAATTTTTGAACAAGGGAAGCTGATTCGTTGTTCACACTTTTTGTTATGAAAAGGGAGGACAAGGATTCGCGATACCCATTGGGTATGATCAGCGTTAATGAATGAAGATAGGAGGAGTAAGCATCCTACCACCGTGGCTCATGGATGACCTTGTTCATGAGAAAATCCACACATTTTCATCAGATATATTTAATATTATATAATTTTAATATAATATAATTTAATATTATATAATTATATGTCGGAGATGGAAAAACACCGGAACCTCTCCTTGGATTCTCGGGAATACCGTAATGTCGTAATTTAGATTAAACAAATGTCGCTCCGATTGTTCGAGGTTTATGATAGTGAGCTTGGGCTCGAGGCGACAACCAGTCGCCGAACGTAGCCGCGGTCAAGGGATGAACGTTTTATCTAACAAAGGCACAGAGTAACTCTATACCTCTCCTTTAAAGAAATAGCCGTAGCGACACGTGGCAGTATATATTTCAAAGGTTTCTGTTCCGTGGCTCGCCACACGCAGATCCTATCCTTCGGGTAAGATGATCTCCAGATGTCAATATACCTCCGCAGTATGTTTAGCTAACTTGAGGACCCGCAATAAATCTTAAGATTTAGTCAAGCAAAGTTCTTCATTTAGACAAACAGTCCTTGTTCCAACTACGGGACGATAGGAGAAGCCTATCTTCCACGAACGATGCCCCCGTCAACAACCTTCCCTCAAGGGCGGCCAGCATCTCTTTCAAAACGCCGATATGGAGATCGACCAATTAGCAACAGCGCTAATTTCCCTCACCTTTGGAACGAAAGCTTTCTTTGACGAATCCGAGGATCTCATGTCCTTAGACCCACCCATTATAGTTTTCCTCGACGGCATCGTCGAGACGGAGAGTTACTCTCCGGTACGATCTCGACGACGATTCAAGTAACTCTCGGATACGTAGTGATTGCCCCATGCATTAACATTGAGTACAACTTAGACGCTAGAGAAGAGCAGAGTTCGTCATCCCGTTGACCGTGGATTCATTATTGAGCCTAAGATCATCGTCATTAGCTTCTCGAGTATCAAATTATCGCGATTACTTGTCCAATTCCAACATGGTCATGTTTGCACTAGTAAATATCTCCTCTATTGCATAGTGATCACGTCTAGTGTCAATAGGGATTCGTTTACGCCCTTAACCCTAACTCTAATCGTAACGCCAACCCGACATCAGAAGTGGGATCAGTGCCGATTATAACAGTGCTAGAACTTACGACCATCGTGCGCGAGTAACCCAGTCGCTAGTGCAAAATCGAGTGCGAAACCTAACAAGTTTTCGCTACCACGTTTTAACCCTTAAAATCGCACGTTCCGACCCCGCTGCACGGGGCGCAACTGTTAACCTGATTATGAAAGAAAACCATAATTTCAATAACGAGTGGCGAGTCGACTTCTACGTACTGGAAGCATCACCGGTTAGATCAAGTCATCAGGATGAGTCGTTTCCATTTTTACTCCGATTCGGGAGCCGAGCGTTCACTAATTAAAGAGTCCGTGACCTCGAGATTTCTGGCAAAAGAATGACTGACATATTAGTAATGCGAGGAGCAGGAGATACTTGTATTAAACATACGCCTCCCATTTGTTCATCGCGTGTATTAATGACTTTTACATCGAAGATAATTTCTCATGTCCTTGCTGATAGTTATCTAAAATATGATATCGCGATTAGTTGTGGAACTCTAAGTCTGGGTTTTGACGTAACATTACACAAAATAGCCTCGCTATGTGTAAAACAAAAATAATTAATGTCTGTAAGGAAACCACTGCAAACGAGATCGTCGTTAATGAAGCTGACATTGATGTACATGGTAATAATAAAAGTCGATCAATTTCTCTTCTCGACAAATTCAAAGATTCATTCGTTACGGATTCCCTACGTATTCGCGTAAATACAGGCCGGTTAGAAATACGATTAATTGATCCTAACATCACCGTACGAGGAAGTCCTTATAGATTTAGCGAGGAGGACCGAAGAGCGGTACGTGAGAAAATAAGCGTTTTAATTAAAGCAAAGATCATAAGGCCTAGTAATTCGCCATTCGCGAGCCCTACGTAACTCGTGAAGAAGAACACGGCTCAGATAGATTATGAGTGGATCCCCGAGAACTAAATCAAAGTACCGTCGCGGATCGGTACCCTTTACTCCTTATTGCGGATCAAGTCGCGAGATTGCAAGAGGCGAGATATTTTATTAGCCTGGATATGGCCAGCGGGTTTCACCAAATTCCTACTTATCCTAATTCAGCGGAGTATACAGCGTTCGTTACTCCCGACAGACAATATGAGTAGATAACGATGCCGTTTGAACTGAAGAATTGCGCCGTCCGTCTTTCGGAGGGCCATTCGCAAGGCCCTGGATGACCTCGCTCATTCGTACGTTGTTATTTATTTCGATAACGTTCTAATTATTGCCGACTCGATAGATCAAGCTTTAGGAAGATTGAACACCGTATTAGATACCCTCGTAAAAGCAGGATTCTCTGTTAACATTGCGAACTGTTCTTTTCTAAAGACATCGGTGCTCTATTTGAGATATGTAATTCATAACGAAGAAGTTCGTCCGAACCCGGGTAAAATACACACCTTAAGCTTTTTACCTGTGCCAACAGCCGTCACACAGTTCAGGCAGTTCATAGGGTTAGCTTCGTACTTCCGAAAGTTCATCCCTAAATTCTCACAGGTGATGAAACCCCTGTATGCGCTCATCTCAAATAACAGAAATATAACTTGGACAGATAGGCACGAGAAAATAAGACAACAGGCAGTTTCCGCCCTGACCGACGCGCCGGTGTTAATGATATTCGACCCCAATTACCCGATAGAACTACATACTGACGCTAGCTCGGAGAGAGTTACGGGGCGATTTTGACGCATCAAGTTGAAGGTAAAGGCAAAGTAATAGAGTATTACAGTAAAAGAACTACCCTCGCAGAATCTAGGTATAATTCCTACGAACTATAGACGTTAGCAGTCGTAAACGCAGTCGAGCGTTTCCGTCACTATCTACATGGACGGGAATTTCTTGTCGTCACGGATTGCGACTCGTCGAAAGCGTCGAGTAACAAAGTACATTTAAATGACAGGAACCATCGGTGATGGGCCTACTTGCAGACTTTTGTTTTTTTTGACATTATGTATCTGGAAAGTAAACGGACAGCCCACGTAGATTTCTTCTCGCGAAACCCCGTAGATTTAGACCACCGTAAAATTGATAAAATTGCGGAGAAAGAAATCAATCTGGCCGAAATATCGGAATACTGGCGATTAGCCGAACAACGTCGTGATTCTCAAACCTTGGGAATCGTCAAGAAATTGCAAAACGATGAGCTCGCGGAAGACATCGCGAATACATACGAATTACGGTCCGGTACTCTTTACCGTAGGATACAAAGAAAAGGCAGAACTCTCTGTTTACCTATAGTCCTAAGAGGTTTTAGATAGTCTGTTATTAACTATGTGCACCAGTCAATTATGCACTTAGGTTGGGAGAAAATGCTCGAGAGACTGTACGAGTATTACTGGTTCGAAGGGATGGCGAAGTACGTTCGCCGATTCATTGAGAACTGTCATGCTTGTCAAGTTTCGAAAGCTAGTTCAGGTAAGATACAAGCCGAACTACATCCTATACCTAAGACCAGCATACCCTGGCATACGGTCCACATGGACATAACAGGCAAGTTGAGTGGTAAAAGCGATTCAAAGGAGTACGTCATTGTTTTGATCGATGTGTTCACTAAATTCGTATACCTGCATCGTACTCGTAAGATAGATTTCCGTAACACCATTAAAGCGCTTAAACCCGCTATATTTTATTCGGAAGTCCCTGCCGGATAATAGCAGATCAGGAAAGATGTTCTAAGGGTAATGAGTTTCGAGAATTCTGCGAAAGCAAACGAATTAAAGTTCACTCGATAGCGACCGATGATAGAGCTAATAGACAGGTAGAGCGTGTTATGCGTACATTGAAAATACGTTCACGACAGTAGAAACGACCGGGCGGCCGTGGCAAGACGCGATTGGGGAAATACAGCTAGCGTTGAACTGCACCACCAACCGCGTGACTAATTCGAGCCCTTTACAACTACTAATCGGTAGAACAGCGAGATCGTACGACCTATTACTACCCAACAATATCGAAGAAAAGGAAGTCGATATCCCTGATGTAAGACAGCAGGCTGTATAGAACATAGAAAGTAAAGCCCAGTACAACAAAGAAAGATTTTGATAGAAACAAAGCTAAAGTGGTTAGGTTTAACCTCGGCGATTTCGTACTACGCAAAAATGAGAAAAGAAACCAAACCAAGCTAAAGCCAAAATTCAAGGGTCCATTCGTAATAACCGAGATTTTGGAAGGAGATAGATATATTTTAAAAACGCTAGACGGCAAACGACCGTATAAAGACAATCACGACAGATTAAGAAAAATGCCGGACAGTCGCGTTCCCGCTGAGTTGGACGTCGGTAGTGACGGCAATAACAGTGACCACGACGACATGAGCACCTCGATCTCGGAAGATCCTTAGCACAAAGACCGTAGCACCTTACGGAGTACGTTATGAAGCTCGGTAAAGGGGCAAGTGATGTGTTCACGCGCACCATGAGCTATAGAGTTATGAAGCTTGGTAAAGGGGCAAGTGATGTGTTCACGCGCACCATGAGCTATAGAGTTATGAAGCTTGGTAAAGGGGCAAGTGATGTGTTCACGCGCACCATGAGCTATAGTGTTATGAAGCTTGGTAAAGGGGCAAGTGATGTGTTCACGCGCACCATGAGCTATAGAGTTATGAAGCTTGGTAAAGGGGCAAGTGATGTGTTCACGCGCACCATGAGCTATAGTGTTATGAAGCTCGACTAAGGGGCAAGTGATGTGTTCACGCGCACCATGAGCTATAGTGTTACGAAGTTTGGTGCGGTCGTGCGATCTAGAAAAACGAGATCCATTGGGGTGCGAAATCGAGACTGGTCCATTTCGCCGTTATGACCCGACTGATAACCCACAGGATGCAACTAGCACTTCCAATACTAATTACAACGTTACTAATTCATGTGCTCTTCTATTCCTTTTGTTGTCAAACCTCCGAACAAAATTTTGTTGTTACACTGGACCCTCAGCTTATTTAGACATTAAGTTAAATTGTAGACATGCTAATTGTACCGAACCTAATGTTAGAAAGACTCAATCTTGTAGTTGCACCCGAGGACGTGTGATAGTCAGAATGGCCGTGTCGGAGATGGAAAAACACCGGAACCTCTCCTTGGATTCTCGGGAATACCGTAATGTCGTAATTTAGATTAAACAAATGTCGCTCCGATTGTTCGAGGTTTATGATAGTGAGCTTGGGCTCGAGGCGACAACCAGTCGCCGAACGTAGCCGCGGTCAAGGGATGAACGTTTTATCTAACAAAGGCACAGAGTAACTCTATACCTCTCCTTTAAAGAAATAGCCGTAGCGACACGTGGCAGTAAATATTTCAAAGGTTTCTGTTCCGTGGCTCGCCACACGCAGATCCTATCCTTCGGGTAAGATGATCTCCAGATGTCACTATACCTCCGCAGTATGTTTAGCTAACTTGAGGACCCGCAATAAATCTTAAGATTTAGTCAAGCAAAGTTCTTCATTTAGACAAACAGTCCTTGTTCCAACTACGGGACGATAGGAGAAGCCTATCTTCCACGAACGATGCCCCCGTCAACAACCTCCCCTCAAGGGCGGCCAGCATCTCTTTCAAAACGCCGATATGGAGATCGACCAATTAGCAACAGCGCTAATTTCCCTCACCTTTGGAACGAAAGCTTTCTTTGACGAATCCGAGGATCTCATGTCCTTAGACCCACCCATTATAGTTTTCCTCGACGGCATCGTCGAGACGGAGAGTTACTCTCCGGTACGATCTCGACGACGATTCAAGTAACTCTCGGATACGTAGTGATTGCCCCATGCATTAACATTGAGTACAACTTAGACGCTAGAGAAGAGTAGAGTTCGTCATCCCGTTGACTGTGGATTCGTTATTGAGCCTAAGATCATCGTCATTAGCTTCTCGAGTATCAAATTATCGCGATTACTTGTCCAATTCCAACATGGTCATGTTTGCACTAGTAAATATCTCCTCTATTGCATAGTGATCACGTCTAGTGTCAATAGGGATTCGTTTACGCCCTTAACCCTAACTCTAATCGTAACGCCAACCCGACATATATATAGTTTAATATTATATAATTACCGGTTTTCCCATTATATAACTACCAGCTTTTCCGCAGTTTCTAAGAGCGCACAATAAACATAAGGACTTTTCTAAGAAATACACATCAATCAAAAACATTTATGAAATTGGATGTGCAAGATGAAAGGGACCATCTAGAATTACTTAAAAAGTCTAAGTTTATGGTGGGTCCTTAGGTTTGATGAGGGTGTAAGTAACAAATGACGGCACTATGACAATGGTCTCGGTTCCGGCAACGTTTTCGCGGTCAACGGATGCTGAACTCTACACTACGTTAGCGTCTAAGTTGCACTACATGTTAGAGCAAGGAGCAATTACTACGTATAAGAAAGACAGGTCGATTGCTGATGAGATCGCACTAGAGAGTGCCGTCTCTCAATCACGGCGCCGCTGTCCTGGAAAACTATGATGGGTGTGCCTAAGGTCACAACATCATCGGATTCGTGGAGAAATGTCTTCGTTCGGAAAATGGGGGAAATTGGCGTTACTGTTAATTGGTCAATTTCCATGTTGGTGGTTAGGGAAAGGTGCTAGCCGCCCTCAAGAGAGAGTTCGAGAAGAGGAAGCGTCGATCGTGAGAAACATAGATTTCTCCTATTTTCTCGTAGTTGGAACGAGGACTGTTTGTCGGTTTGAAGGACTTTAATTAAACAAATCTTAAGGTTTATAGCGGGTCCTCGTACTAGCTGCTCATGTATTTACTCAAATAATAGAGTCTGCGTGTGGCGAGCCACGGGACAGAAATCGTTGAAATGCTTACCGTCGTGCCCCGTCCCAAGTATTTCTTTTAAGGAGAGCTATAGAGTTACTTCATGCCTTTGTTAGACAAAACGTTCATCCCTTGACCGCGACTACGTTTGGAGACTGACTGTCTCCTCGAGTCCGAGCTCACTATCATAAATCTCTGTAGCGGCACTCGACAGCAAACTTCCCAACGGTTTCTGTCCCGTGCCTCGCTACACAAGGACTCTACCTTTCGAACAGATGATTGCCAGATGTCTGTCAGATACACTCTCACCGAATATTTACAGCGAGCCTAAGGACCCGCTATAAATCTTAGGATTTATGCAGCTAAGATTCTCTAAAGGGACAAATAGTCTTTGTTCAATAGTCCCTACACATACCACCCACTACTACAAATCTGCTTTTTCTCACGTACGACGCTCCTCGCTAGCAACTTTCTCTCAAGGGCAGCTGTCATCCCTTTCCAACAACCAACTCACAATTTTTCCAATTAACAGCGACGTCCGTTTCCCTCACTCTCTGAACTAATACTTTTCTGAACGAATCCGATGATCCCGTATCCTTCGACACACCCAAACACAGTTTTCCTAAGGAGCATCATCGCGACACAAATTCATTCTGTTCTATCGCGAGCCGCGAGGCAAGTTGGAAGACGCCTTCTGGATTGTTCGTCCGCAGTCGTACGTAATAGCGAATCTGAATCTCTCGACGTATGTGCAATCGTCTCGACTCGAACCACCGCGTAAAGTATCGCGCCGAGCTTGAACTTGTAATCCTGAATCGATAATTGTACCGTGCTTTCGGCCAGCTAGTGTATACCACGAACACAAGCAAATAAACAGTTATTGTTAAACAATACCGAGTGATTCTTCTATACCTATCACGCACGTCACCTCATCTCAAATAAGTACGGTCGGATTGAATGACAACAGTTTCATAATACGGCTATGGTGAAGTCTAAATTACAGTACTAGGGGTCTTCCCAAAGTTCCGAAGGGAAGTTTCAGGTGTTCTTTCATCTCCGACACAGCCATTCTGACTATCACACGTCCTCGTGTGTAACTAAAATATTGAGTTTCCTAACATTAGACTCGATACAATTAACATTATTCACAATTTAACTAGATGTTCCAATAAGGCAAGGGTCCAGTGTAGCAACAAATCCTGTTCGGGGATTTGGCAGCAAAAAAATAAAAGATTATGAAAATTAGTAGCGTTAAACTTAGTATCCAATGTGATAGTTGCATCCTGCAGGTTATCAGTCGGATCGTAACGGCATGATGGACCATTTTCGATTTCGCACTCCAAAGGATCTCGGTCTTCTAGATCGTATGAGCACATAGAGCTTCGTTCCACGGTCTCACTGAGTCTTATCATATTGTCACCCCGAAAAGCATGCAAGTCGCATCGCATGTTCTCACTGAGCCTTATCATACTGTTACCATGAAAAGCGTGTGAGCCACATCACACGTTCTCTCTGAGCTGTATCACGCTGTTACCATGAAAAGCGTGTGAGCCACATCACACGTTCTTTCTGAGCTTTATCACACTGTTACCATGAAAAGCGTGTGAGCCACATCACACGTTCTCTCTGAGCTTTATCACACTGTTACCATGAAATGAAAAGCGTGCGAACTCCCCCTGCCGGGTGTTATTGGCATAGTGCTACTAATCTTCCGAGATCGAAGTACTCATATCGTCATGGCCACTGTTATGGCCTTCACCACAGACATCCAACTCGGCAGGGGTGCATCCATCTGGCATTTTCCTCAACATGTCGTGACTGTACTTGAACGATCGCTTACCGTTTAATACTTTTAAGATATACATGCCTCCTTCCAAAACTTCTGCTATTACAAATGGACCTCTAAATTTTGGATCTAATTTGGTTTGATTTCGTTCCTCATTTTGCGTAATACGAAATCACCGAGGTTAAACCTAACCGCTTTAGCTTTAGTTTCGTCAAATCCATCCTCATCATACCTAGCACTAGTTTCCATCCCCTTTATTGCCTGTCGTCTTATATTGGAGATATCGATACTTTTGATGTTATCGGGTAACAACAGATCGTACGGTCTTGTCGTTCTACCTATTAGTAGTTCAAATGAGCTCGAGTTTGTCACGCGGTTGGTGGTGCAATTCAAAGCCAACTGTATTTCCCCAATCGCGTCTTGCCACGGCCGCCCGGTCGTTTCCACTACCGTGAACATAATTTTCAATGCACCCGTAACACGTTCTACCTGTCCCTTGGCTCTACTAGCACCGGTCGCTATCAAGTGAACTTTAATTCGTTTGCTTTCGCAGAATTCTCGAAATTCCTTACCCTTAAAACATATTCCCTGATCTGCTATTATCCGACAGGGCCTCCCGAATAAAAATATAGCGGATTTAAGCGCTTTAATGGTGTTAAGGGAATCTATCTTACGAGTATGATGCAGGTATACGAATTTAGTGAAGACGTCGATCAAAACAATGACGTGCTCCTTTGAATCGCTTTTACCATTCAACTTGCCTGTTATGTCCATGTGGACCGTATGCCAGGGTATGCTGGTCTTAGGTATAGGATGCAGTTCGGCTTGTACCTTACCTAAACTAGCTTTCGAATCTTGACAAGCATGACAGTTCTCAATGAATCGGCGAACGTACTTCGCCATCACTTCGAAACAGTAATATTCGTATAGTTTCTCCCAACCTTAGTGCATAATTGACTGGTGCACACGGTTAATAACAGACCATCTAAAACCACTTGGGACTATAGGTAAACAGAGAGTCCTGCCGTTTCTTTGTATCCTATGGTAAATAGTACCGGACCTTAATTCGTATGTATTCGCGATGTCTCCCGCGAGCCCACCGTTTTGCAATTCCTTGACGATTTCCAAGATTTGAGAATCACGACGTTGTTCCGCTAACAGGCAATCTTCCGAAATTTCTGCCAGATTAACTATTTTCTCTTTGATTTTGTCGAATTTAATAGGGTCAACGCCTGTGCGGTTTCGCGAAAAGAAATCTACGTGAGCCGTCCGTTTACTTTCCCGATACATAAAGTCATAAATAAAAGTCTGCAAGTAAGTCCAGCACCTCTGGTCCCTGTCATTTAAATGTACTTTATTACTCAGCGCTTTCGACGAGTTGCAATCCGTGACGACAAGAAATTTCCGTCCATGTAGATAGTGACGGAAATGTTTTACGGCGTTTACGATAGCTAATGTTTCGAGTTCATAGGAGTGATATCTGGATTCCGCGGGGCTAGTTCTATTATTGTAATACTCTATTACCCTGTTCTTCCCTTCGGCTTGATGCGTCAAAATCGCCCCGTAACTCTCCGAGCTAGCATCAGTAGGTAGTTCTATCGGGTAATTGGGGTTGAATATCATTAGCACCGGCGCGTCGGTCAGCACGGAAACTACCTGTTGTCTTATTTTTTCGTGTCTATCTGTCCAAGTTATATTTCTGTTACCTGAGATGAGCGCGTACAGGGATGAGCGCGTAGTTTCCTCATCTGTGAGAATTTTGGGATGAACTGTGTGACGGTCGTTGGCACAGGTAAAGAACTTAAGGTGTGTATTTTACCCGTGTCGGGACGAACTTCGCCGTTATGAATTACATATCTCAAATAGAGCACCGATGTGCTTAAGAGAACGTTTCGCAAAGCTAAAAGAGAATCCGGCTTTTACGAGGGTATCTAATACGGTGTTTCAATCTTTGTAAAGCTTGATCTATCGAGTCGGCAATAATTAGGACGTTATCGAAATAAATAATAACGTACGAATGAGCGAGGTCGCCTGGGGCGTTGCGAATAGCCCTCCGAAAGACGGACGGTGCAATTTTTCAGTCCAAACGGCATCGTTATCTATTCATATTATCTGTCGGGGGTAACGAACGCTGTATACTCCGCTGAATTAGGATAAATAGGACTTTGGTGAAACCCGCTGACCATGTCCAGGCTAATAAAGTATCTCGCCTCTTGCAATCTCGCGACTTGATCCGCAATAAGGAATAAAGGGTACCGATCCGCGACCATATTTTGACTTAGCTCTCGGGAACCTGCTCATAATCTATCTGAGCCGTTTTTCTTCTTCACGAGTTACGTAGGGCTCGCAAATGGCGAATTACTAGGCCTTATGATCTTTGCATTAATTAAAACGCTTGTTTTCTCACGTACCGCTCTTCGCTTCTCCTCGCTAAGTCTATAAGAACTTCCTCGTACGGTGGTGTTAGGATCAATTAATCGTATTTCTAACCGGCCTGTATTTGCGCGAATACGTAGGAAACCCGTAACGAATGAATCTTTGAATTTGACGAGAAGAGAAATTGATCGACTTTTATTATTACCATGTACATCAGTGTCAACTTCATTAACGACGATCTCGTTTGCAGTGGTTTCATTACAGACATTAATTATTTTTGTTTTACACATAGCGAGGCTATTTTGTGTAATGTTACGTCAAAACCCAGACTTAGAGTTCCGCAACAAATCGCGATATCATATTTTAAATAACTATCAGGAAGGACATGAGAAATTATCTTCGATGTAAAAATCATTAATACACACGATGAACAAATGGTTGGCATTTGTTTAATACAGGTATTCCCTACTCCTCGCATTACTAATATGTCAGTCATTCCTTTGTCAGAAAATGCCGAGGCCGTGGACTCTTTAATTAGTGAACGCTCTGCTCCCGAATCGGAGTAAAATGGAAACGATTCACCCAGATGACTTGATCTATCCGTTGATGCTTCCAGTACGCACGAGTCGACTCGCCACTCGTTATTGAAATCATAGTTTCCCTCCATAATCAGGTTGGCAGCTGCGCCCCATGCAGCGGAGTCGGAGCACGCGATTTTAAGGGTTAAAACGTGGTAGCGAAAAATTGTTAGGTTTCACACTCGATTTTTGCACTAGCGACTGAATTACTTGCGCACGATGGTCTTAAGTTCTAGCACTGTTATAGTCGGCACTGATCCCACTTCAGATTTCGGGTTGGCGTTAAAATTAGAGTTAGGGTTAAGGACGTGAAACGAATCCCTATTGGCGCTAGACGTGATCATTATGCAATAGAGGTGATATTTACTAGTGCAAATATGACTATGGTGGAATTGGACAAGTAATCGCGATAATTAGATACTCGGGAAGCTAATGACAATGATCCTAGGCTCAATAACGAATCAGCGGTCAACGGGATGACGAACTCTACTTTTCTTTAGCGTCTAAGTTGTACTCAATGTTAATGCATGGGGCAATCATTACGTAGCAGAGGGTTATTTGAATCGTCGTCGTGATCGTAAGGGAGAGTGTTTCTCCATTACGGTAACGCTGTCGAGGAAAACTATGATGGGTGTGCCTAAGGGCACGAAATCATCGGATTCGTGGAGATAATTCTTCGTTCGTAAAGTGAGGGAAATTGGCGTTACTGCTAATTGGTCAATTTCCATGCTGGTGGTTAGGGAAGGGTGCTAGCCGCCCTTAAGAGCTTCGAGAAGAGGTAGCGTCGTTCGTGAGAAAAATAGATTTCTCCTATTTTCTCGTAGTTGGAACGAGGACTGTTTGTCGGTTTGAAGGACTTTAGTTAAACAAATCTTAAGATTCATAGCCGGTCCTCGGGCTAGCTGAACATGTACTGTGGAGACGTGTCGACATCTGGTAATCATCTTACTCAAAGAATAGAGTCTGCGTGTGGCGATCCACGGGACAGAAATCGTTGAAATGCTTACCGTCGTGCCCCGTCCCAAGTATTTCTTTTAAGGAGAGCTATAGAGTTACTTCATGCCTTTGTTAGACAAAACGTTTATCCCTTGACCGCGACTACGTTCGGCTACTGGTTGTCGCCTCGAGCCCGAGCTCACTATTATAAATCTCAAATAAGTACAGTCGGATCGAATGACTACAGTTTCATAATACGGCTATGGTGAAATCTAAATTACAGTACTAGGAGTCTTCCCAAAATTCCGAAGGGAAGGTTCCGGTGTTCTTTCATCTCCGATATATATATGCATGATCTGCCTGGGGCCAGTGTGGATATAGCGCAAACTGGCTGGTAAGCGATGTAGTTGGCAAGAAATGTGGAGTACCAGGCACATCGAATTGTCGACATATCAGCAATAGCAACGGAGAAACGTAGAGTTGAATACTTGAGTCTGAATCTGCGAAACTACAATTACACTGCATATAACAGGAACCAGAGTCGACGTAGAACAAAGCGCATAAGTACTGCATTTGGCTGTTATTGTGGAGTATAGCGCGCATCGCATTTGCGACATTCGTATCCAATAGCAGCGCTGATACGTTGGTTTGAACATTTAGGCATGAATATGCAAAACAGCAATTACGCTGAATCTGTCAGTGACCAGAGAAGACGAAAGACAGAAGAGAAGATAGAATCGGAAGATGTGCTCTGTGCTCACCAGCAAATCAGGAGCATAACGCCCACCGAATTGTCGTCATATCTGCCACAGAAACGGAGATACGTTGCTCTCGATATTCAAGCATAAATATGCTAAATTGCAATTATGGTGTATTTGACAGGGACAAGAGCGTACATAACTCTAACCTACTGATGTGCGCTGTATATGACATCAGATGATAAATATAACGCGCACCGAATTGTCTGTAAGTGTGCCATAGAACCAGAGATTCGTTGGTTCGAATATTTAATACTGATTATGCAAAACTGCAAATACGCAGGGTTCGGCTGTGTCCCGATTTTACATGCATCAAACGGGATAACGTGCACTGTGTTTGGCAGCAAATTTGGAGTATAAGGAGCCTCTAATTGTAGCCATATGTGCCATAGAATCGGAGATACGTCGGTTTGAATACTTAATCCTGAATATACGAAACTGCAACTACGCTGGATCTGGCTGGGTCCAGATTTTACATAGCGTAAACCGGATGATGTGCACTGTACTTGGCATCAGATGTGGAATATAACGCTCATCGTATGGCCAATGTTTCTGCAAAACAAGCGGAGATACCTTGATTCGAATATGTAAGCATTAATATCCAAAACTGCAATCACGCTGGATTTCTCGGAGTCCAGTCTTGACAGTGTTGCAAGCGGGCTGATGTGTGCTGTATTTGGCAGCAAATGTGGAGTATAACATGCATCCTATTGTGAATATACTTACTATGAAAACGGAGATACATTCACTTGAATATTTAGGCTTGAATGTGCAAAACTACAAATACGCTGGATTTGACTCGTTCCGTATTTAACATGGCTTAAACCAGATGAAGCGCCCAGTGTATGGGAGTCTATGTGGAATATAACAAGCACCGTTTTGTCGACATATCTGCACAAATACAAATAATTCCCTTTATTTAGCACACAACAGTTATACATATATCTTATACTCTAAAGACCTCGAAATCCTACCCGCACGCACGCTTGTTGTCAACAGACTCTTCCAGATACTTCTAACCACTGACTCTTGTCTTTTGTCGCAACTAAGGCCTGGACATCCTCTGACGCTTATACACACATTCACATGTACAGTGTAAATGTATCATATTCCTAGCAGAATTGTTATGCGACTGATGCATCAACATACCATGCAAGAAGAATTGGATACTAGGACAAAAAGGAAGAGCTTTGAAAGAGATACTTATAGTCATAGTAAACGACAAAAAATTCGTAGATGTTAAAGTGAATCTGACGAGGAGGATATTGATGAAAAGGTAGTTGACAATAGAAGAATACAAGTAATAACACAAGAGTCAAACAATCTCCTCGATAACGGCAAAAGTATGATGCGAATGATGGGATATAAGGCGGTTACGGCCTCGGAAATAATGAACAAGGTCGTTTAGAGTCAGTTCAAGCACCTAGACAGCATGGTCGCAGAGTCTTTGGACATCATGTTCCCGGACATGAAGATTCAGGTCTTAAATGGAATCCTGCAGAGGAAGTTATAAAGTTTGTAAAAGATATGAAACGGTGATATGAAAAGTTGACCACAGATGATGAAATTGATTTCTGTTGTGAAGATATAGTGAAAACTGTTATCAATGCGAAAACGGTATTCGCCCATTTGGATGACGTTGATGTGCGTCGAGCAAGGACACGTTGTAATCCTCATGAAACAATTCGTGGTGCATTTTTTTTAAATCGTGCTACTGTTAAAATGGCGAATACAGATAGAGCATGTAACTTTATGTTTACTAACCCAAAAGGTTTGAGGGAGAATGGGCTGCTATACTTTGCAGATGTATGTGCTGGACCAGGAGGTTTTAGGGAATATGTTCTATGGCGAAAGAAATGACGTGCTAAAGGATTTGCTCTTACTTTAGAAAATGAACATGATTTCAAATTAGAAGATTTTTATGCGGGTCCTTGTGAAACATTTCATCCATACCACGGACCAAAGGAAAGTGGTGATGTCTTTGACCCAGATAATGAAGAGGCATTTACAAATCTTATAATGCAGCATATCCATGGCAAAGGAGTACATTTTGTGATGTCTGATTGAGGATTCTCAGTAGAACGACAAGAAAATGTACAACAAGTTCTTTCAAATCAACTGTATCTTTGTCGATGTTTAATAGCATTGATGGTTGAAAGAGAGGGTGGTGATTTTGTGACAAAATTATTCAATCTTTTTACACCCTTTATTGCTGGTTTAGTTTATTTAATGTATCGCTGCTTTGAAGAAGTTTGTATTTTTAAACCAAACTCTTCTAGACCAGGAAATTCAGAACGTTACTTAATATGTAAGAAGAAACGATCTGGGGTACAAGATGTTGCTGAATATCTGAAGCATGTTAATCGTCTGCTTTTAAAAGGTGGTGTAAATGACGACGTTTTACAACTAGTATCATATAATAAATTAAAAAGAGAGGAACAATTTGTTCAATATCTACGTGCTTCTAACAAAGATTTGGCCGGAAAACAAATAACCGACCTGTGTAAAATTGCAGCATTTTATGCGGATAATACTCTTGTTGAGACAAAACAAGCTGATATGCGCAAACAATATCTAGAGTATTGGAAACTTCCAGATGAAACTAGGACAATCCCAAGACACATGAAATCAAAGACAAATTGAATACTGTTTTGAAAGATACTTCATTTCTTACTATTAATCCAGCACAATTGATGGAATTTAACATTGAAAATGCATTTTTATCACTATATGACTGGTTTTGTATGCCATGTGGTACAAAGCCAATGTCTGATGATGATAAGAAGCACGCTACATTTTATATGGGCGTGGGAAGGAGCAACGTATATAGATATACAAAGAATTCTTGGGTTAGTGTCGATGACATTGGCATAGAATTACCACCAAATACACTTGTAAACGCAGAGGTTGTATATGAAATGACTAAGGAGTTTATATATCAGCAAAAAGTACTTGCATTGCATATTATAGATGCATTCTACTTAGGAGAAGTGGACATTAGCAAAAAATATTTGAGGAGCAGGTAAGCAACTGAATCTTATTGAGTTCAATAATAAACTTTTAGATTTCCAGTAATGAAATGTTTTTTCAAGGAGTACGTTCATGTAATACTAATGTATGACTGTTGTTTAAAGGAACGAGGAAGCGACGTTGTTCTGTGAAGCTTTGTGGAAACCAGCAGGAAATAACTATACTCGAATACGTGCCAAAGATCTACTTCCTGTTGGTACATATATCTGTGAAAAGTTGCGAGTAACACAGCGTGAAATGAAAAATAATTCCGATGCCATAGTATACGAACTTCCAGAAAAGACATTAGATGTTAATGGTTATAATAAGGGCAAATTATATTTCATACAACAGAGTGTAATATTTTTAAGAAGCACCGGAAATCCTTGGAATCGGTATGTCAGTAAAACACATTCCATAAAGTATGTCTTTAATTGAAAAACAAACGAGAAGCTATTCGACCTTCATAGACCAAGTTCAGCAGAAGCAAGTTTCGTTAAATCTTTTAAAGGTCGCCTTATTTGTCATTGGCCTAATGATTCATCACTTACTATAAACAGATTTGCAAAATTTATTAAAGATAAGTGTCCGGCATACAATACGTGCTTAGAATATTAAAACTACAGGCTGTACATATATTCGTACACGACTTGATCCGCATAGATGTCAAACAGATTAATTCCGTTAATTTGACTGTTATTTCAAATATGAAATACTTGTGATATATTTCAGTATTTAGCATTATATTTGTATAGAAATAGAAGTGTAGCGGTACATGTGTCATAGGACAAAGCAAATAACGTCGTTGACGCCTCGAAGTACCTAGACCGCTGAGCTACAATTAATGTAAAAACAATGTCACCGCAACCAGCAATTGTCGTCAGGTAGGCAAATACGAATTCTTTTAACCCCCCTCCCCCGGCGACTAGTATAGGTAGCCTTAACTCAAATACATCTGACGCTTACAACAACAAAGACTCCGTTATTAGTCCACATGACCTTCGTCCTCTTCACACACGACAACTACAGAGGTAATACCGGAAAATATAATTAATAAGATGGTCTTCTGAGTAGTTTAATTGCAATACTATTTGGGATGAAATATACTTTTTCAAATCATATGCGGCATTTCGTATAATAACTGAATGGTTATAGGAAAGAATGATGACGTTAAACTGTACGATACGATTGCATAGCATATTTTATAATTGTATAACAAATATTTCCCGCAGGGAGGGCTCGCTTATGTGAGCCTATGAGGGCTGGCAAACCCACTTTCCCGAAGCCAGGGGGACCGTCGGGACAAGGGTCCCGCTTACGTGAGTCCCTATGTACTCCGCAGGGAAGGTCGTCGGAGGTGTAAGGCGTTTAATTACTATTACATCCTCTCTACGTGGCCTTGGGCAGTAGCGCACCCACGATCCTGATGCCAAGGATGGGACCGCCGGGATAAGTTCCCGGGTACAAAAGTACCTTGAGGCCCCCGCTTACGTGAGTCCCATCTGGAACAGCCGAGATCGGTTAGCAGGTCGCTGGCCGGCTGTCACGTGGTCATACATCCATACGATAGTCCCACCAACGACTAAGGTTGGTACCACGGGCGGTCGAGTTACAGCCCGGAGGGAGTAGCGACCCCTCTGATCGGCCAATTAATGGGTATGGACTCGTGGTGGCAGTGGTTGATGGATAAGATGCTGGCAAGAGGGCAGATTTAAGGTGGAGACTCCACCGAATGGCCTTCGGCGGGTGAGCAGCGTCACACCTGCTCCGAAACCGTACTGGTGAGACGGGAGGGCTTAGAATGTGCCCCGTTCGACCTGATACGAGCGACAGCTCCTGCAGACTAAGCTGATCCAGGGAGCAAGGTATTGGGTGCCTTGTGCGATGGTTGGGCGTAATCTCAACTCCTATGGTCCTAGGGGGCCCGGCTACTGTGTGGAATTATATTCGAGGAAAGCACCCGTTACCAAAAGACAATGCTATTTGTATAACAAATATTTAGTCGACACAATTTGTCTTTATTTGGAATGATTAGATACCTGCTTGTGGCAGCTGCTCCCATAATAGAATAAGTTGCAGTACCTTAGTCTAGAATCCATTACTTCCCAACATCAATATTTGACTCAGGTCTTTTATAATGAAATATGTAGAGGACATGGTATATGGGAAGTTTGACCGTCAGACATATTTGAGGTTATCGATTGTCGTCGTAATCGCCGAATTTACTTAAAATAATAAAGTAAGGTACAGCCTATGGGCCCTGAGTCGTAGATACAATGTGTAAAAATATTCCATAAATGTTCGTCACGAAATTCAGCAGATCGCTCGTTGATACTCGTAGGTATTCGAAGATACTTTACTCTTTGGGTTGCCTCGGTTTACTTATACTGGTCGGGGCGGAAGTCGGAAGATTCAAAATCGACTTTGTTCGAAGTAGCGGCAACATTTTTATGCTCCGAGTGTATTTACTTGTATCCTTACGATCCTGATACTCCGAGGCAAAATAACAATAGGATTTGAATTGCCCTCTGGCTCATATGCCGCAACAAATTTTTATAGTTTGTGCTCATGTATAGGTACTTATGAACTATCTAAAATATATAATAAGCTGAAGTACTGTAGGAAAGTAATTTACAGTGTAACTAGGTTTGGTTACATATTTCAATATCGTTCACGCCATCGCAAAAGCTTGTATGACGCTGCGTCGGCGTATATACACACGGGGAGGTGATGGACGAGGCGAGGATGATAGCCTCCCGCGAAGTAGCGCCTGGCCCTGACGGAGTCCCGTGACGGGTATGATGGGAGATGATGCGGGTCATGGCACCTAGACTGCGACTTCTATTTACATCGTGATCGAAGGAGGGTGCCAACCCTCGGATATGGCGCACGGCGAGGCTGGTATTGCTTCGGAAGGAGGGACGACCAGCCCTTGTATCGTCCGGTATGCCTATAGGATGAAGTGTGCAATTTCTTCCAAAGAATCATTGCCAGAATCATTGTACTGTTCTCAGTCGAAAATGTTCGTGAGATGTCAACAACGACTTTTGGCATCAATGACGTAGTGTAGTGATAACTACACTATCAGATAGGGCCATCTATAGGCAAATTCCGGTTTCATATTTACAGACCTGATACGCTCGATTTGACAGGGATCAGTGCGGATGTCACGTAAAATAAAAGAGAAATTTTGTAAGAAGAAGAAAACTTTATTTTTACTTCGTTTATACAATTATAAGACACTTCCGAGCTCTAGCCGTGACCGTACGAGAGTGAGTCTCTTACAATCTTTTTACAATCGGTCATCTGTTCTCTCATTATCCCCACTACCCTGTAGGCGTACGTGACCGTTGCTACGCTTCTGGAACATTTGGTGGAAGGACCGTTAGGCCATAAATGAATCCTCAGGTACTCCGCCAATATACATTGTCGCCAAGGTCGCCATGTGTTTCTCTCGTCGGTCCATCGGGTTCGAAGTATGCCGACCGGGACACCATCCTGCCCGCGGTATGTGTGTGTGTCCTGGTCTCTGATGTGATTTACGTTACACGGACATAGCGCTAATTGTCTAGTGTGCGCTGAATTGGGCAAGAAATCTGGAGTACCGGGCACATCGAATACTCGGCATGTCTGCAACAGCAATGGAAATACGGGGATTTGAATATTTGAGTCTGAATATGCAAACTTGCAATGACGCCGTATTTGACACGGCCCAGAGTTGACATAGAGCAAACCGGCTGGAGTATGCTGTATTTGGCAGCAAATGTGGAGTATAACATGCATCCTATTGTGAACATACTTACTATGAAAACGGAGATACATTCAGTTGAATATTTAGGCTTGAATGAGCAAAACTACAAATACGCTGGATTTGACTCGTTCCGTATTTAACATGGCTGAAACCAGATCAAGCGCCCAGTGTATGGCAGTCGATGTGGAATATAACGCGCACCGATTTGTCGACATATCTGCAACAGAAACTGAGTCACGTCGATCGGAATATTGAACCCTGATCATGAATTACTGCATTTACGCTTGATTTCACGGGGTCCGGATTTGACATAGCGCAAACCAGATGATGTGAGCTGTATTTAATAGCAACTACGGAGTATAAAGCGCATCGAATTTTCCACATATCTGCAATCGAAACGGAGATTCGTTGATTTGATTATTTAGGTGTGATAATGCAAAACTGCAGTTGCGCTGGGTTTGACCGGACCAGAGTGGACATAGCGCTAATTGGATGATATTGGTTTAATTTGCAACAAATGTGGAATGCAAGTATTGGCGACAAATTTCCAACAGTAGCGGAGATGCGTGGATTTGAATATATAATAATGTATATGAAAAACTGCAATTACGCTGGATTTGTTGGTGATCGGAGATGACATAGTTTAAATCGAATGATGTGCACTGTATTGGCAGCAAATGTGAAGTATAACCTGAGTCGAATTGTCGGCATATCTGTAACAGAATCGTAGATACGTTGATTTGAATATTTATGCACGAATTTGCAAAACTGCAATTACGCGGGTTTGACACGGGCCAGAGTTGACATAGCGCCAGCCCACTAATGTCCGCTGTATTTGGCAGCAAATATGGAGTGGATGTCGGCACATATGCTATAGAGGCGGAGACACATTGATCTGAACGTTTATTCCTGAGTATGCAAAACTACAATTACGCTGCACTTCACAGGGTCCAGAATCGACATAGCCCAAAGCGGCTGATGTGTGCTGTATTTGGCAACAATTTTGGAGTATAACACGCTTTACGTTGTCGGCATATCTGCAACAGAAGCGGAGATACGTTGATTAGAATATTTCAGCCTGAATATGCAAAGCTGAAACTACGTTGGATTTGTCGGAGACCAGAGATGACATAGCACAAACCCTCCGATGTGTGCTTAATTTGGGAGACAATGTGGAGTATAACACACATAAATTCATCGTCATATCTGCATTAGAAACAGAGATACGTAGATTTGAGTATTTAAGCCTGAATATGCAAAACTGCAATTTCGCTGGATTTCACACGTTCCAGAGTTAACTTAGCGCCAGCCCACTTAGGTGCGCTCTATTTGGCAGCAAATGTGGAGCTACCGCGCATAGTATTTTCGACGTATATCCAATACCAGTGCAGCAGTTGAAAAGTCGCATCCCGGATGATGCGCGCTGTATTTAGTAGTAAATGTGGAATACAACTTGCATAGTATTGTCGACATATCTGTAATAGGAACGAAGATACCTTCATTTGAATATTTAAGCCTGAATATGCAAATTTGCAATTACACAGAATTTGATCGGGTCCAGAGTTGACGTGGCACAAACCGGCTGATTTGGCAGCATATGTGCAGTATTATGCGCATCGAATGGTCGTCATTTGAGCTCTTGAGGCGGAGATACGTGGATTTAAATATTTTAGACTGAGTATGCAAAACTGCAAATACGCTGGATTTGACACGGTCCAGAATTGACATTGCGCAAACTGGCAGATATGCGCTGTATAGGTTTATTTGAACATCTAAGCATGAATATGCGAAACTACAATCATGCCGGATTTGACTGAAACCAGAGAGGACATAACGGAAACAGGCTGGTGTGCGCTGCATTTGGCAAGAAATGTGGGGTACAAGTCACATCGAATTCTCGACATATTTGCCACAATAACGGAGATACATTGATTTGATTATTCGTGCATGAGTATCCAAAATTGCAATTGCGCTGGATTTAACAATGGTCAGAATCGACATAGCGCAAGCCAGCTGATGAGTAATACATTTGGCAGTACGTTACTAACTCGAATTGTGGACATATCTGCAACGGAATCCGAAATAGCTTGATTTGAATATTTAATCCTGAAAATGGAAAGCCGTATCAACACCACTCTCAGCAACGCCAACACCTCTCACAACTCGACAACGCTAACAACTCCACTCTCAACAACGCTAACACCTCTCGCAACTCGACAGCGCTAACAACTCTACTCTTCGACTCCTTGATTAACTCTGACCTCTCGACTCACTCTTATTTCTCGATCAACCGCTCAACGCTTCTCGATCAGCCAAACTTTAAAGTTAAGTCGTCCCCTACCATTAGCGTTAGTTTTTCCAACTCTCTAACAACATTCTGTTAACGTTCCGCAAGTACAAGGTGACTTTAGTCACATAGGCTTTCTCCCCGATGTAAACTAACAACCGAAGGACAGACGACATTGTTTTGATCGATTTCTAATGAGGATTTTCCCTCAGGATACTACAATATGTTGACTTGAATATTTAAGCCTGAATATGCAAAACTGCAAATGCACTGAGGTTGGCTGCGTCCACACGTTACATAACTCAAACCAGATAATATACATTGTGTTTGGCAGCGAACATGGAGTATAACGCGCTTCGTTCTGTCGGCATATTTGGAATGCAAACGGCGATACGGTGATTTGAATAATTAATCATGAATATGTATAGCAGCAATTTCGCTGGATTTGACAGATCCCGGAGTTGACATAGTACAAACCTGCTGATGTGTGGTGCATATGACATCAGATGTGAAATGTAACGGACATCGAATTGTAGCCATATGTGCAATAGAAACGGAGATACATTCATTTGAATACTTTAACCTGAATATGCAAAACTACAATTACGCTGGATTTGACAGGGACCAGAGTTGACATAGCGCAAACCAGCTGACATGCAGTGCACATGACAGCAAATGTGACATATAACGCGCATCGAATTTTTCGAAAATGTTCCGTAGAAACGGACATACCATGATTCGAATATTTACGGCTGCAAACGCAATACTACAATTGCGATGGATGTTTCAAGGACCAGATCTGATATGGCTGTAACCAGCTAATGTGCGGTGTATCTGAGTGCAAATATGAAGTGTAACGCGCGATTTATAATCGAAATATATGCAATAGAAGCGGAGATACGTTTTTGTGAATACGTAAGCCTGAATATGCGCAACAGCAATTACGCTGTGATTGACAGAGCCTAGAGTTGACCGCAAACTTGCAGATGTGCGCTGGTTATGACATGGGATATGAAATATAACGGGCATCGCATTGTACCCATTTGCGCTATAGAAACGGAGATACGTTGATTTGAATATTCTAACCTGAATATGCAAAACTGCAATTACGCTTGATATGTCAAGGACCAGAGATGATATAGTAGCTCGAGCCAGCTGAAGTGCGCTGTATTTGGCAGCTAATGAGGAGTATATCTCGCACCTAATTGACGACAAATCTGCAATTGCAGCGGTGATACATTGTAGTTAATATTCAATAATGGGCCTATTACGATACAGATAGTATTAGCGGTATTAGTATAAATGTGACTGAAACACATTTCCGTCTCAGTAAAACCATTTTATTTCAAGCTTCACGCTACAGTTCTGAATCCGGACAAGACCGTTTCAAGTTCTCGCAAAAGCAAGCAGTCAAATTACGGTACTTACACGAGTTAGAGTCTAATACATTTTACTGGTCCAACATCGATGGGGCGATCTCGCACCGAAATTTTCGGAGGACCGCGTAATCTTCCAACGACGACCGCCGTACGAGCAGCGGATAAACATATTTCGTGCCTTAGGGTGCCCTCACCACGTCCTCTACTTCTTGATTCTTGGTTGGTAGCTTTAGCGGCTGCAGGTCCGAGAAATTGCATCTTGACCCGCTTTCTCGTATGTCGCATGTGACGTCTCACTTTCCGCCGTAGACACTTGTCGGATCTACATACGTTGAACCATTTGCGCGAGACAAGCGCGGCGCTCTGCAGGGACGATGGATCCAATTTTCGAAGTATCAAGTGCGAAACATCCAGTGGTAGTTCGGAAATGATATCTACCTTACTTGGCACGAACAAACCAACGACGCGTAGTAGAAATCTATAAAACTCCATGTTGCTTCTACTGTTGCCCGAGCACGACTGACGGTCTGGCTGAGAATGAATTCTTATATATGTGCCGTTCGTCACGGTGCACTGCGAGTTCCGGCTCCGGTGAGAGTCCTGGACAGTCAGAAACGATCGCATGTTCATGTATCTTCCTATAGATCGGGTTCACATTATTATTAGTGTTAGATGCGTGAAACGAATCTTCATTTGGATTAGACGTTGTAGTTATGCAATAGAGCAGATATTTACTAGTGTAAATATGATTGTTATATAATTTGACAAGTAGTCGTGGTGATGAGGTACTCGAGAAGTTAATGACAATGATCCTGGGTTCAATAACAAAGCCGTGGTCAACGGGATAACAGAATTCGTTTTCATCCTGATTCCAAGTTGTACCATACTTCCTTATCTACGGAATAGGTAGGACTGAACAAACTCTTTGTCAAAACATAGAATATCTACCGAGTGTTAAGGCTCTTTGTAACTGGCTAATGTGACCTCACGAGAGAATGATTTTCCGGCACGAGGATGCTGCAGAGGAAAACTATGATGGGTGTGTCTAAGGGTACCAGAACATCGGATACGTGGAGAAAAGACTTCGCTCGGAAAGAGATTGAAAGTGACGTTACTGTTAATTGGATAATTTCCAGGTTGATGGTTAGAGAAGTATGCTAGTAGCCCTTGAGGGAACGTTGCTAGCGGGAAGCGTCGTCCGTGGAAAAATAGATTTCACCTATCATCCCGTAGTTGAAACAAAGATTGTTTGCCTGTTTAGGACTGTTAAGGACTTTACTTAACTAAATCTTAAGGTTTATAATGGGTCCTCAGGCTAGCTAAACATATACTGTGGAGATGCGTTGATATCTGGCAATCATCTTATCCGACGGATGTCTGCGTGTGGCGAGACTGGGGACAGAAACCGTTGGAATGTTTACCGTCGTGTCCCGTCCCAAGTATTTCTTTTAAGGACAGATATAGAATTACTCCATGGCTTTATTAGACAAAACGTTCATCTCTTGACCGCGGCTACGTTCGGTGACTGGTTGTCGCCTCGAGGCCATGTTCGGTATCACAAGTTTCGAACAATTACAATCGGACTGGATGACTACAATTGTTTAATTACCGCTACGGTAGAATCTAGATTACAATGTTTCGGGATTTTCCCAAAATTCCAAATAGAATGTTGCGGTGTTCTTTCATCTGCGACTAATATTTATTTCGCTGGTAGTTCTTGCGCATTAGCTTATCGACGGCCTGGCTGGGAACGAATAGGGAAGCGAACTTTTCTGCCCGCGCGCCTGGAGTGATGAATTCCTAAGTCCTCTTCGTTTAGATCGTTTCAAACATCAGGTGGTATTATTACTTCGCGATTTTCGCTGTAATGGTGTTCAATGTTACCGTGCAATAAAAATTCACGCATTTCGGACGGTCTAAGTGTACGATTACGTTCTTGTTGCTAACTTCAATCGCAATGGTCATTTTTTGCTCTCGATATAAATTGATGCAGTCCGCCGTAGGGTGGTTGTAAGGGGTTTCCGATGTAATCGTGACGTAGAAATACGTAAGACTTTAGACGGCTTCCGTATTTCGACTTGGCCTGTTGCTTCGTTGGTACACAGAATTCTGCCGGCAATCGTATGCCGGTGCCATAAACCATTTCGGCTGTCGTCGTTTTCACGTCCGTAATAACTGTTCGTATGCCTAATAAAACTATTGGCAAGATTTCTACACAGTTGCTCGTATCGTGGCATTTGATTGCTGCTTTTAGTTGTCGGGACAGGCGATCTACCATCCCGTTGGTCACGGGGTGATAGGCTGTCGTTCGTAAATGCCTAATGCCGAGGAACAGGCATAATTCGTTAAATAAGTTTGACTCGAACTGGCGTCCTTGATCGGTCCTTATCCTTAAAGGTACGTCGAAACGGAATATCCACGTGGAAAGGATGGCTGAAACAGCGGTTGCCGCCTCCATGTCGGCGATGGGAACGGCTTCGGTCTAACGCGAAAAACGATCGATTTCCGCCAGGCAATGTCGGTATCCTAGCGTCCCGTGTCTGGGGGGGTTTGTCATAAGGTCATCGACGTCATGTAGCTGTTGATCGCTGAGGCATGTGCCCAGCGTCACGTTCCTAATTATGCTGTTAGGAACATGATACATTTACACTGTACATGTGAATGTGCGTGTGAGCGTCAGAGGACGTCCAGGCCTTAGTTGGGACAAAAGACAAGAGTCAGTCGTTTCAAGTATCTGGAAGAGTCGGTTGGCAACAAGCGTGCGTGCGAGTAGGATTTCGAGGTCTTTAGAGTATAAGATATATGTATAACTGTTGTGTGCTAAATAAAGGGAATTATTTGTATTTCCGAACCCCTTCTATGTCCTTACAGTGGCGTCGATTATCTGACGGTAACGGGAATTTACGACTCTCGTTGACGCGAAACATAGTTGATTTTGTTTAAATGCTAGTTATAGTTTCGCGTGATTAGGGGCAGAAGGAAAGAAGGCTATACACGAATCATTTATAAACCACTTAAGAAGTATGGGCGAAAATGATTTGAAATAGTATTTCTTTACTCAGATTGCCTTATTTTCATATTGCTGTTATAACATAAATGTCATAGTAGAAACCCGGATGATAAATAAATGGCTTATTTCGTTAAACAAATTATTGCCTTTCTGAATTAAATTAGAGACTTTCAATAATCCTCAACTACGAAATTTATGTTGACTCTTTTATAAATGGTGCATGCCTGTCAGTTAGATATTATAAGAACGAAGAGTTTACCATTAAGACTTTAAGATTTCGACAAAAGTTTTAAAGCGTAGGCGTCACTGTGTAGATACGTAGGTAGGTAAATTGAGGTCAACCGGATGTAGAGTTAGTGCCGCATTTACTACGCTGGTCTTTACCTTTCTCTCATTGCGTTCGTCAGATAATTAATATAATTTACATGTTATTATAAACTGTATTATAAATTATTATAAATTTTTGTACATAATATATATTGTTGAGGTAAATAAATTCAAAATTTAGAGAACAACGAATTCAAGTATTATCCTGTGCTGTCGGGTTACTATTGGTGGCGGGGCAGTAGCCGCTTGGGGTACGTGGGCGTTGCCTCTGGGCCGCTTCGGTCAATCTCACTCAGCGAGTAGTTGGGAACGGCTATGTCGAAGTCAGTTATGAAAGTGCGCAGTGGTTTCTCAGTCTGATTCGTGTATTTTCCATGTATGTTGTATCAGATTTCTTGGATATTATTTCGTCACAGTGTAAAATGTGTCTTTTTTATACTTGCGAACTGGTTAATTCTATCGTTGTTACTGAATATTATAATATTCTTGTACGTTAGTGTATTTGTATTGGTATAGAATGGATTCGGAAATACAAATAATTCCCTTTATTTAGCGCACAACATCTATACATATATCTTATACTCTAAAGACCTCGAAATGCTACTAGCACGCACGCTTGTTGTCAACCGGCTACTCCAGATACTTCTAACGCCTGACTCTTCTCTTTTGTCCCAACTAAGGCCTGGACGTCCTCTGACGCTTACACGCACATTTACATGTACAGTTTAAATGTATCATGTTCCTAACACGCCTCCTTACATTTATACTGTACACTTAATCGTAGTTACATGCTTTGACGAATTGCGTAACAGAAACTTTAACACTTATTGCTTTATGTACATTCCTCTTAGTTTACATTCATCCATGACCTAAACCTATCGAATTTCTCTCTAGGCTGTGCCTTCGTAAAAATATCCGCAGTATTTTCGCCTGTAATTACTTTAAATATGTTTATCTTATTCTCCTTTAAGCACTCGTGAACGTAGTGCTAATGAACTTCAATGTGTTTAGAATTTTTTGTAAAATTTCCGTGCTTTGCTATACTTATCACTCCAGAGTTATCCTCATAAATTTTTACAGTGTTATCGTCTAGATTTACATTGAAGATTTTCATAATTTCCCTAATGGACATTAATTCACTCACCGCTTCCGATAGAGCTACATACTCTGCATACGTCGAGGCTTTTGTCACACACCTTTGTTTTTTAGACTTCCAACCAATTACATTTCCATACAATCTAATTACATATTCAGAAGTCGATTTCCTTTCTAATTGATCTCCTGCCTAATCAGCGTCCACATATCAATCTATCGTTTCACATTTTTCTTTCCTTTTATAATCTAATCTTAAATCTCTAGTCCGGTACAAATATTTAAATATTCTCATTACAACAATCTTGAAATCTACTCAAATAATTCACACTATAACTTATATCGGGTCTGGTATTTTCACTAATATACAACAATGCTCCAATTAAATTTTTGTATCCAATATCCTTTCTATTTATCTCAGCTTTTTCAATTTTTAAGTTGGTCTCCATAGGTGTACAGTACAATTTGCTATTTTGTAACTTACATTTGTTTGCCAATGATTCAATGTATTTCTTTTGGCTTAATCTTATTTCATTTTTGAAATAATCATAGTCTATATTTATTCCAAGATATTCTTTGACTTCATCTAAATCTTTCATTTCAAATCTATTAGTTAATAAGTTCTTTACCCTTTGTATCTTCCTTTTATTTTTACTACAAATTAGCAAATCGTCTACATACATTAGCAAATAAACAACATTTTCTCCCTCTCCATGTGTATATAGGCACAACTCTATGTTATTCTTCTTAAAACCTAATCTCGTCACATACTTATCAAGACATTCATACCACTCCCTTCGACTTCCTTTTAACCCATAAAGCGCTTTCGATAGTTTACAAACTCTATTCGTTCCGTCCGCATATCCCTTTGGTTGATTTACATATACCTCCGAGGTTACTTCACCATTTAAAAAAGCAGTTTCTACATTCATTTGCTCAATAATTAATCCATTTTGACAACAATATGATAGCAATATCTTAAAGGTCTAATTATTCGCTACTGGGGAGTATATGTCATCAGGCTACGTTTCTTTGTTGGAATCCTCTTACCACTAATCTAGCCTTATACCTGTCATCTGATTTTCTCGTGTAAACCCATTTTACATCTAATACATCTTTGCCTTTTACCCTTTCTACCAATTTCCAAGTTTTATTCTTATAAAGACATTCTATTTCCTTATCCATAGCTTGTTTCCAATCTTCACTATCTTCGCAACAAATCGCCTCCTCAAATGTACGGTGGATATCTACTCTACAATAATTTGCATGGATTTCACTAATGTTTTCTTTTTCTGGATATCTTACTGGAGTTCTCTTATTACGTGTAGATCTTCCAGGGATGTTTAAGCTTTCAAGACTGTTATCATTTTCATCTTCCCTACTTTCTAACTCTTCCTTATTCATGTTTACCAATAAATCATTATTCTCAATGTCATCGTTATCTTTATCGAATGAATTCTCCACAAAACCGATACATTTTGTGTCTGTTTCTATGACCTCTACATGTCTCGCTATTGTTATTTTCCGACCTAATAAGACTCTGTAACCTACTTCACTATATCCTAACAAAATTCCCATATCTGCCTTCTTATCCCATTTAGAAACTCTTTTTTGTTCCGGTCTTCTTACAAAAACTTTACTTCCATATAGATGTAGATTTGCAACACTTGGTTTTCTCCCGAAGAATATTTCAAAAGGTGTCTTTCTCTCTATAGTATTTGCCAGTATTCTATTTTTCAAGTATACTGCTGTACAAGCTATTTCCGGTCAGTACCTTTTATGTACTTTCGCTTCCGCTAACAAGCAGCGCGCCGTGTCCATAACTGTTCTATTATACCTTTCCGCTGTCCCGTTTAACTCGTGTACGTAGGTTGGGCAATTATTAATTCTGATACCTTTATCCCTAGCATATTTATAAATTCGATTATTCAAATACTCTTTTCCATTATCACATCTCAATATTTTTAACTTCTTGCCCGTCAAATACTCGGCTTCATTTACAAACTGTACGAAACAATCAAAGACCTCACCCTTTGATTTTATACAATAAACTCTAGCTATTTTGCTATAATCATCGATAAATGAGATGAAATATTTCTCTTCATTGAATCCGGTAGTCTTAAAGGGACAGCACACGTCCGTATGAATAATTTCCATTATCTCCCTAGCCTTGGTTTGATTATTTTTGAATGGTAAATTGTGCATTTTACTTTCTATGCACACCCTACATTTCAAAAATTCCTTCTCAATTTCATTCGGTATACAGTAACTAGCTGCTCTTTACCCAAAATATTTAAATATTTAAAATTTACGTGTCCTAACATCCTATGCCATCTTTCCTTTTTACTCATACCACTACGTTCGGCGCTGTTTGCTAAGTGCTCCATCCCTTTCAATATACTTTTCATTCTATATGTTCCCTTTTCTTTAACCGCTACCGCTGTAAGCTTATTGTCCTCACCTATTACTTTTGCAATATTTCCTTTTGAAATAACCGTGTTCTTATTATCTGTTAGCTTGCCTAAACTAATCAAGTTTGCGGACACTTCTTTCGCGTAAAAAACGTTATTCATATTTATTTCATTTTCTTTCCAAATGCTTCAAAATAAGTTATAACATTCCCTACTTTTGTTGCCTTTATCGATCTATTATCGCCTAAATATATATTTACCGGTTCTTTAAGGTCAATAGAATTGTCGAAATAATTTACGTTGTTAATTATGTGATCTGTGCAACCGCTATCTAATAGCCACATTACTTCATTATTACTTATCTCGTTCGCCTCGCCGCTGTGTGCTGCGTGCGCCGTTGCTATCAATGTGCCTGATCTTGAGTTACCATGCTCGCTCGTGCCGGTTGTTGATTGACGATGGAAATTTCCACGTCCCCTGCTCGTATTTCCTTTGTTTCCTCTTCCTCTGCTGCGACCACGTGTTGACCCACGCCAAAAACTGTTACTGCTTCCCGCTTCGACGCCATTTTGACACTCTCTCGCAAAATGTCCTACTCTTCCACGTCTGAAGCATCCTTCCTTTTTTGCAGAAAAGGCGTTGGTTTGCATTTCTCCTCGATTGGACTTATTTTTCTTCTCCGCTATTTCAATTTTATTTATTACATACGCTACCGTTTGATTTTCTGCTTTCATGCATCTACTATATCCGGTATGTAGGTGTATTCTTCGGGTAACGTATTCAGCATGTAATTTAGTTTTTCCCTCTCACTCACTTGTGCACTCGCACATTTTAATTCATTTATTAATTTTTCGAAATCGCTAAAGAACGTTGCTGAATCAGTGTATTTCTCAAGTCTTATCTTTTCCTACCTCCTTCTGCATACGATCTGTAGTGCCGTCGACGCTTTCAAGTACATTTTATCAAACTTTTTTACTATCCCATATGCCGTTTTTTCTTCTCTAATATATTCCAATTGTCTATTTGTAACGGCATTATAAATTATATTTATTGCCTTCAGATCCTTTTTGTCCCAGTCTTCATTGTCTGTTTCTGTCTTCACCCTGTCTTCACCGAGTTGTGACAATCTCGCATTCTTTACATCTGAGAAGCATCGTTATTCTTTGCTTCCACATACCGTAATCCTCACCATCGAAAATAGGTATCATGATTTCCGATCTCTCCATTTTAAATGATTCCTGATCTCTTACTCAAGCGTTCCTACGTGCTCGAAGTGTATTTTTCCTCTTTGTAACCTTTGAACGTTTCTTTCCTTACTGAGAATTCACACGAACTAACTCGCAATATTGAAAAACACGCACTAAAATAACTTACAAAATTATGAACCACGCTCTGCTACCATGAAAAGATATAGAATGGATTCGGAAATACAAATAATTTCCTTTATTTAGCACACAACTGTTATACATATATCTTATACTCTTAAGACCTCAAAATCCTACTTGCACGCACGCTTGTTGTCAACCGACTCTTCCAGATACTTCTAACGACTGACCCTTGTCTTTTGTCTCAACCAAGACCCGGACGTCCTCTGACGCTTACACACACATTCACATGTACAGTGTAAATGTATCATATTCCCAACAATAATGTGAACCCGATGTAAGTGAAAATACATGCACATACCATCGATTCTGCCTGACCAGCACTCTCACCCGGAACCGGAACCGGAACTCGCAGTGCACCGTGACGAACAGCACATATATAAGCCCCCACTCTTAGCCAGACCGTCAGTCGTGCTCGCGCAACAGTAGAAGCAACATGGAGTTTTTTAGATCTCTACTACGCGTCGTTGGTTTGTTCGTGCCAAGTAAGGTAGATATCATTTCCTACTACCACTGGAGATTTCGCACTTGATACTTCGAATATTGGATCCCTCGTCCCTGCGGAGCGCCGCGATTGTCTCGCGCAAATGGTTCAACGTATGTAGATCTGGCAAGTGTCTACGGCGGAAAGTGAGACGTCACATGCGACATACGAGAAAGCGGGTCAAGATGCAATTTCTCGGACCTGCAGCCGCTAAAGCTACCAACCAAGAATCAAGAAGTAGAGGACGTGGTGAGGGCAACCTAAGGCACGAAATAAGTTTATCTGCTGCTCGTACGGCGGTCGTCGTTGGAAGGTTACGCGGTCCTTTGAGAATTTCGATGCGAGATCGCCCCATCGATGTTGGACCAATAAAATGTATTAGACTCTAACTCGTGTAAGTACCTTAATTTGACTGCTTGCTCTTGCGAGAACTTGAAACGGTCTTGTCCGGATTCAGAACTGTAGCGCGAAGCTTGAAATAAAATGGTTTTACTGAGACGGCAATGTGTTTCAGTCACGATAATACTATCTGTATCGTAATAGGCCCATTATTGAATATTAACTACAATGTATCATCGCTGCAATTGCAGATTTGTCGTCACTTAGATGCGAGATATACTCCTCGTCGCCTGCCAAATACAGCTCACATCAGCTGGCTCGTGCTATTATATCATCTCTGGTCCTCGACATATCAAGCGTAATTGCAGTTTTACAAATTAAGGTTAACATATTCAAATGAATGTATCTCCGTTTCTATTGCACATATGTCGACAATACGATGCGCGTTATATTCCACATTGACTGCCATACGCAGAGCGCTTCATCTGGTTTAAGCCGTGTTAAATCCGGACCGAGTCAAATCCAGCGTATTTGTAGTTTTGCATATTCAAGCCTTGTTATTCAAGTGAAAGTATCTCCGTATCCATTGTAGGTACGTCGACAATAGATTGCACGTAATACTGCACATTTGCTGTGAAATACAGCATACTCCAGCCGGTTTGCTCTATGTCAACTCTGGGCCGTGTCAAATACGGCGTCATTGCAGGTTTGCATATTCAGACTCAAATAGTCAAATCCCCGTATTTCCGTTGCTGTTGCAGACATGCCGAGTATTCGTTGTGCCCGGTACTCCAGATTTCTTGCCCAATTCAGCGCACACTAGACGATTAACGCTATGTCCGCACTGATCCCTGTCAAATCGAGCGTATCAGGTTTGTAAATATGAAACCGGAATTTGCCTATTGATGGTCCTAGCTGATAGTGTAGTTATCACTAAATTACGTCATTGATGCCAAAAGTCGTTGTTGACATCTCACGAACATTTTCGACTGAGAGCAGTACAATGATTCTGGCAATGATTCTTTGGAAGAAATTGCACACTTCATCCTATAGTTATACCGGACGATACAAGGGCTGGTCGTCCCTCCTTCCGAAGCAATACCAGCCTCGCCGTGCGCCATATCCGGGGGTTGGCACCCTCCTTCGAACACGATGTAAATAGGAGTCGCATCTAATGTCTTTTCTGGAAGTTCGTATACTAAGGCATCGGAATTATTTTTCATTTTACGCTGTGTTACTCGCAACTTTTCACAGATATATGTACCAACAGGAAGTAGATCTTTGGCACGTATTCGAGTATAGTTATTTCCTGCTAGTTTCCACAAAGCTTCACAGAACAACGTCGCTTCCTCGTTCCTTTAAACAACAGTCATACATTAGTATTACATGAACGTACTCCTTGAAAAAACATTTCATTACTGGAAATCTAAAAGTTTGTTATTGAACTCAATAAGATTCAGTTGCTTACCTGCTCCTCAAATATTTTTTGCTAATGTCCACTCCTCCTAAGTAGAATGCATCTATAATATGCAATGCAAGTACTTTTTGCTGATATATAAACTCCTTAGTCATTTCATATACAACCTCTGCGTTTACAAGTGTATTTGGTGGTAATTCTATGCCAATGTCATCGACACTAACCCAAGAATTCTTTGTATATCTATATACGTTGCTCCTTCCCACGCCCATATAAAATGTAGCGTGCTTCTTATCATCATCAGACATTGGCTTTGTACCACATGGCATACAAAACCAGTCATATAGTGATAAAAATGCATTTTCAATGTTAAATTCCATCAATTGTGCTGGATTAATAGTAAGAAATGAAGTATCTTTCAAAACAGTATTCAATTTGTCTTTGATTTCATGTGTCTTGGGATTGTCCTAGTTTCATCTGGAAGTTTCCAATACTCTAGATATTGTTTGCGCATATCAGCTTGTTTTGTCTCAACAAGAGTATTATCCGCATAAAATGCTGCAATTTTACACAGGTCGGTTATTTGTTTTCCGGCCAAATCTTTGTTAGAAGCACGTAGATATTGAACAAATTGTTTCTCTCTTTTTAATTTATTATATGATACTAGTTGTAAAACGTCGTCATTTACACCACCTTTTAAAAGCAGACGATTAACATGCTTCAGATATTCAGCAACATCTTGTACCCCAGATCGTTTCTTCTTACATATTAAGTAACGTTCTGAATTTCCTGGTCTAGAAGAGTTTGGCTTAAAAATACAAACTTCTTCAAAGCAGCGATACATTAAATAAACTAAACCAGCACTAAAGGGTGTAAAAAGGTTGAATAATTTTGTCACAAAATCACCACCCTCTCTTTCAACCATCAATGCTATTAAACATCGACAAAGATACAGTTGATTTGAAAGAACTTGTTGTACATTTTCTTGTCGTTCTACTGAGAATCCTCAATCAGACATCACAAAATGTACTCCTTTGCCATGGATATGCTGCATTATAAGATTTGTAAATGCCTCTTCATTATCTGGGTCAAAGACGTCACCACTTTCCTTTGGTCCGTAGTATGGATGAAATGTTTCACACGGACACGCATAAAAATCTTCTAATTTGAAATCATGTTCATTTTCTAAAGTAAGAGGAAATCCTTTAGCACGTCATTTCTTTCGCCATAGAACATGTTCACTAAAACCTCCTGGTCCAGCACATACATCTGCAAAGTATAGCAGCCCATTCTCCCTCAAACCTTTTGGGTTAGTAAACATAAAGTTACATGCTCTATCTGTATTCGCCATTTTAACAGTAGCACGATTTAAAAAAAATGCACCACGAACTGTTTCATGAGGATTACAGCGTGTCCTTGCTCGACGCACTTCAACGTCATCCAAATGGGCGAATACCGTTTTCGCATTGATAAAAGTTTTCACTATATCTTCACAACAGAAATCAATTTCATCATCTGTGGTCAACTTTTCATATCACCATTTCATATCTTTTACACACTTTATAACTTCCTCTGCTGGATTCCATTTAAGACCTGAATCTTCATGTCCAGGAACATGATGTCCAAAGCCTCTGCGACCATGCTGTCTAGGTGCTTGAACTGACTCTAAACAACCTTTTTCATTATTTCCGAGGCCGTAACCGCCTTATATCCCATCATTCGCATCATCCTTTTGCCGTTATCGGGGAGATTGTTTGACTCTTGTGTTATTACTTGTATTCTTCTATTGTCAACTACCTTTTCATCAATATCCTCCTCGTCAGATTTACTTGAACATCTACGAATTTTTTGTCGTTTACTATGATTATAAGTATCTCTTTCACAGTTCTTCCTTTTTGTCCTAGTTTCCAATTCTTCTTGCATGGTATGTTGATGCATCTGTCGCATAACAATTCTGCTAGGAACATGATACATTTACACTGTACATGTAAATATGCGTGTAAGCGTCAAAGGACGTCCAGGCCTTAGTTGGGACAAAAGACAAGAGTCTGTCGTTAGAAGTATCTGGAAGAGTCTGTTGACAACAAGCGTGCTGGCGAGTAGGGTTTCGAGGTCTTTAGAGTATAAGATATATGTATAACTGTTGTGTGCTAAATAAAGGGAATTATTTGTATTTCCGAATCCATTCTATACCATTACAAATACACTAACGTACCAGAATATTATAATATTCATTAACAACGATAGAATTAACCAGTTCGCAAGTATAAAAAAGACACATTTTACACTGTGACGAAATGATATCCAAGAAATCTGATATGACATACATGGAAAATACACGAATCAGACTGAGAAACCACTGCGCACTTTCATAACTGACTTCGACATAGCCGTAACCAACTACTCGCGGAGTGAGATTGACCGAAGCGGCCCAGAGGCAACGCCCACGTACCCCAAGCGGCTACTGCCCCGCCACCAATAGTAACCCGACAGAACAGGATAATACTTGAATTCGTTGTTCCCTAAATTTTGAATTTATTTACCTCAACAATATATATAATGTACAAAAATTTATAATAATTTATAATACAGATTATAATAACATGTAAATTATATTAATTATCTGACGAACGCAATGAGAGAAAGGTAAAGACCAGCGTGGCCGATGCGGCACTAACTCTACATCCGGTTGACCTCAATATACCTACCTACGTACCTACACAGTGACGCCTACGCTTTAAAACTTTTGTAGAAATTTTAAAGTTTTAATGGTAAACTCTTCGTTCTTATAGTATCTAACTGACAGGCATGCACCATTTATAAAAGAATCAACATAAATTTCGTAGTTGAGGATTGTTGAAAGTCTCTAACTTAATTCAGAAAGGCAATAATTTGTTTAACGAAATAAGCCATTTATTTATCATCCGGGTTTCTACTATGACATTTATGTTATAATAGCAATATGAAAATAAGGCAATCTGAGTAAAGAAATACTATTTCAAATCATTTTCGCCCATACCTCTTAAGTGGTTTATAAATGATTCGTGTATACCCTTCTTTCCTTCTGCCCCTACTCACGCGAAACTATAACTAGCATTTAAACAAAATCAACTATGTTTCGCGTCAACGAGAGTCGTAAATTCCCGTTACCATCAGATATTCGACGCCACTGTAAGGATATAGAAGGGGTTCGGAAATACAAATAATTCCCTTTATGTAGCACATAACAGTTATATATATATCTTATACTCTAAAGACCTCGAAATCCTACTCGCACGCACGCTTGTTGCCAACCGACTCTTCCAGATACTTGTAACGACTGACTCTTGTCTTTTGTCCCAACTAAGGCCTGGACGTCCTCTGACGCTTACACACACATTCACATGTACAGTGTAAATGTATCATGTTCCTAACAGCCACGAATAGATCGATAACCTTATTTCTGTTAGGATAATCTGTTAGGGTGGTTCAATTAAGTATACACTGATTTAACAGGTATAAATTGCAGTTCATTCAAACAACTTGACTAGATAAATATAAACTGCTAGAGCATAATTAGGAACGTGACGCTCGGCAAATGCCTCAGCGATCAACAGCTACAGGACGTCGAAGACCTTCTGACAAACCCCCCCAGACACGGGACGCTAGGATACCGACATTGCCTGGCGAAAATCGATCGTTTTTCGCGCTAGAACGAAGCCGTTCCCATCGCCGACATGGAGGCGGCAACCGTTGCTTCAGCCCTCCTTTCCACGTGGATATTCCGTTTCGACGTACCTTTAAGGATAAGGACCGATCAAGGACGCCAGTTCGAATCAAACTTATTTAACGAATTATGCCTGTTCCTCGGCATTAGGCATTTACGAACGACAGCCTATCACCCCGCGACCAACGGGATGGTAGAGCGCCTGCCCCGACAACTAAAAGCAGCAATCAAATGCCACGATACGAGCAACTGTGTAGAAATCTTGCCAATAGTTTTATTAGGCATACGAACAGCTATTACGGACGTGAAAACGACGACAGCCGAAATGGTTTATGGCACCGACATACGATTGCCGGCAGAATTCTGTGTACCAACGAAGCAGCAGGCCAAGTCGAAATACGGAAGCCGTCTAAAACTACGAATAGAAAAGATCAGGCCTCATCCGATTACGCGAAACGGCGAAAAAGAAACCTCCGTGTTCCACACGAAACATCGTTTTACGTATTTCTACGTCACGATTACATCGGAAACCCCTTACAACCACCCTACGGCGGACCGCATCAATTTATATCGAGAGCAAAAAGGACCATTGCGATTGAAGTTAGCAACAAGAACGTAATCGTACCCTTAGACCGTCCGAAACGCCTGAATTTTTATTGCACGATAACATTGAACACCATTACAGCGAAAATCGCGAAGTAATAATACCACCTGATGTTTGAAACGAGCAAAACGAAGACGACACAGGAATTCATAACTCCAGGCGCGCGGGCAGAAAAGTTCGCTTCCCTGATCGTTCCCAGCCGGGCCGTCGATAAGCTAATGCGTAAGAACTACCAGCGACATAAATATAAGTCGCAGATGAATGAACACGGCAACCTTCCGTTTTGAATTTTGGGAAAATCCCGTAACATTGTAATCTAGATTCTACCATAGCTGTAATTCAAAAATTGTAGCCATCCAGTCCGATTGTAATTGTTCGAAACCTGTGATACTGCACTTGGCCTCGAGGCGACAACCAGTCACCGAACGTAGCCGCGGTCAAGGGATGAACGTTTTGTCTAATAAAGGCATGGAGTAATTCTATAGCTGTCCTTAAATGAAATAATCGTAGCGGCACGTGACAGTAAACATTCCAACGGTTTCTGTCCCGTGACTCGCCACACGCAGACTCTATCCGTCGGATAAGATGATTGCCAGATGTCAACGCATCTCAACAGTATATGTTTAGCTAGCCTGAGGACCCATTATAAACCTTAAGATTTAGTTAATTAAAGTCCTTAACAGTCCTAAACAGGCAAACAGTCTTTGTTTCAACTACGGGATGATAGCTGAAATCTATTTTTCCACGGACGACGCTTCCCGCTAGCAACGTCCCCTCAAGGGCTACTAGCATCCTTCTCTAACCATCAACATGAAAATTGTCCAATTAACAGTAACGTCACTTTCAATCTCTTTCCGAGCGAAGTCATTTCTCCACGTATCCGATGTTCTGGTGCCCTTAGACACACCCATCATAGTTTTCCTCTGCAGCATCATCGTGTCGGAAAATCATTCTCTCTTGAGGTCACATTAGCCAGTTACAAAGAGCCTTAACACTCGGTGGATATTCTATGTTTTGACAAAGAGTTTGTTCAGTCCTACCTATACCGTAGATAAGGAAGTATGGTACAACTTGGAATCAGGATGAAAACGAATGCTGTTATCCCGTTGACCGCGGCTTTGTTATTGAACCCAGGATCATTGTCATTAGCTTCTCGAGTACCTAATTACCACGACTACTTGTCAAATTATATAACAATCAAATTTACACTAGTAAATATCTGCTCTATTGCATAACTACAACGTCAAAACCAAATGAAGATCCGTTTCGCGCCTCTAACTCTAATAATAATGTGAACCCGATGTAAGTGAAAATACATGCACATACCATCGATTCTGCCTGACCAGCACTCTCACCCGGAACCGGAACTCGCAGTGCACCGTGACGAACAGCACATATATAAGCCTCCACTCTTAGCCAGACCGTCAGTCGTGCTCGCGCAACAGTAGAAGCAACATGGAGTTTTTTAGATCTCTACTACGCGTCGTTGGTTTGTTCGTGCCAAGTAAGGAAGATATCATTTCCGAACTACCACTGGAGGTTTCGCAGTTGATACTTCGAAAATTGGATCCCTCGTCCCTGCAGAGCGCCGCGCTTGTCTCGCGCAAATGGTTCAACGTATGTAGATCCGACAAGTGTCTACGGCGGAAAGTGAGACGTCACATGCGACATACGAGAAAGCGGGTCAAGATGCAATTTCTCGGACCTGCAGCCGCTAAAGCTACCAACCAAGAATCAAGAAGTAGAGGACGTGGTGAGGGCAACCTAAGGCACGAAATAAGTTTATCCGCTGCTCGTACGGCGGTCGTCGTTGGAAGGTTACGCGGTCCTCTGAAAATTTCGATGCGAGATCGCCCCATCGATGTTGGACCAATAAAATGTATTAGACTCTAACTCGTGTAAGTACCTTAATTTGACTGCTTGCTCTTGCGAGAACTTGAAACGGTCTTGTCCGGATTCAGAACTGTAGCGCGAAGCTTGAAATAAAATGGTTTTACTGAGACGGCAATGTGTTTCAGTCACGATAATACTATCTGTATCGTAATAGGCCCATTATTGAATATTAACTACAATGTATCATCGCTGCAATTGCAGATTTGTCGTCACTTAGATGCGAGATATACTCCTCGTCGCCTGCCAAATACAGCTCACATCAGCTGGCTCGTGCTATTATATCATCTCTGGTCCTCGACATATCAAGCGTAATTGCAGTTTTACAAATTAAGGTTAACATATTCAAATGAATGTATCTCCGTTTCTATTGCACATATGTCGACAATACGATGCGCGTTATATTCCACATTGACTGCCATACGCAGAGCGCTTCATCTGGTTTAAGCCGTGTTAAATCCGGACCGAGTCAAATCCAGCGTATTTGTAGTTTTGCATATTCAAGCCTTGTTATTCAAGTGAAAGTATCTCCGTATCCATTGTAGGTACGTCGACAATAGATTGCACGTAATACTGCACATTTGCTGTGAAATACAGCATACTCCAGCCGGTTTGCTCTATGTCAACTCTGGGCCGTGTCAAATACGGCGTCATTGCAGGTTTGCATATTCAGACTCAAATAGTCAAATCCCCGTATTTCCGTTGCTGTTGCAGACATGCCGAGTATTCGTTGTGCCCGGTACTCCAGATTTCTTGCCCAATTCAGCGCACACTAGACGATTAACGCTATGTCCGCACTGATCCCTGTCAAATCGAGCGTATCAGGTTTGTAAATATGAAACCGGAATTTGCCTATAGATGGTCCTAGCTGATAGTGTAGTTATCACTAAATTACGTCATTGATGCCAAAAGTCGTTGTTGACATCTCACGAACATTTTCGACTGAGAGCAGTACAATGATTCTGGCAATGATTCTTTGGAAGAAATTGCACACTTCATCCTATAGTTATACCGGACGATACAAGGGCTGGTCGTCCCTCCTTCCGAAGCAATACCAGCCTCGCCGTGCGCCATATCCGGGGGTTGGCACCCTCCTTCGAACACGATGTAAATAGGAGTCGCATCTAATGTCTTTTCTGGAAGTTCGTATACTAAGGCATCGGAATTATTTTTCATTTTACGCTGTGTTACTCGCAACTTTTCACAGATATATGTACCAACAGGAAGTAGATCTTTGGCACGTATTCGAGTATAGTTATTTCCTGCTAGTTTCCACAAAGCTTCACAGAACAACGTCGCTTCCTCGTTCCTTTAAACAACAGTCATACATTAGTATTACATGAACGTACTCCTTGAAAAAACATTTCATTACTGGAAATCTAAAAGTTTGTTATTGAACTCAATAAGATTCAGTTGCTTACCTGCTCCTCAAATATTTTTTGCTAATGTCCACTCCTCCTAAGTAGAATGCATCTATAATATGCAATGCAAGTACTTTTTGCTGATATATAAACTCCTTAGTCATTTCATATACAACCTCTGCGTTTACAAGTGTATTTGGTGGTAATTCTATGCCAATGTCATCGACACTAACCCAAGAATTCTTTGTATATCTATATACGTTGCTCCTTCCCACGCCCATATAAAATGTAGCGTGCTTCTTATCATCATCAGACATTGGCTTTGTACCACATGGCATACAAAACCAGTCATATAGTGATAAAAATGCATTTTCAATGTTAAATTCCATCAATTGTGCTGGATTAATAGTAAGAAATGAAGTATCTTTCAAAACAGTATTCAATTTGTCTTTGATTTCATGTGTCTTGGGATTGTCCTAGTTTCATCTGGAAGTTTCCAATACTCTAGATATTGTTTGCGCATATCAGCTTGTTTTGTCTCAACAAGAGTATTATCCGCATAAAATGCTGCAATTTTACACAGGTCGGTTATTTGTTTTCCGGCCAAATCTTTGTTAGAAGCACGTAGATATTGAACAAATTGTTTCTCTCTTTTTAATTTATTATATGATACTAGTTGTAAAACGTCGTCATTTACACCACCTTTTAAAAGCAGACGATTAACATGCTTCAGATATTCAGCAACATCTTGTACCCCAGATCGTTTCTTCTTACATATTAAGTAACGTTCTGAATTTCCTGGTCTAGAAGAGTTTGGCTTAAAAATACAAACTTCTTCAAAGCAGCGATACATTAAATAAACTAAACCAGCACTAAAGGGTGTAAAAAGGTTGAATAATTTTGTCACAAAATCACCACCCTCTCTTTCAACCATCAATGCTATTAAACATCGACAAAGATACAGTTGATTTGAAAGAACTTGTTGTACATTTTCTTGTCGTTCTACTGAGAATCCTCAATCAGACATCACAAAATGTACTCCTTTGCCATGGATATGCTGCATTATAAGATTTGTAAATGCCTCTTCATTATCTGGGTCAAAGACGTCACCACTTTCCTTTGGTCCGTAGTATGGATGAAATGTTTCACACGGACACGCATAAAAATCTTCTAATTTGAAATCATGTTCATTTTCTAAAGTAAGAGGAAATCCTTTAGCACGTCATTTCTTTCGCCATAGAACATGTTCACTAAAACCTCCTGGTCCAGCACATACATCTGCAAAGTATAGCAGCCCATTCTCCCTCAAACCTTTTGGGTTAGTAAACATAAAGTTACATGCTCTATCTGTATTCGCCATTTTAACAGTAGCACGATTTAAAAAAAATGCACCACGAACTGTTTCATGAGGATTACAACGTGTCCTTGCTCGACGCACTTCAACGTCATCCAAATGGGCGAATACCGTTTTCGCATTGATAAAAGTTTTCACTATATCTTCACAACAGAAATCAATTTCATCATCTGTGGTCAACTTTTCATATCACCATTTCATATCTTTTACACACTTTATAACTTCCTCTGCTGGATTCCATTTAAGACCTGAATCTTCATGTCCAGGAACATGATGTCCAAAGCCTCTGCGACCATGCTGTCTAGGTGCTTGAACTGACTCTAAACAACCTTGTTCATTATTTCCGAGGCCGTAACCGCCTTATATCCCATCATTCGCATCATCCTTTTGCCGTTATCGGGGAGATTGTTTGACTCTTGTGTTATTACTTGTATTCTTCTATTGTCAACTACCTTTTCATCAATATCCTCCTCGTCAGATTTACTTGAACATCTACGAATTTTTTGTCGTTTACTATGATTATAAGTATCTCTTTCACAGTTCTTCCTTTTTGTCCTAGTTTCCAATTCTTCTTGCATGGTATGTTGATGCATCTGTCGCATAACAATTCTGCTAGGAACATGATACATTTACACTGTACATGTGAATGTGTGTGTAACCGTCAGAGGACGTCCGGGTCTTGGTTGAGACAAAAGACAAGAGCCAGTCGTTAAAAGTATCTGGAAGAGTCGGTTGACAACAAGCGTGCGTGCGAGTAGGTTTTTGAGGTCTTAAGAGTATAAGATATATGTATAACAGTTGTGTGCTAAATAAAGGGAATTTTTTGTATTTCCGAATCCATTCTATATCTTTTCACAGAGTTCGAGAAGAGGAAGCGTCGATCGTGAGAAACATAGATTTCTCCTATTTTCTCGTAGTTGTAACGAGGACTGTTTGTCGGTTTGAAGGACTTTAGTTAAACAAATCTTAAGGTTTATAGCGGGTCCTCGTACTAGCTGCTCATGTATTTACTCAAATAATGGAGTCTGCGTGTGGCGAGCCACGGGACTGAAATCGTTGAAATGCTTACCGTCGTGCCCCGTCCCAAGTATCTCTTTTAAGGAGAGCTATAGCGTTACTTCATGCCTTTGTTAGACAAAACGTTTATCCCTTGACCGCGACTACGTTCGGCGACTGGTTGTCGCCTCGAGCCCGAGCTCACTATCATAAATCTCAAATAAGTACAGTCGGATCGAATGACAACAGTTTCATAATACGGCTATGGTGAAATCTAAATTACAGTACTAGGAGTCTTCCCAAAATTCCGAAGGGAAGGTTCCGGTGTTCTTTCATCTCCGACATATATATGCATGATCTGCCTGGGACCAGTGTGGATATAGCGCAAACTGGCTGTTAAGCGATGTAGTTGGCAAGAAATGTGGAGTACCAGGCACATCGAATTGTCGACATATCAGAAATAGCAACGGAGAAACGTAGAGTTGAATTCTTGAGTCTGAATCTGCGAAACTACAATTACACTGCATATAACAGGAACCAGAGTCGACGTAGAGCAAAGCGCATAAGTACTGAGTTTGGCTGTAATTGTGGAGTATAGCGCTCATCGCATTTGCGACATTCGTATCCAATAGCAGCGCTGATACGTTGGTTTGAACATTTAGGCATGAATATACAAAACAGCAATTACGCTGAATCTGTCAGTGACCAGAGAAGACGTCAGACAGAAGAGAAGATAGAATCGGAAGATGTGCTCTGTGCTCACCAGCAAATCAGGAGCATAACGCTCACCGAATTGTCGTCATATCTGCCACAGAAACGGAGATACGTTGCTCTCGATATTCAAGCATGAATATGCTAAATTGCAATTATGGTGTATTTGACAGGGACAAGAGCGCACATAACTCTAACCTACTGATGTGCGCTGTATGTGACATCAGATGATAAATATAACGCGCACCGAATTGTCTGTAAGTGTGCCATAGAACCAGAGATTCGTTGGTTCGAATATTTAATACTGAATATGTAAAACTGCAAATACGCAGGGTTCGGCTGGGTCCCGATTTTACATGCATCAAACGGGATAACATGCACTGTGCTTGGCAGCAAATTTGGAGTATAACGAGCCTCTAATTGTAGCCATATGTGCCATAGAATCGGAGATACGTCGGATGAATACTTAATCCTGAATATACGAAACTGCAACTACGCTGGATCTGGCTGGGTCCAGACTTTACATAGAGTAAACCGGATGATCTGCACGGCACTTGGCATCAGATGTGGAATATAACGCGCATCGTATGACCAATGTTTCTGCAACACAAGCGGAGATACCTTGATTCGAATATGTAAGCATTAATATCCAAAACTGCAATCACGCTGGATTTCTCCGAGTCCAGTCTTGACAGTGTGCAAACGGGCTGATGTGTGCTGTATTTGGCAGCAAATGTGGAGTATAACATGCATCCTATTGTCGACGTACCTACAATGGATACGGAGATACTTTCACTTGAATAACTAGGCATGAATATGCAAAACTACAAATACGCTGGATTTGACTCGGTCCGGATTTAACACGGCTTAAACCAGATGAAGCGCTCTGCGTATGGCAGTCAATGTGGAATGTAACGCGCATCGTATTGTCGAGATATGTGCTATGGAATCGGAGTCACGTTGATTTGAATATTTAAGCCTGAACATACAAAATTGCATTTGGGCTGGATTTTGCAGGGACCAGAGTTGACACAGCACAGACCGGCTGATTTGGCATCATATGTGGAGTATTCTGCGCATCGAATAGGCGACATAGAAACCAAGATACGTTCATTTGAATATGTAATATTTGAAAATTTCTCCAGAAAATGCATAATTGCGTATACGCTTAGTTTGGCTGCGCCCACACGTTACATAGCTCAAACCAGGTAATATACATTGTGTTTGGCAGCAAAAGAGGCGTATATCGCGCATCGAATTGTCGGCATAACTGCAATGCAAACGGCGATACGGTGATTTGAATAATTAATCATGAATATGCAAAGCAGCAATTTCGCTAGGTTAGACAGAAACCGGAGTTGACATGGTACAAACCAGCAGATGTGCGGTGCACATGACATCGGATGTGAAATGTAACGGGCATCGCTTTGTCGCCATATGTGCAATAGAAACGGAGATACATTCATTTGAATATGTTAACCTTAATTAGTAAAACTGCAGTTAAGCTTGATATGTCGAGGACCAGAGATGATATAATAGCACGAGCCAGTAGATGTGAGCTGTATTTGGCAGGCAATGAGAAGTATATCTCGCATCTAATTGACGACAAATCTGCAATTGCAGCGGTGATACATTGTAGTTAATATTCAATAATGGGCCTATTACGATACCGATAGTATTAGCGTGACTGAAACACATTGCCGTCTCAGTAAAACCATTTTATTTCAAGCTTCACGCTACAGTTCTGAATCCGGACAAGACCGATTCAAGTTCTCGCAAGAGCGAGCAGTCAAATTAAGGTACTTACACGAGTTAGAGTCTAATACATTTTATTGGTCCAACATCGATGGGGCGATCTCGCATCGAAATTTTCAGAGAACAGCGTAACCTTCCAACGACGACCGCCGTACGAGCAGCGGATAAACTTATTTCGTGCCTTAGGTTGCCCTCACTACGTCCTCTACTTCTTGATTCTTGGTTGGTAGCTTTAGCGGCTGCAGGTCCGAGAAATTGCATCTTGACCCGCTTTCTCGTATGTCGCATGTGACGTCTCACTTTCCGCCGTAGACAATTGTCGGATCTACATACGTTGAACCATTTGCGCGAGACAAGCGCGGCGCTCTGCAGGGACGAGGGATCCAATTTTCGAAGTATCAAGTGCGAAACCTCCAGTGGTTGTTCGGAAGTGATATCTACCTTACTTGGCACGAACAAACCAACGACGCGTAGTAGAGATCTAAAAAACTCCATGTTGCTTCTACTGTTGCGCGAGCACGACCGACGGTCTGGCTAAGAGTTGAGGCTTATATATGAGCTGTTCGTCACGGTGCACTTCGAGTTCCGGTTCCGGGTGAGAGTGCTGGTCAGGCAGAATCGATGGTATGTGCATGTATTTTCACTTACATCGGGTTCACATTATGATTAGAGTTAGAGGCGCGAAACGAATCTTCATTTGGTTTAGACGTTTGTAGTTATGCAATAGAGCAGATATTTACTAGTGTAAATATGATTGTTATATAATTGGCAAGTAGTCGTGGTGATGAGGTACTCGAGAAGCTAATGACAATGATCCTGGGTTCAATAACAAAGCCGTGGTCAACGGGATAACAGAATTCGTTTTCATCCTGATTCCAAGTTGTACCATACTTCCTTATCTACGGAATAGGTAGGACTGAACAAACTCTTTGTCAAAACATAGAATATCCACCGAGTGTTAAGGCTCTTTGTAACTGGCTAATGTGACCTCACGAGAGAATGATTTTCCGGCACGATGATGCTGCAGAGGAAAACTATGATGGGTGTGTCTAAGGGTACCAGAACATCGGATACGTGGAGAAAAGACTTCGCTCGGAAAGAGATTGAAAGTGACGTTACTGTTAATTGGATAATTTCCAGGTTGATGGTTAGAGAAGTATGCTAGTAACCCTTGGGGGAACGTTGCTAGCGGGAAGCGTCGTCCGTGGAAAAATATATTTCACCTATCATCCCGTAGTTCGAACAAAGACTGTTTCCCTGTTTAGGACTGTTAAGGACTTTAGTTAACTAAATCTTAAGGTTTATAATGGGTCCTCAGGCTAGCTAAACATATACTGTGGAGATGCGTTGATATCTGGCAATCATCTTATCCGACGGATGTCTGCGTGTGGCGAGACTGGGGACAGAAACCGTTGGAATGTTTACCGTCGTGTCCCGTCCCAAGTATTTCTTTTAAGGACAGATATAGAATTACTCCATGGCTTTATTAGACAAAACGTTCATCTCTTGACCGCGGCTACGTTCGGTGACTGGTTGTCGCCTCGAGGCCATGTTCGGTATCACAAGTTTCGAACAATTACAATCGGACTGGATGACTACAATTGTTTAATTACCGCTACGGTAGAATCTAGATTACAATGTTTCGGGATTTTCCCAAAATTCCAAATAGAATGTTGCGGTGTTCTTTCATCTGCGACTAATATTTATTTCGCTGGTAGTTCTTGCGCATTAGCTTATCGACGGCCTGGCTGGGAACGAATAGGGAAGCGAACTTTTCTGCCCGCGCGCCTGGAGTGATGAATTCCTAAGTCCTCTTCGTTTAGATCGTTTCAAACATCAGGTGGTATTATTACTTCGCGATTTTCGCTGTAATGGTGTTCAATGTTACCGTGCAATAAAAATTCACGCATTTCGGACGGTCTAAGTGTACGATTACGTTCTTGTTGCTAACTTCAATCGCAATGGTCATTTTTTGCTCTCGATATAAATTGATGCGGTCCGCCGTAGGGTGGTTGTAAGGGGTTTCCGATGTAATCGTGACGTAGAAATACGTAAGACTTTAGACGGCTTCCGTATTTCGACTTGGCCTGTTGCTTCGTTGGTACACAGAATTCTGCCGGCAATCGTATGCCGGTGCCATAAACCATTTCGGCTGTCGTCGTTTTCACGTCCGTAATAACTGTTCGTATGCCTAATAAAACTATTGGCAAGATTTCTACACAGTTGCTCGTATCGTGGCATTTGATTGCTGCTTTTAGTTGTCGGGGCAGGCGATCTACCATCCCGTTGGTCACGGGGTGATAGGCTGTCGTTCGTAAATGCCTAATGCCGAGGAACAGGCATAATTCGTTAAATAAGTTTGACTCGAACTGGCGTCCTTGATCGGTCCTTATCCTTAAAGGTACGTCGAAACGGAATATCCACGTGGAAAGGATGGCTGAAACAACGGTTGCCGCCTCCATGTCGGCGATGGGAACGGCTTCGGTCTAACGCGAAAAACGATCGATTTCCGCCAGGCAATGTCGGTATCCTAGCGTCCCGTGTCTGGGGGGGTTTGTCATAAGGTCATCGACGTCCTGTAGCTGTTGATCGCTGAGGCATGTGCCCAGCGTCACGTTCCTAATTATGCTCTAGCAGTTTATATTTCTCTAGTCAAGTTGTTTGAATGAAGTGTAATTTATACCTGTTAAATCGGTCTATACTTAATTGAACCACCCAGATTATCCTAACAGAAATAAGGTTATCGATCTGTTCGTGGCTGTTAGGAACATGATACATTTACACTGTACATGTGAATGTGCGTGTAAGCGTCAGAGGACGTCCAGGCCTTAGTTGGGACAAAAGACAAGAGCCAGTCGTTAGAAGTATCTGGAAGAGTCGGTTGACAACAAGCGTGCGTGCGAGTAGGATTATGAGGTCTTAAGAGTATAAGATATATGTATAACAGTTGTGTGCTAAATAAAGGGAATTATTTGTATTTCCGAATCCATTCTATATCTTTTCATGGTAGCAGAGCGTGGTTCATAATTTTGTAAGTTATTTCAGTGCGTGTTTTTCAATATTGCGAGTTAGTTCGTGTGAATTCTCAGTAAGGAAGGAAACGTTCAAAGGTTACAAAGAGGAAAAATACACTTCGAGCACGTAGGAACGCTTGAGTAAGAGATCAGGAATCATTTAAAACGGAGAGATCGGAAATCATGATACCTATTTTCGATGGTGAGGATTACGGTATGTGGAAGCAAAGAATAACGATGCTTCTCAGATGTAAAGAATGCGAGATTGTCACAACTCGTTGAAGACAGGGTGAAGACAGAAACAGACAATGAAGACTGGGACAAAAAGGATCTGGAGGCAATAAATATAATTTATAATGCCGTTACAAATAGACAATTGGAATATATTAGAGAAGAATAAACGGCATATGGGATAGTAAAAAAGTTTGATAAAATGTACTTGAAAGCGTCGACGGCACTACAGATCGTATGCAGAAGGAGATAGGAAAAGATAAGACTTGAGAAATACACTGATTCAGCAACGTTCTTTAGCGATTTCGAAAAATTAATAAACGAATTAAAATGTGCGGGTGCACAAGTGAGTGAGAGGGAAAAACTAAATTACATGCTAAATACGTTACCGGAAGAATACACCTACATAGCGGATATAGTAGATGCATGAAAGCAGAAAATCAAACGGTAGCGTATGTAAAAAATAAAATTGAAATAGCGGAGAAGAAAAATAAGTCCAATCGAGAAGAAATGCAAATCAACGCCTTTTCTGCAAAAAAGGAAGGATGCTTCAGACGTGGAAGAGTAGGACATTTTGCGAGAGAGTGTCAAAATGGCGTCGAAGCGGGAAGCAGTAACAGTTTCTGGCGTGGGTCAACACGTGGTCGCAGCAGAGGAAGAGAAAACAAAGGAAATACGAGCAGGGAACGTGGAAATTTCCATCGTCAATCAACAACCGGCACGAGCGAGCATGGTAACTCAAGATCAGGCACATTGATAGCAACGGCGCACGCAGCACACAGCGGCGAGGCGAACGAGATAAGTAATAATGAAGTAATGTGGCTATTAGATAGCGGTTGCACAGATCACATAATTAACAACGTAAATTATTTCGACAATTGTATTGACCTTAAAGAACCGGTAAATATATATTTAGGCGATAATAGATCGATAAAGGCAACAAAAGTAGGGAATGTTATAACTTATTTTGAAGCGTTTGGAAAGAAAATGTAATAAATATGAATAACGTTTTTTACGCGAAAGAAGTGTCCGCAAACATGATTAGTTTAGGCAAGCTAACAGATAATAAGAACACGGTTATTTCAAAAGGAAATATTGCAAAAGTAATAGGTGAGGACAATAAGCTTACAGCGGTAGCGGTTAAAGAAAAGGGAACATATAGAATGAAAAGTATATTGAAAGGGAAGGAGCACTTAGCAAACAGCGCCGAACGTAGTGGTATGAGTAAAAAGGAAAGATGGCATAGGATGTTAGGACACGTAAATTTTAAATATTTAAATATTTTGGGTACAGAGCAGCTTGTTACTGTATACCGAATGAAATTGAGAAGGAATTTTTGAAATGTAGGGTGTGCATAGAAAGTAAAAGGCACAATTTACCATTCAAAAATAATCAAACTAAGGCTAGGGAGATAATGGAAATTATTCATACGGACGTGTGCGGTCCCTTTAAGACTACCGGATTCAATGAAGAGAAATATTTCATCTCATTTATCGATGATTATAGCAAAATAGCTAGAGTTTATTGTATAAAATCAAAGGGTGAGGTCTTTGATTGTTTCGTACAGTTTGTAAATGAAGCCGAGTATTTGACGGGCAAGAAGTTAAAAATATTGAGATGTGATAATGGAAAAGAGTATTTGAATAATCGAATTTATAAATATGCTAGGGATAAAGGTATCAGAATTAATAATTGCCCAACCTACGTACATGAGTTAAACGGGACAGCGGAAAGGTATAATAGAACACTTATGGACATGGCGCGTTGCTTGTTAGCGGAAGCGAAAGTACATAAAAGATACTGACCGGAAATAGTTTGTACAGCGGTATACTTCAAAAATCGAATACTGGCAAATACTATAGAGAGAAAGACACTTTTGAAATATTCTTCGGGAGAAAACCAAGTGTTGAAAATCTACATCTATATGGAAGTAAAGTTTTTGTAAGAAGACCAGAACAAAAAAGAGTTTCTAAATGGGATAAGAAGGCAGATATGGGAATTTTGTTGGGATATAGTGAATGTTACGCCACGAGGCTTAACACAGTCTGTATTTTCTAACCGTCACTCGCGGCCCTACAATGTCTCAGTCAGATCGTCTTATCTGACCGCCGGATCATATACAATGTATCGACGAGCGCATAGCTGTCGCCAAGCAGCGAGTTCTCGAAACGTCGAATTTGGTCCGTTACGTTTTCCACGCAAGAACAGACATACGTGATCATAGGCGCGACCGGTGGCGTGACCTAAGTATAGTGGGGATCGTCTTAAAGATGAGACAAAGAAATCATCTAAAGTCGATCAGTTCCTTGTGACGCGTCGAACGTTACACATTGAGTCAAAGATCTAACGCCGAATTTCTAACATTAAGTCTCATACCGTGCTACTCTATTATTGCAGCGTGATAAGTTATTAAGTGTTTATATCTATTCATTCGTGTATATTAAGTGTTGGAAATATAAATTTTAACTCTGTGAGCCACAGTGTTATCATACCTGAATCACCCCTATTATCTTAATCGAAATACGGGGATCGAACTATTCGTGGTGTCGATCATTCTGATCGTAACGGGAATTTACGACTCCCGTTGGCGCATATTCTAACGACCGCGTCTCCCCGCGATAGCTCGAAAATACATGGTCCTTCGAGCCGGATCACGTGCCATCAATGATGTGCACTGACCAGTGACTATACAGTGTCACGTGAAATCCACATTCCAACACCTTAGTCAACTGACCAAAGGAGCCGCCACCGGAGAGGAACACCTCCTTCGTTCAGCATCTACACGAGCCCACGCCACACTGTGGCGAGTAAAAACCGACTCTCAGACCAACGCCCATTTGATCAAGGTAAGATCGTTCCTACCACTAAAATCAAACATGGCTCAACCTGACTCGATCAGTACATTGCGGCGGAGACGAAACGGCCTCGCCCGCCGCTTTACGATCACGAAGCGCCAACTCGATGAATACGAAGAGTCTGGGCAAGTAAACAACGGCTACTTAGTATCTTGCCGCAATTCGTTCGACGAGTATTGGAGGAGATTAAGCGCGGTTCAAGACGAGCTAGAAGTGTTAGATCAGGGGGAAATTGCTTGTAGAGCCTCTTTGTTGCAAGAGTATCTGGAGATTAACACACGACTCATAGATCTCTTTGACCAAATACCAGCAACAACCCCCTCGACAACAAAAACACGCGACTCATGCGTGAACCCTGAGCCGACACCAATCACTTTACCAGAGGTCAGCTTGCCTCAGTTCGACGGTGCCTTCGAGAACTGGACTTATTCCTATGACACGTTCTCATCCCCAGTGGACCGCAATGAACATTTGACCGAAGTGCAAAAAGTCCAACACGAGTCGACGCATCAAGTCGAAGCTGTCCAACTCGAGATAGAATTATTAGACTCGGATGGACAATCGCGCGATCTCGAAATCAGAGAGCAATATGAAGATATATACGAGCGGCTAAGACGTAACCAACGTATCGCACGGCAAGCCCCGTCATCGAGACCGTGAACCAGTGAATCCGCCGCTGCTATGAAATCGCCACGAAATGTCTTCATTCAGCCAACCTCTCACGATCCACTGGACCGGAAGGAAGTGAATCCCGTCCAGGACAACAGGAATCAAACTCCGCCGACGGGGAACACCACTTTACATGTTACACCTGACATGGACATCATAGCAAAGAATCTTTCTCCGGGCCCTAACGTGAAGAATTCTCCATCGCCATGGCCGCGAGGAGCCACGCCTGCGAGTGACCCAGATCGAGATAATCTCCACGCTGTTACTACTATGACTAATCATTTAATTGTCGGTAGTTTTCAGAACGCGCCAGCTGATCTCAACACTCGTCCACTAAGCCCACAGATCACTACGTCGGACAAATCGCTGATTTGGTCTTTTGCGGATTGTTGGACTACGCCGGTACAACTACCAGCCATCAGCGAGAAGGCGCAATCCGAAGGGGTCAACGGGGGGAGCCTCATCCCTCAATCAACCATGACCTCCTCCACGTTTCCACAGCCGAAACAAGAACGAGGATGTCCAAATGATATGCAATACTTTCACGGGTCTGATGTTGCAGAAATACCATATAAGAAAGGCGAAACCTGCTCAAGGTCTTACCATGAAACAAGCTACGATACGTGGGACAAGACAACTCAATTGGGTCAGAACATCGAGGGGAGCTCAGGTCCCCAATCAAACACAAAACTCTGCGACGTTGTTTGAATCTGTACCATGCATCATCGGAGTTTCATTCAATGACACCTCGTGGGCCGAGGTGTTCCACGATACTTCATGGGCCAAGCTGTTTCACGACGCGTACTGGATCGTGAATTTCATCGCGCCCTCCGCGCGACGTCGAACCAGACTCCAGGACAGACGAATACCCTCAGCGCACCGGCCTTTCGGCTGTATCATCAAAATCCTCCTGGCGACCACGACATCTTCTGGACGGCCACAGTCCACACGGCAGCAACAATCAACAAGAAGGCGGATAGAAGATTTAATTAACTCTACCTCTACAGAATTTTGATCGGTACCCTCTCAACGGGGGGAGGATGTTACGCCACTCGGCTTAACACAGGCTGTATTTTCTAACCGTCACTCGCGGCCCTACAATGTCTCGGTGAGATCGTCTTATCTGACCGCCGGATCATATACAATGTATCGACGAGCGCATAGCTGTCGCCAAGCAGCGAGTTCTCGAAACGTCGAATTTGGTCCGTTACGTTTTCCACGCAAGAACAGACATACGTGATCATAGGCTCGAACGGTGGCGTGACCTAAGTATAGTGGGGATCGTCTTAAAGATGAGACAAAGAAATCATCTAAAGTCGATCAGTTCCTTGTGACGCGTCGAACGTTACACATTGAGTCAAAGATCTAACGCCGAATTTCTAACATTAAGTCTCATACCGTGCTACTCTATTATTGCAGCGTGATAAGTTATTAAGTGTTTATATCTATTCATTCGTGTATATTAAGTGTTGGAAATATAAATTTTAACTCTGTGAGCTACAGTGTTATCATACCTGAATCACCCCTATTATCTTAATCGAAATACGGGGATCGAACTATTCGTGGTGTCGATCATTCTGATCGTAACGGGAATTTACGACTCCCGTTGGCACGTATTCTAACGACCGCGTCTCCCCGCGATAGCTCGAAAATACAGTGAAGTAGGTTACAGAGTCTTATTAGTTGGGAAAATAACAATAGCGAGACATGTAGAGGTCATAGGAACTGACACAAAATATATCGGCTTTATGGAAAATTCATTCGATAAAGATAACGATGACATTGTGGATAATGATTTATTGGTAAACATGAATAGGGAAGAGTTAGAAAGTAGGGAAGATGAAAATGATAACAGTCTTGAAAGCATAAACATCCCTAGAAAATCTACACGTAATAAGAGAACTCCAGTAAGATATCCAGAAAAAGAAAACATTAGTGAAATCCATGCAAATTATTGTAGAGTAGATATCCCTTGTACATTTGAGGAGGCGATTTGTTGCGAAGATAGTGAAGATTGGAAACAAGCTATGGATAAGGAAATGGAATGCCTTTATAAGAATAAAACTTGGAAATTGGTAGAAAGGGTAAAAGGCAAAGACGTATTAGATGTAAAATGGGTTTACACGAGAAAATCAGATGACAGGTATAAGACTAGATTAGTGGTAAGAGGATTCCAACAAAGAAACATAGCCGATGACATATACTCCCCAGTAGCGAGTAATCAGACCTTTAAGATGTAGCGGTACTTGTCGACAAAAGTCATCATGGTTTTTGCCCAGCAAATCCGCTACACAAGAAACCGTGTTTACTCAAACACGAGCTAATTATAGATTTATCGACCTTAGGCGGTTCCGATCATTAGGCCAAATCCGTCGTTTTTGCCGTGACCATAGGCTCGTGAGTCAGCTACCCAAAAAACCAACAATTGTAAACAGGTCGCGAGCTCGGCGTCCGTTGGGACGTTTTGAGAACATTCTCGAAATTCAAATCCCAACGCCTGTCTTCAACTCCGGCGGATATAAATATAGCGGACAGGGTAGCGACGCGTTCTTAGTTACCGAGAGATTCGAGCAGCGACAATTAACCGATACTTCTTTGCGCCGATCGATTAGCGACCGCGAAACGAAACAGCAAGTATATTGTACGACTAGTGTAAGCATCGGGTATATTCTAATAAACTACGTAGTTAGGTATATTCCGGTGTTTGTGTGAATTAATCGACACCTTATCACCTCAAGATATTGCTATCATATTGTTGTCAAAATGGATTAATTATTGAGCAAATGGATGTAGAAACTGCCTTTTTAAATGGTGAAGTAACCTCAGAGGTATATGTAAATCAACCAAAGGGATATGCGGACGGAACGAATAGAGTTTGTAAACTATCGAAAGCGCTGTATGGGTTAAAAGAAAGTCCAAGGGACTGGTATGAGTGTTTTGATAAGTATGTGACGAGATTAGGTTTTAAGAAGAATAACATAGAGTTGTGCCTATATACACATGGAGAGGGAGAAAATGTTGTTTATTTGCTAATGTATGTAGAAGATTTGCTAATTTGTAGTAAAAATAAATGGAAGATACAAAGGGTAAAGAAGTTATTAACTAATAGATTTGAAATGAAAGATTTAGGTGAAGTCAAAGAATAGAGAGGATATTGGCTACAAAAATTTAATTGGCGCATTGTTGTATATTAGTGTAAATACCAGACCCGATATAAGTTATAGTGTGAATTATTTGAGTAGATTTCAAGATTGTTGTAATGAGACACATTTTAAATATGCTTTGCGAATATTGAAATATCTGTACCGGACTAGAGATTTAAGATTAGATTATAAAAGGAATGAAAAATGTGAAACGATAGATTGTTATGTGGACGCTGATTGGGCAGGAGATCATTTAGATAGGAAATCGACTTCTGGATATGTAATTAGATTGTATGGAAATGTAATTTGTTGGAAGTCTAAAAAACAAAGGTGTGTGACAAAAGCCTCGACGTATGCAGAGTATGTAGCTCTATCGGAAGCGGTGAGTGAATTAATGTCTATTAGGGAAATTATGAAAATCTTCAATGTAAATCTAGACGATAACCCTGTAAAAATATATGAGGATAACTCTGGAGTGATAAGTATAGCAAAGCACGGAAATTTTACGAAAAATTCTAAACACATTGAAGTTCATTACCACTACGTTCTCGAATGCTTAAAGGAGAACAAGATAAACATACTTAAAGTAAGTACAGACGAAAATACTGCGGATATTTTTACGAAGGCACTGTGTAGAGAGAAATTCGAAAGGTTTAGGTCATGGATGAATGTAAACTAAGAGAAATGTAAATAAATAAGTGTTAAAGTTTCTGTTATGTAATTCGTCAAAGCATGTAAATACGATTAAGTGTACAGTATAAATGTAAGGAGGCGTGTTGGGAAAATGATACATTTACACTGTACATGTGAATGTGTGTGTAAGCGTCAGAGAACGTCCGGGTCTTGGTTGAGACAAAAGACAAGAGCCAGTCGTTAGAAGTATCTGGAAGAGTCGGTTGACAACAAGCGTGCGTGCGAGTAGGATTTTGAGGTCTTAAGAGTATAAGATATATGTATAGCAGTTGTGTGCTAAATAAAGGGAATTATTTGTATTTCCGAATCCATTCTATATCTTTTCAATTATGATTAGAGTTAGAGGCGCGAAACGAATCTTCATTTGGTTTAGACGTTGTAGTTATGCAATACAGCAGATATTTACTAGTGTAAATTTGATTGTTATACAATTTGACAAGTAGTCGTGGTAATTAGGTACTCGAGAAGCTAGTGACAATGATCCTGGGTTCAATAACAAAGCCGCGGACAACGGGATAACAGAATTCGTTTTCATCCTGATTCCAAGTTGTACCATACTTCCTTATCTACGGTATAGGTAGGACTGAGCAAACTCTTTGTCAAAACATAGAATATCCACCGAGTGTTAAGGCTCTTTGTATCTGGCTAATGTGACCTCACGAGAGAATGATTTTCCGGCACGATGATGCTGCAGAGGAAAACTATGGTGGGTGTGTCTAAGGGCACCAGAACATCGGATTCGTGGAGAAAAGACTTCGCTCGGAAGGCGATTGAAAGTGACGTTACTGTTAATTGGACAATTTCCATGTTGATGGTTAGAGAATAATGCTAGTAGCCCTTGAGGGAACGTTGCTAGCGGGAAGCGTCGTGCGTGGAAAAATAGATTTCACCTATCATCCCGTAGTTGGAACAAAGACTGTTTGCCTGTTTAGGACTGTTAAGGACTTTAATTAACTAAATCTTAAGGTTTATAATGGGTCCTCAGGCTAGCTAAACATATACTGTTGAGATGCGTTGACATCTGGCAATCATCTTATCCGACGGATAGAGTCTGCATGTGGCGAGACACGGAACAGAAACCGTTGGAATGTTTACTGTCACGAGCCGCTACGATTATTTCATTTAAGGACAGCTATAGAATTACTCCATGCCTTTATTAGACAAAACGTTCATCCCTTGACCGCGGCTACGTTCGGTGACTGGTTGTCGCCTCGAGGCCAAGTGCAGTATCGCAACTTTCGAACAATTACAATCGGACTGGATGGCTACAGTTGTTGAATTACAGCTATGGTAGAATCTAGATTACAATGTTACGGGATTTTCCCAAAATTCCAAAAGGAAGGTTCCCGTGATATTTCATCTCCGACTTATATTTATGCTTGATCTGTCTGGGACCATTGCAGATATAGCGCAAACTGGCTGGTAAGCGATGTATTTGGCAAGAAACGTGGAGTACCAGGCATATCGTATTGTCGACACATTTCCAACAGTAACGGAGATGCGTGAATTTGAATATTTAATAATGTATATTAAAAACTGCAAGTACCTGGATTTGAATCTATACTGATCTTATATAGCGTAATTCGTATGATCTGCACTGTATTTATCAGCAAATATGGAGTATATCGCGCATCCAGTTTCGACATATCTGCAATAGAAACAGCGATACGTTGATCTGAATGTTCAGGCATGAATATGCAAATCTGCAATTACACTGGATTTGGCAGAGTTTAGATTTGACATAGCTCTAACTAGCAGATGTGAACTGTATTTGGCAGGAAATGTGGAGAACAAGGCACATCGTATTGTCTGCATATCTGCATTAGAAACGGAGATAGGTTGGTTTGAATATTTAAGTCTGAAAATGTAAAAATGGAGGGTTTACGCCTGGATTTTACATCGGCCAGAGTTGATGTCAATTTGTCCAACCGTGGGGACATTTGATCGCGTCGAAGCGCGTCAACGGGAGTCGCCAATTCCCGTTACGATTCTAAGAAACGACACCGCGTATTGATCGATCCCCTGATTTCCGTTAAGATAATAGGGTGGTTGCGATGGTATAACTCTGCGACCAACAATGTTATTGATGAGAATTGTGGATCTTGATGTCCGAAATATTGTTATGGAAACATAAAATTTACACTGGCCTTTACTAATAACGTAGACATATTTTTATTTTATAAACGATTTTTAGAATATTTATCGTTACACAGCTGCACGCGTCTCAGCACTTTCTTCCATACCCGACCTTATGTAGACTGTTAACCGATCGAACTGTTTACATTCGTCTGTTTTTCAGTCGCCGCGCACACACATATCTCCACACACTGATATCCACATAGAAACATCTCCACTACGCACTCGACCTAGTCCAGCACAAAAATTTTACATATCTCAATACACCTCCTCAATTATTGTGCTGCATATTCACTTCCTTTTGTGAAAATTAAACCATTTTTAAAAGTAATCTAAAATTTTCAAAATTATTTCTCCCTAGAGCCTTCGTTAGAATATCTGCTACATTGTTTTCTGAATTTACTTTTATAACGTCAATCTCTTTATTTTCCCAACTTTCATTTACAAAATGGAAATGTACTTCAATGTACTCATAATTTTTTGTCAAGTTTCCAAATTTTGATATCGCAATCGCTCCAGAATTATCTTCGTAAATTTTTATTGGTCTCTCGATCATTATTTTGAAATTTTTCAATAATTTCTTTACAAATTTTATTTCACTCACTGCTTCTGACAAAGCTACATACTCGGCGGCTGTTGATGATTTTGTCACGCTGTTTCGCTGTCTCGATTTCCAGTAAATTGCGTTTCCGAAAAATCTTATGATAAATCCCGTAGTAGTCTTGTAGTAGTCTTATGATAAATCACCGTCAACAAAACAATCAATAATTTCAGCGTTCAAATTTCTTTTATAAGTCAACCATAATTTTCTGGTTAAATATATGTATTACAAAATTCTCAACTCATATTTATAATGTGTCCCGTCGTAACTGTTTTGAAATCGACTTAAATAGTTTACACTATAACCAACGTCTAATCTTGTTCCAGTACTAATATATAATGAAGCTCCTATGAGGTTTCTATATCTTATATCGTCTGAGGCTGACTGTGCTGGTTCTAAATTTAAGTTTTTTTCCTTTGGTGTAAAATATAGTTTACTATTCTCTATATTCTATCGTTTCGCTAATGACTCTGTATAACTACTTTGATCTAATTTCATCTCACATTTCTTATTCTCACATTTCGTATTCAATGTTTATTCCTAAGTAAGTCTTTACTTCACCTAAGTCTTTCATCGATTTGTTTGACAATTTATTTTTAATTTCATCTATTTTTCTTTTGTATTTACCACACATTAATAAGTCATCCATGAAGAGAATTAAGTATATAACATGATCGCTCTCATACTTCATATACAAACAATAATCACTCTCACTTCTTTACAAACCTATTTTACATACTTACAAACCTAGTTTACATACTTTCCCGCTTTTATCGGCGTAACCCATAGGTTGTTTTACAAAAACTTCCCATTTTATAGTTCCGTTTAGGAATGCTGCTTCTACATCCATTTGCATAATCATCGAACCATATTGATAACAATAAGATAGCAATAACTTCAGCGTTTGCATTTTTGCCACTGGAGAGTATAAATCTTCCGGTATTTCCTTTTGTTGGAAACCCCGAACAACTAGTCGCGCTTTCTTACGATTATCGGATTTATTCGTATATACCCATTTCAAATCTAATACCTTTTTATCTTTTGGTTTCTCTACTAATTGCCAGGTTTTCATTTTTGACTAAACTATTGATTTCACGATCCATTGCTTCTTTCCATGATCTGCTGTCATCTCCACTTAAAAGCTTCTTCATAGGTTTGAGGACTGCCTGCGCTAACTACATTCACATAAATGAAATATGAGCTCGTTTGGCCATATCTTTGAGGTTTCTTTGTTTCCCGTCCTGGCCTTCTCAAATTATTTTCTATGTCCTCAAGTTTTTCTTCTGATTCGTTACTTAAATTTCTCTCCTTTTTTATTACAACCTGCTCGACCTTTTCGTCACTTGTTTCACTTTCATGAATTTCGTTTGTATCCGAATGTTCTCCAAAATCCTTTTCCGTTTCATTATCTGATTCTTCCATTCCTTGAAATCCTACTAAATTATCATTTTCACCTATAAATTCTACGTGTCTTGCAATTATAATTTTATTATTAACTAAGGTCTTATATCCAACGTTTTCATAACCTACAAGTATTCCAATATCTGCCTTTTTTTACCATTTCGAATTTATTTTAATTTCAGATACTCTTACGAAAACTATACTCCCGTACAATCTTAAATTAATTATATTCGGTTTCCTTCTTAACAATATTTCGATTGGTGTTTTATTTTCACATATTTTCGTAATGGTTCTATTTTTTAAGTACACCGCGGTTCTAGCTATCTCCGACCAATATTTAATATTTAGTTTCGAATCATGTAATAAGCATCTAGCGGAATTCGTGATTGTTCTACGGTAGCGCTCAGCTGTTCCATTTAACTAGTGAACATAAGGTGGGCATGGTTCTAGGAAAATTCCCGTTTCCCTAATTAGATTGTACATGTTTTTGTTCATATGTTCTTTTCCATTATCGCATCTTAGTCTCTTTATCTTCTTACCAGTAAGATTTTCAACTTTATTTATATAATCAAGGATTCAATCGTAAACCTCATCTTTCGATTTCAAAGTATAAATTAATGCGCACTTACTATAATCGTCTATAAATGTTAAGAAATATTTAGATCCATCAAACCTGGTATTTTTATGAGGTCCATTTAAATCGGTATGTACCAATTCTAAAATCTCGCGTGCTCTACTACAGTTACTCTGGATAGGTACATTGTGCTATTTATTTTGCATACACGCACCACATTTTAATTGAACTTGCTCCAATTTTTCTGGCATTCCCTTAATTAATTTTTTCTTACACATCGTATCTAAATAATTAAAGTTTACATGTCCTCGGATTCTGTGAAATTTTTCCCTGTTCGTCATTTTTTCTACATTTTTGGCGTGAGATACTTGCCTTCCAATGTAACTAGTTATTTTATATAAACCATGATCTTTGAATGCGATCCCTATCAACTTTCTATATTTGTTATAGATCTTTGAAGTATTCCCTGCTGAGACTATCTTATTTTTATTCGTTACTCTCGCATAGCTAACCAAGTTATTATCCATTTCTTCCACATAAAATACATTTGACATTATAATTTTAACCCTTCTTTTGTTTACTTCAAAGTAAGTTAAAATTTTTCCAACTTTTGTTCCTTTTAATGTTCTACCGTCTCTTAGTTTTACATTTATCGGGTTCTTTAAGTTTTCGTACTCAATAAAATACGAGTCATCATTTACAATGTGATCTGAACATTCACTATCCAATATCCGATCTATTTTTCGCGTATCGCTGGTATATACTGTGATAGTATCCTTACTATAGTCGCGCTGCACTCGCGTTAGGAAGGAGTCAATACCTTGGTCGTCGTAGTCCTGGCTGTTTAAATAATTTCCGTCTTGTCGACTTGCCCCATTGTAGCGTTGCTGCCAACCCCTGCTTCGTCCTCGTTGACCAAATCCACGCTGAACATATCCTCGTCTTCTCTGGCCAGAACCTCGTCCGGCGCGAACCCTATTCTGCTATGGCTGATTCGCACCTCCTTGCCATTGCGCTCCTCCATTGATTCCGCCTCTGCATGTATTCGTGCAATTTTTTATCACGTGGCCGTACTGTCCACAGCCATGGCACTTTATTTCTCTCTTTTCTCAACTTTGAAGACATTTGACCATTTCCTATCACTTTTACTCTCCCTACGTATTTCCCACATTATAATTTTATTTTTTAAAAAATCACAAGTTCAATCACTTTCTTTCAATGAGTCGATTAAGTCATCAATATAAATCAATGATTCTGGTAGTGTTTTCAGCATGTAATCGAGTTTTTCACGTTCACTTACGTTTGCACCAACACCCTTTAATTCATTTATCGTCTTCTCAAATTCCGTGAAAAATGAACCTGATTCCTCAAAATCTTTCAACCTCATCATGTCGAGTCCACGTCTTATACAAAGTTGCAATGCTGTTGATTCCTTCATATACATCTCATCAAATTTTGTAATTATTTTGTAAACAGTGTCTTAATCACCAACAAATTCTAATTGCTCATTTCTTATACTACAATAGATGTAGTTCATCGCCCATTGATTCTTTTTATCCCAATTATCTTTCGCATCCGTGTCCATTTTCTCTCGTGTATCCAATTCATAACATTTTTTACACTTTAAATACATTAATATTCTTTTCTTCCACGCTTTGTAATCACGTACATCGAATACTTGCATTTTAGTTTTATCGTCCATTGGCATCGTGATTCGTCTTTTCATCTTCACCCTTTTTTCAAAAATAGTTCTCTTCACTATACAGATTTCTTTTATCTGCTCTGCCAACAGCCTTTTTATCTCTTCAGAACATATTTCCAATTCTTTCAAAATGAACCTTTTTTATACATTCACGCCCGGTTACACGTGGTCCCATAACCTTAAATCTCGTCAACCACGATTTTTGCTACCACGTTGAGAATTGTGCATCCTGATGGCCGAAATATTGTACGCTGGCCATTACTATTAACGTAGACACATATTTACTTTATAAACGATTTCTAGAATATTTATCGATGTACACTTGCGCGCGTCTCAACACTTTTATTCATATTCGACCTTTTGAAGACTGTTAACCGATAGAACTGTTAACATTCGTCTGGTTCTCAGTCGCCGCGCACACACATATCTCCACACAGTGATATCCCGTTACAAAGATCTCCACTACGCACTGGACCTAGTCCAGCACAAAAATTATACATATTTCAATATTTATGAAATATGTATTTCCAAAAACTTTGTACAACAACACAAGTTAGTAACTCCGCCGCTTAAGATATAGGTGACGAAGAAATGGATTGGTCTTATATGAGTGAATCCGGGTAGATATATTGACTGATCTGAAAACCTAGATTGAGTATGCATAGATAGGTGGTTTTCGAAGAAGTCATGGGTGTAGAGAGTATTCGAACCGAGATATAACTCGAATTCCCCTCTTACATACTTACAGAGGAAAGATCGGTATGTAGGTAATTTTTGACCAAGGGAAGCTGATTCGTTGTTCACTCTTTTTGTTATGAAAAGGGAGGACAAGGATTCGCGATACCCATTGGGTATGATCAGCGTTAATGAATGAAGATAGGAGGAGTAAGCATCCTACCAACGTGGCTCATGGGTGACCTTGTTCATGGGAAAATCCACACATTTTCATCAGATAAATGTCCGGTTTAATATTATATAATTACCGGTTTTCCCATTATATAACTACCAGCTTTTCAGTAGTTTCTAAGAGCGCACAATAAACATAAGGACTTTTCTAAGAAATACACATCAATCAAAAACATTTAAGAAATTGGACGTGCAAGATGAAAGGGACCATCTAGAATTACTTAAAAAGTCTAAGTTTATGGTGGGTCCTTAGGTTTGATGAGGGTGTAAATAACAAATGACGGCACTATGACAATGGTCTCGGCTCCGGCAACGTTTTCGCGGTCAACGGATGCTGAACTCTACACTACGTTAGCGTCTAAGTTGCACTACATGTTAGAGCAAGGAGCAATTACTACGTATAAGAAAGACAGGTCGATTGCTGATGAGATCGCACTAGAGAGTGTCGTCTCTCCATCACGGCGACGCTGTCCAAGAAAACTATGATGGGTGTGCCTATGGTCACAAAATCATCGGATTCGTGGAGAAATGTCTTCGTTCAGAAAATGAGAGAAATTGGCGTTACTGTTAATTGGTCAATTTCCATGTTGGTGGTTAGGAAAGGGTGCTAGCCGCCCTCAAGAGAGAGTTCGAGAAGAGGAAGCGTCGTTCGTGAGAAACATAGATTTCTCCTATTTTCTCGTAGTTGGAACGAGGACTGTTTGTCGGTTTGAAGGACTTTAGTTAAACAAATCTTAAGATTTATAGCGGGTCCTCGGGATAGCAGAACATGTACTGTGGAAACGTGTCGACATCTGGCAATCATCGTATCCGACGTATAGAGTCTGCGTGTGGCGAGTCACGGGACAGAAACCGTTGGAATGTTTACTGTCACGTGCCGCTACGATTATTTCATTTAAGGACAGCTATAGAATTACTCCATGCCTTTATTAGACAAAACGTTCATCCCTTGACCGCGGCTACGTTCGGTGACTGGTTGTCGCCTCGAGGCCAAGTGCAGTATCACAAGTTTCGAACAATTACAATCGGACTAGATGACTACGATTGTTTAATTACAGCTATGGTAGAATCTAGATTACAATGTTACGGGATTTTCCCAAAATTCCAAACGGAAGGTTCCCGTGTTCTATAATCTCCGATTTATATTTATGCTTGATCTGTCTGGGACCAGTCTGGATATAGCGCAAACTGGCTGGCAAACGATGTATTTGGCAAGAAATGTGGAGTACCAGGCACATCGAATTGTCGACATATCAGCAACAGCAACGGAGATACGTGGAGTTGAATATTTGAGTCTGAATCTGCAAAACAACAATTACACTGCATATAACAGAGACCAGAGTCGATGTTCTGGCGCGCAACACATCTGCACTCCATCCCGCGCGGCTTGGCATCCAACGGTCCACGTGCCATCCTTCGAATCCTCCATAGGCCCAAGGACCCATCATAAAGCCGAAGTCCCAACTGCATTGTTCGCACATATGGTCTAAGTCAATCTGTTTGCCCGAAAAGACTTTCTAATTCTAGAAGTGTTTTCGGTCGGTTTTTAGAAAGGTCCTTGGGTTTATTACGCCCTCTTAAGAATTACGGAGAAGGCGGGTATTGGCCTAACGAAAAAAGCGAACATCTACCTAACGGAAAATCTGAGATTTCCCATAAACAATGTCGCCTAGGACCCACGTTGGTAGGAGGCTTCTTCCTCCTCTCTTCCTTTCTAACATTAGTCATAACCAATCGGCATCGCGGATCATTGCCCTCACTTTCCTAACTAACAATGTAATCAACGAATCCGCGTTCTTCGCTCAAAGGGCACACCAATACCGAGCTTCGTACTCACATCAGAATAAACTTTAGAGGTACATCATCTCTCACGGTGACTAGAGTTCCTGCAATCCCTATAACTCTTACCGTTCCTATATCTCTCAGAGTTCCATCGTCTCTCGCGGTGACTAAAGATCCTGCAATCCCTATAACTCTCACCGTTCCTATATCTCTAAGAGCCTCCTATTTCTCTCACAGTATCCAGAAGTCCGACAGCTCCTACAGCTCTCACGGACCTAGAGCTCCTATAGCTCACACTCTCATCTAAGAATAATCCATTTCTTCGTTATCTGTATCTTAAGCAATGGCGTTCTTACTCAGTGTGATTGTATAAATCGTTGGAAATACATATATTTTTTATAACTTTGTGACCCCCAGTGTTATACCACAACGACTACACCTATTATCCTAAGCGAAATACGGGGATCGAACTATCCGTGGAGTCGATTATTCCAATCGTAACGGGAATTAACGACTCCCATTGACGCGTATTCAAACGAACGCGTCTCGCCGCGATAGCTCGAAAATACAGTCGACGTAGCGCAAACCGAATAAGTACTGTATTTGGCTGTAATTGTGGAGTATAGCGCGCATCGCATTTGCGATATGTATCCAATAGCAGCGCTGATACGTTGGTTTGAACATTTAGGCATGAATATGCAAAACAGCAATTACGCTGAATCTGTCAGTGACCAGAGAAGACGTAAGACAGAAGAGATGATAGAATCGGAAGATGTGCTCTGTGCTCACCAGCAAATCAGGAACATAACGCTCACCGAATTGTCGTCATATCTGCCATAGAAACGAAGATACGTTGCTTTCGATATTCAAGCATGAAAATGCTAAACTGCTATTATGGTGTATTTGACAGGGACAAGATTGAACAAAACGCTAACCTACTGATGTGCGCTGTATATGACATCAGTTGTCAAACATAACGCGCACCGAATTGTCTGTAAGTGTGCCATAGAAACGGAGATTCGTTGGTTGGAATATTTAATACTGAATATGTAAAACTGCAAATACGCAGGGTTCGGCTGGGTCCCGATTTTACATGCATCAAACGGGATAACATGCACTGTGCTTGGCAGCAAATTTGGAGTATAACGAGCCTCTAATTGTAGCCATATGTGCCATAGAATCGGAGATACGTCGGTTTGAATACTTAATCCTGAATATACGAAACTGCAACTACGCTGGATCTGGCTGGGTCCAAATTTTAGATAGCGTAAACCGGATGATGTGCACTGTACTTGGCATCAGATGTGGAATATAACGCGCATCGCATGGCCAATGTTTCTGGAAAACAAGCGGAGATACCTTGATTCGAATATGTAAGCATTAATATCCAAAACTGCAATTTCGATGGATTTCTCCGAGTCCAGTCTTGACAGTGTGCAAACGGGCTGATGTGAGCTGTATTTGGCAGCAAATGTGCAGTATTACGTACATCCTATTGTCGACGTACCTACAATGGATACGGAGATACTTTCACTTGAATAACAAGGCTTGAATATACAAAACTACAAATACGCTGGATTTGACTCGGTCCGGATTTAACACGGCTTAATCCAGATGAAGCGCTCTGCGTATGGCAGTCAATGTGGAATATAACGCGCATCGTATTGTCGACATATGTGCTATTGGATCGGAGTCACGTTGATTTGAATATTTAAGCGTGAGCATACAAAATTGCATTTGGGCTGGATTTTGCAAGGACCAGAGTTGACACAGCACAATCTAGCTGATGGGCAATGTAGCTACAGCAAATGCGGAGTACAAGGCGTATGGAATTGTCGACATATGTGCAAAAGAAGCGGCGAATCTTTGAATGCAATATTAAGCATTAACAAAAAAAACTACAATTACGCTGGATTTTACAGGGTCCAGAGTTGACATAGCACAGACCGGCTGACTTGGCATCATATGTGGAGTATTCTGCGCATCGAATAGGCGACATAGAAACCAAGATACGTTCATTTGAATATGTAGTATTTGAACATTTCGCCTGAAAATGCATAATTGCAAATACGCTAAGTTTGGCTGCGCCCACACGTTACATAACTCAAACCAGATAATGTCCTTTGTATTTGGCTGCAAAAGTGGCGTATATCGCGCATCGAATTGTCGGCATATCTGCAATGCAAACGGCGATACGGTGATTTGAATAATTAATCATGAATAAGCAAAGCAGCAATTTCGCTCGGTTTGACAGAGACCGGAGTTGACATGGTACAAACCAGTAGATGTGCGGTGCACATGACATCGGATGTGAAATGTAACGGGCATCGCTTTGTCGCCATATGTGCAGTGGAAACGGAGATACATTCATTTGAATATGTTAACCTTAATTTGTAAAACTGCAATTACGCTTGATATGTCGAGGACCAGAGATGACATAATAGCACGAGCCAGCTGATGTGAGCTGTATTTGGCAGCTAATGAGGAGTATATCTCGCACCTAATTGACGACAAATCTGCAATTGCAGCGGTGATACATTGTAGTTAATATTCAATAATGGGCCTATTACGATACAGATAGTATTAGCGGTATTAGTATAAATGTGACTGAAACACATTTCCGTCTCAGTAAAACCATTTTATTTCAAGCTTCACGCTACAGTTCTGAATCCGGACAAGACCGTTTCAAGTTCTCGCAAAAGCAAGCAGTCAAATTACGGTACTTACACGAGTTAGAGTCTAATACATTTTACTGGTCCAACATCGATGGGGCGATCTCGCACCGAAATTTTCGGAGGACCGCGTAATCTTCCAACGACGACCGCCGTACGAGCAGCGGATAAACATATTTCGTGCCTTAGGGTGCCCTCACCACGTCCTCTACTTCTTGATTCTTGGTTGGTAGCTTTAGCGGCTGCAGGTCCGAGAAATTGCATCTTGACCCGCTTCCTCGTATGTCGCATGTGACGTCTCACTTTCCGCCGTAGACACTTGTCGAATCTACATACGTTGAACCATTTGCGCGAGACAAGCGCGGCGCTCTGCAGGGACGAGGGATCCAATTTTCGAAGTATCAAGTGCGAAACCTCCAGTGGTAGTTCGGAAATGATATCTACCTTACTTGGCACGAACAAACCAACGACGCGTAGTAGAGATCTAAAAAACTCCATGTTGCTTCTACTGTTGCGCGAGCACGACTGACGGTCTGGCTAAGAGTGGAGGCTTATATATGTGCTGTTCGTCACGGTGCACTGCGAGTTCCGGTTCCGGGTGAGAGTGCTGGTCAGGCAGAATCGATGGTATGTGCATGTATTTTCACTTACATCGGGTTCACATTATGATTAGAGTTAGAGGCGCGAAACGAATCTTCATTTGGTTTAGACGTTGTAGTTATGCAATAGAGCAGATATTTACTAGTGTAAATTTGATTGTTATATAATTTGACAAGTAGTCGTGGTAATTAGGTACTCGAGAAGCTAATGACAATGATCCTGGGATCAATAACAAAGCCGCGGTCAACGGGACAACAGAATTCGTTTTCATCCTGATTCCAAGTTGTACCCTACTTCCTTATCTACGATATAGGTAGGACTGGATATAGGTAGATGGATATACGATATATACTGGATATACGATATAGGTAGGACTGAAGAAACTCTTTGTCAAAACATAGAATATCCACCGAGTGTTAAGGCTCTTTGTAACTGGCTAATGTGACCTCACGAGAGAATGATTTTCCGGCACGATGATGCTGCAGAGGAAAACTATGATGGGTGTGTCTAAGGGCACCAGAACATCGGATTCGTGGAGAAATGACTTCGCTCGGAAAGAGATTGTAAGTGACGTTACTGTAAATTGGACAATTTCCATGTTGATGGTTAGAGAAGGATGCTAGTTGCCCTTGAGAGAACGTTGCTAGCGGGAAGCGTCGTCCGTGGAAAAATAGATTTCACCTATCATCCCGTAGTTGGAACAAAGACTGTTTGCCTGTTTAGGACTGTTAAGGACTTTAGTTAACTAAATCTTAAGGTTTATAATGGGTCCTCAGGCTAGCTAAACATATACTGTTGAGAAGCGTTGACATCTGGCAATCATCTTATCCGACGGATAGAGTCTGCGTGTGGCGAGACACGGGACAGAAACCGTTGGAATGTTTACTGTCACGTGCCGCTACGATTACTTCATTTCAGGACAGCTATAGAATTACTCCATGCCTTTATTAGACAAAACGTTCATCCCTTGACCGCGGCTACGTTCGGTGACTGGTTGTCGCCTCGAGGCCATGTTCGGTATCACAAGTTTCGAACAATTACTATCGGACTGGATGACTACAATTGTTTAATTACCGCTACCGTAGAATCTAGATTACAATGTTTCGGGATTTTCCCAAAATTCCAAACGGAATGTTGCGGTGTTCTTTCATCTGCGACTTATATTTATGTCGCTGGTAGTTCTTACGCATTAGCTTATCGACGGCCTGGCTGGGAACGATCAGGGAAGCGAACTTTTCTGCCCGCGCGCCTGGAGTGATGAATTCCAGAGTCGTCTTCGTTTTGCTCATCTCAAACATCAGGTGGTATTATTACTTCGCGATTTTCGCTGTAATGGTGTTCAATGTTACCGTGCAATAAAAATTCACGCATTTCGGATGGTCTAAGGGTACGATTACGTTCTTGTTGCTAACTTCAATCGCAATGGTCCCTTTTGCTCTCGATATAAATTGATGCGGTCCGCCGTAGGGTGGTTGTAAGGGGTATCCGATGGCATCGTGACGTAGAAATACGTAAGACGATGTTTCGAGTGGAACACGGAGGTTTCTTTTTCGCCGTGTCGCGTAATCGGATGAGGCCTGATCTTTTCTATTCGTAGTTTTAGACGGCTTCCGTATTTCGACTTGGCCTGTTGCTTCGTTGGTACACAGAATTCTGCCGGCAATCGTATGCCGGTGCCATAAACCATTTCGGCTGTCGTCGTTTTCACGTCCGTAATAACTGTTCGTATGCCAAATAAAACTGTTGGCAAGATTTCGACACAGTTGCTCGTATCGTGGCATTTGATTGCTGCTTTTAGTTGACGGTGCAGGCGCTCTACCATCCCGTTGGTCGCGGGGTGATAGGCTGTCGTTCGTAAATGCCTAATGCCCAGGAAGAGGCATAATTCGTTAAATATGTTTGATTGGAACTGGCGTCCTTGATCGGTCCTTATCCTTAAAGGTACGTCGAAACGGAATATCCACGTGGAAAGGATGGCTGAAACAACGGTTGCCGCCTCCATGTCGGCGATGGGAACGGCTTCGGTCTAACGCGAAAAACGATCGATTTTCGCCAGGCAATGTCGGTATCCTAGCGTACCGTGTCTGGGGGGGTTTGTCATAAGGTCATCGACGTCCTGTAGCTGTTGATCGCTGAGGCATTTGCCCAGCGTCACGTTCCTAATTATGCTCTAGCAGTTTATATTTCTCTAGGCAAGTTGTTTGAATGAACTGTAATTTATACCTGTTAAATCAGTGTATACTTAATTGAACCACCCCGATGATCCTAACAGAAATAAGGTTATCGATCTGTTCGTGGCTGTTAGGAACATGATACATTTACACTGTACATGTGAATGTGCGTGTAAGCGTCAGAGGACGTCGAGGCCTTAGTTGGGACAAAAGACAAGAGTCAGTCGTTTCAAGTATCTGGAAGAGTTGGTTGGCAACAAGCGTGCGTGCGAGTAGGATTTCGAGGTCTTTAGAGTATAAGATATATGTATAACTGTTGTGTGCTAAATAAAGGGAATTATTTGTATTTCCGAACCCCTTCTATGTCCTTACAGTGGTGTCGATTATCTGATGGTAACGGTTACGACTCTCGTTTACGCGAAACATAGTTGATTTTGTTTAAATGCTAGCTATAGTTTCACGTGAGTAGGGGCAGAAGGAAAGAAGGGTATACACGAATCATTTATAAACCACTTAAGAAGTATGGGCGAAAATGATTTGAAAGAGTATTTCTTTACTCAACTTGCCTTATTTTCATATTGCTATTATAACATAAATGTCATGGTAGAAACCCGGATGATAAATAAATAGCTTATTTCGTTAAACAAATTATTGCCTTTCTGAATTAAATTAGATACTTTCAATAATCCTCAACTACGAAATTTATGTTGACTCTTCTATAAATGGTGCATGCCTGTCAGTGAGATATTATAAGAACGAAGAGTTTACCATTAAAACTTTAAGATTTCGACAAAAGTTTTAAAGCGTAGGCGTCACTGTGTAGGTACGTAGGTAGGTAAATTGAGGTCAACCGGATGTAGAGTTAGTGCCGCATTGACTACGCTGGTCTTTACCTTTCTCTCATTGCGTTCGTCAGATAATAAATATAATTTACATGTTATTATAAACTGTATTATAAATTATTATAAATTTTTGTACATAATATATATTGTTGAGGTAAATAAATTCAAAATTGAGGGAACAACGAATTCAAGTATTATCCTGTGCTTTCGGGTTACTATTGGTGGCGGGGCAGTAGCCGCTTGGGGTACGTGGGCGTTGCCTCTGGGCCGCTTCGGTCAATCTCACTCCGCGAGTAGTTGGGAACGGCTATGTCGAAGTCAGTTATGAATGTGCGCAGTGGTTTCTCAGTCTGATTCGTGTATTTTCCATGTATGTCATATCAGATTTCTTGGATATTATTTCGTCACAGTGTAAAATGTGTCTTTTTTATACTTGCGAACTGGTTAATTCTATCGTTGTTACTGAATATTATAATATTCTGGTACATTAGTGTATTTGTAATGGTATAGAATGGCTTCGGAAATACAAATAATTCCCTTTATTTAGCACACAACATTTATACATATATCCTATACTCTAAAGATCTCGAAATGCTACTAGCACGCACGCTTTTTGTCAACCGGCTCCTCCAGATACTTCTAACGCCTGACTCTTGTCTTTTGTCCCAACTAAGGCCTGGACGTCCTCTGACGCTTACACGCACATTTACATGTACAGTTTAAATGTATCATGTTCTTAACACGCCTCCTTACATTTATACTGTACACTCAATCGTATTTACATGCTTTGACGAATTACGTAACAGAAACTTTAACACTTATTGCTTTATCTACATTCCTCTTAGTTTACATTCATCCATGACCTAAACCTATCGAATTTCTCTCTACGCTGTGCCTTCGTAAAAATATCCGCAGTATTTTCGCCTGTAATTACTTTAAATATGTTTATCTTATTCTCCTTTAAGCACTCGTGAACGTAGTGCTAATGAACTTCAATGTGTTTAGAATTTTTTGTAAAATTTCCGTGCTTTGCTATACTTATCACTCCAGAGTTATCCTCATAAATTTTTACAGTGTTATCGTCTAGATTTACATTGAAGATTTTCATAATTTCCCTAATGGACATTAATTCACTCACCGCTTCCGATAGAGCTACATACTCTGCATACGTCGAGTCTTTTGTCACACACCTTTGTTTTTTAGACTTCCAACTAATTACATTTCCATACAATCTAATTACATATTCAGAAGTCGATTTCCTTTCTAAATGATCTCCTGCCTAATCAGCGTCCACATAACAATCCATCGTTTCACATTTTTCGTTCCTTTTATAATCTAATCTTAAATCTCTAGTCCGGTACAAATATTTCAATATTTGCATAGCATATTTAAAGTGTGTCTCATTACAACAATCTTGAAATCTACTCAAATAATTCACACTATAATTTATATCGGGTCTGGTATTTTCACTAATATACAACAATGCGCCAATTAAATTTTTGTATCCAATATCGTCTCTATTTATCTCAGCTTTTTCAATTCTTAAGTTGGTCTCCATAGGTGTACAGTACAATTTGCTATTTTGTAACTTACATTTGTTTGCTAATGATTCAATGTATTTCTTTTGGCTTAATCTTATTTCATTTTTGAAATAATCATAGTCTATATTTATTCCAAGATATTCTTTGACTTCATCTAAATCTTTCATTTCAAATCTATTAGTTAATAAGTTCTTTACCCTTTGTATCTTCCTTTTATTTTTACTACAAATTAGCAAATCGTCTACATACATTAGCAAATAAACAACATTTTCTCCCTCTCCATGTGTATATAGGCACAACTCTATGTTATTCTTCTTAAAACCTAATCTCGTCACATACTTATCAAGACATTCATACCACTCCCTTCGACTTTCTTTTAACCCATAAAGCGCTTTCGATAGTTTACAAACTCTATTCGTTCCGTTCGCATATCCCTTTGGTTGATTTACATATACCTCCGAGGTTACTTCACCATTTAAAAAAGCAGTTTCTACATTCATTTGCTCCATAATTAATCCATTTTGACAACAATATGATAGCAATATCTTAAAGGTCTAATTATTCGCTACTGGGGAGTATATGTCATCGGCTACGTTTCTTTGTTGGAATCCTCTTACCACTAATCTAGCCTTATACCTGTCATCTGATTTTCTCGTGTAAACCCATTTTACATCTAATACATCTTTGCCTTTTACCCTTTCTACCAATTTCCAAGTTTTATTCTTATAAAGACATTCTGTTTCCTTATCCATAGCTTGTTTCCAATCTTCACTATCTTCACAACAAATCGCCTCCTCAAATGTACAAGGGATATCTACACTACAATAATTTGCATGGATTTCACTAATGTTTTCTTTTTCTGGATATCTTACTGGAGTTCTCTTATTACGTGTAGATCTTCCAGGGATGTTTAAGCTTTCAAGACTGTTATCATTTTCATCTTCCCTACTTTCTAACTCTTCCTTATTCATGTTTACCAATAAATCATTATCCTCAATGTCATCGTTATCTTCATCGAATGAATTCTCCACAAAACCGATACATTTTGTGTCTGTTTCTATGACCTCTACATGTCTCGCTATTGTAATTTTCCCACCTAATAAGACTCTGTAACCTACTTCACTATATCCTAACAAAATTCCCATATCTGCCTTCTTATCCCATTTAGAAACTCTTTTTTGTTCCGGTCTTCTTACAAAAACTTTACTTCCATATAGATGTAGATTTTCAACACTTGGTTTTCTCCCGAAGAATATTTCAAAAGGTGTCTTTCTCTCTATAGTATTTGCCAGTGTTCTATTTTTCAAGTATACCGCTGTACAAAATATTTCCGGTCAGTACCTTTTATGTACTTTCGCTTCCGCTAACAAGCAACGCGCCATGTCCATAACTGTTCTATTATACCTTTCCGCTGTCCCGTTTAACTCATGTACGTAGGTTGGGCAATTATTAATTCTGATACCTTTATCCCTAGCAAATTTATAAATTCGATTATTCAAATACTCTTTTCCATTATCACATCTCAATATTTTTAACTTCTTGCCCGTCAAATACTCGGCTTCATTTACAAACTGTACGAAACAATCAAAGACCTCACCCTTTGATTTTATACAATAAACTCTAGCTATTTTGCTATAATCATCGATGCTCCTTCCCTTTCAATATACTTTTCATTCTATATGTTCCCTTTTCTTTAACCGCTACCGCTGTAAGCTTATTCTCCTCATCTATTACTTTTGCAATATTTCCTATTGAAATAACCGTGTTCCTATTATCTGTTAACTTGCCTAAACTAATCAAGTTTGCGGACATTTCTTTCGCGTAAAATACATTATTCATATTTATTTCATTTTGCTTTCCAATTGCTTCAAAATATCTTATAACATTCCCCAATTTTGTTGCCTTTATCGATCAATTATCGCCTAAATATATATTTACCGGTTCTTTAAGGTTAATAGATTTATCGAAATAATTTACGTTGTTAATTTTGTGATCTGTGCAACCGCTATCTAATGGCCACATTACTTCATAATTACTTATCTCGTTCGCCTCGCCGCTGTGTGCTGCGTGCGCCGTTGCTATCCATGTGCTTGATCTTGAGTTACCATGCTCGCTCGTGCCGGTTGTTGACTGACGATGGAAATTTCCATGTCCCCTGCTCGTATTTCCTTTGTTTCCTCCTCCTCTGCTGCGACCAAGTGTTGACCGATGGCAAAAACTGATACTGTTTCCCGCTTCGTCGCCATTTTGACACTCTCTCGCAAAATGTCCTACTCTTCCACATCTGAAGCATCCTTCCTTTTTTGCAGAAAAGGCGTTGGTTTGCATTTCTCCTCGATTGGACTTATTTTTCTTCTCCGCTATTTCAATTTTATTTTTTACATACGCTACCGTTTCATTTTCGGCTTTCAGTGCATCTACTATTTCCTCTATGTAGCTGTATTCTTCGGGTAACGTATTCAGCATGTAAGTTAGTTTTTCCCTGCCACTCACTTGTGCACCCGCACAGTTTAATTCGTTTATTAATTTTTCGAAATCGCTAAAGAACGATGCTGAATCACTGTAGTTCTCAAGTTTTATCTTTTCCAATCTCCTTCTGCATACGACCTGTAGTACCGTCGACTCCTTCAAGTACATTTCATCAAACTTTTTTACTATCTCATACGCCGTTTTTTCTTCTCTAATATATTCCAATTGTCTGTTTGTGATGGCACTATAAATTATATTTATTGCCATCGGATCATTTTTGTCCCAGTCTTCACTGTCTGTTTCTGTCTTCACCTTAGTTGTGACAATCTCGCATTCTCTATACTTGAAAAACGTCGTTATTCTTTGCTTCCACATACCGTAAATATCCATCGAAAATTGGTATCACGATTTCCAATCACTCCATTTTAAATGATTCCTTATCTCTTACTCAATCGTTCCTACGTGCTCGAAGTGTATTTTTCCTCTTTGTAACCTTTGAACGTTTCTTTCTTTACTGAACACTCACTCGATCTAACTCGCAATATTGAAAACCATGCACTAAAATAACTGGCAAAACTATGAACCACGCTCTGCTACCATGTAAAGATATAGAATGGACTCGGAAATACAAATAATTCCCTTTATTTAGCACACAACAGTTATACATATATCTTATACTCTAAAGACCTCGAAATCCTACCCGCACGCACGCTTGTTGTCAACAGACTCTTCCAGATACTTCTAACCACTGACTCTTGTCTTTTGTCCCACCTAAGGCCTGGACATTCTCTGACGCTTATACACACATTCACATGTACAGTGTAAATGTATCATATTCCTAGCAGAATTGTTATGCGACTGATGCATCAACATACCATGCAAGAAGAATTGGAAACTAGGACAAAAAGGAAGAGCTTTGAAAGAGATACTTATAGTCATAGTAAACGACAAAAAATTCGTAGATGTTCAAGTGAATCTCACGAGGAGGATATTGATGAAAAGGTAGTTGACAATAGAAGAATACAAGTAATAACACAAGAGTCAAACAATCTCCTCGATAACGGCAAAAGTATGATGCGAATGATGGGATATAAGGCGGTTACGGCCTCGGAAATAATGAACAAGGTCGTTTAGAGTCAGTTCAAGCACCTAGACAGCATGGTCGCAGAGTCTTTGGACATCATGTTCCTGGACATGAAGATTCAGGTCTTAAATGGAATCCTGCAGAGGAAGTTATAAAGTTTGTAAAAGATATGAAATGGTGATATGAAAAGTTGACCACAGATGATGAAATTGATTTCTGTTGTGAAGATATAGTGAAAACTGTTATCAATGCGAAAACGGTATTCGCCCATTTGGATGACGTTGATGTGCGTCGAGCAAGGACACGTTGTAATCCTCATGAAACAATTCGTGGTGCATTTTTTTTAAATCGTGCTACTGTTAAAACTGCAAATACAGATAGAGCATGTAACTTTATGTTTACTAACCCAAAAGGTTTGAGGGAGAATGGGCTGCTATACTTTGCAGATGTATGTGCTGGACCAGGAGGTTTTAGGGAACATGTTCTATGGCGAAAGAAATGACGTGCTAAAGGATTTGCTCTTACTTTAGAAAATGAACATGATTTCAAATTAGAAGATTTTTATGCGGGTCCTTGTGAAACATTTCATCCATACCACGGACCAAAGGAAAGTGGTGATGTCTTTGACCCAGATAATGAAGAGGCATTTACAAATCTTATAATGCAGCATACCCATGGCAAAGGAGTACATTTTGTGATGTCTGATTGAGGATTCTCAGTAGAACGACAAGAAAATGTACAAGAAATTCTTTCAAATCAACTGTATCTTTGTCGATGTTTAATAGCATTGATGGTTGAAAGAGAGGGTGGTGATTTTGTGACAAAATTATTCAACCTTTTTACACCCTTTAGTGCTGGTTTAGTTTATTTAATGTATCGCTGCTTTGAAGAAGTTTGTATTTTTAAACCAAACTCTTCTAGACCAGGAAATTCAGAACGTTACATAATATGTAAGAAGAAACGATCTGGGGTACAAGCTGTTGTTGAATATCTGAAGCATGTTAATCGTCTGCTTTTAAAAGGTGGTGTAAATGACGACGTTTTACAACTAGTATCATATAATGAATTAAAAAGAGAGAAACAATTTGTTCAATATCTACGTGCTTCTAACAAAGATTTGACCGGAAAACAAATACTCGACCTGTGTAAAATTGCAGCATTTTATGCGGATATTACTCTTGTTGAGACAAAACAAGCTGATATGCGCAAACAATATCTAGAGTATTGGAATTACCACCAAATACACTTGTAAACGCAGAGGTTGTATATGAAATAACTAAGGAGTTTATATATCAGCAAAAAGTACTTGCATTGCATATTATAGATGCATTCTACTTAGGAGAAGTGGACATTAGCAAAAAATATTTGAGGAGCAGGTAAGCAACTGAATCTTATTGAATTCAATAATAAACTTTTAGATTTCCAGTAATGAAATGTTTTTTCAAGAAGTACGTTCATGTAATACTAATGTATGACTGTTGTTTAAAGGAACGAGGAAGCGACGTTGTTCTGTGAAGCTTTGTGGAAACCAGCAGGAAATAACTATACTCGAATACGTGCCAAAGATCTACTTCCTGTTGGTACATATATCTGTGAAAAGTTGCGAGTAACACAGCGTAAAATGAAAAATAATTCCGATGCCATAGTATACGAACTTCCAGAAAAGACATTAGATGTTAATGGTTATAATAAGGGCAAATTATATTTCATACAACAGAGTGTAATATTTTTAAGAAGCACCGGAAATCCTTGGAATCGGTATGTCAGTAAAACACATTCCATAAAGTATGTCTTTAATTGAAAAACAAACGAGAAGCTATTCGACCTTCATAGGCCAAGTTCAGCAGAAGCAAGTTTCGTTAAATCTTTTAAAGGTCGCCTTATTTGTCATTGGCCTAATGATTCATCACTTACTATAAACAGATTTGCAAAATTTATTAAAGATAAGTGTCCGGCATACAATACGTGCTTAGAATATTAAAACTACAGGCTGTACATATATTCGTACACGACTTGATCCGCATAGATGTCAAACAGATTAATTCCGTTAATTTGACTGTTATTTCAAATATGAAATACTTGTGATATATTTCAGTATTTAGCATTATATTTGTATAGAAATAGAAGTGTAGCGGTACATGTGTCATAGGACAAAGCAAATAACGTCGTTGACGCCTCGAAGTACCTAGACCGCTGAGCTACAATTAATGTAAAAACAATATCACCGCAACCAGCAATTGTCGTCAGGTAGGCAAATACGAATTCTTTTAACCCCCCTCCCCCGGCGACTAGTATAGGTAGCCTTAACTCAAATACATCTGACGCTTACAACAACAAAGACTCCGTTATTAGTCCACATGACCTTCGTCCTCTTCACACACGACAACTACAGAGGTAATACCGGAAAATATAATTAATAAGATGGTCTTCTGAGTGGTTTAATTGCAATACTATTTGGGATGAAATATACTTTTTCAAATCATATGCGGCATTTCGTATAATAACTGAATGGTTATAGGAAAGAATGATGACGTTAAACTGTACGATACGATTGCATAGCATATTTTATAATTGTATAACAAATATTTCCCGCAGGGAGGGCTCGCTTATGTGAGCCTATGAGGGCTGGCAAAACCACTTTCCCGAAGCCAGGGGGATCGTCGGGACAAGGGTCCCGCTTACGTGAGTCCCTATGTACTCCGCAGGGAAGGTCGTCGGAGGTGTAAGGCGTTTAATTACTATTACATCCTCTCTACGTGGCCTTGGGCAGTAGCGCACCCACGATCCTGATGCCAAGGATGGGACCGCCGGGATAAGTTCCCGGGTACAAAAGTACCTTGAGGCCCCCGCTTACGTGAGTCCCATCTGGAACTGCCGAGATCGGTTAGCAGGTCGCTGGCCGGCTGTCACGTGGTCGTACATCCATACGATAGTCCCACCAACGACTAAGGTTGGTACCACGGGCGATCGAGTTACAGCCCGGAGGGAGTAGCGACCCCTCTGATCGGCCAATTAATGGGTATGGACTCGTGGTGGCAGTGGTTGATGGACAAGATGCTGGCAAGAGGGCCGATTTAAGGTGGAGACTCCACCGAATGGACTTCGGCGGATGAGCAGCGTCCCACCTGCTCCGAAACCGTACTGGTGAGACGGGAGGGCTTAGAATGTGCCCCGTTCGACCTGATACGAGCGACAGCTCCTGCAGACTAAGCTGATCCAGGGAGCAAGGTATTGGGTGCCTTGTGCGATGGTTGGGCGTAATCTCAACTCCTATGGTCCTAGGGGGCCCGGCTACTGTGTGGAATTATAATCGAGGAAAGCACCCGTTACCAAAAGACAATGCTATTTGTATAACAAATATTTAGTCGACACAATTTGTCTTTATTTGGAATGATTAGATACCTGCTTGTGGCAGCTGCTCCCATAATAGAATAGGTTGCAGTACCTTAGTCTACAATCCATTACTTCCCAACATCAATATTTGACTCAGGTCTTTTATAATGAAATATGTAGAGGACAGGGTATATGGGACTTTTGACCGTCAGACTTATTTGAGGTTATCGATTGTCGTCGTAATCGCCGAATTTACTTAAAATAATAAGGTAAGGTACAGCCTATGGGCCCTGAGTCGTAGATACAATGTGTAAAAATATTCCATAAATGTTCGTCACGAAATTCAGCAGATCGCTCGTTGATACTCGTAGGTATTCGAAGATACTTTACTCTTTGGGTTGCCTCGGTTTACTTATACTGGTCGGGGCGGAAGTCGGAAGATTCAAAATCGACTTTGTTCGAAGTAGCGGCAACATTTTTATGCTCCGAGTGTATTTACTTGTATCCTTACGATCCTGATACTCCGAGGCAAAATAACAATAGGATTTGAATTTCCCTCTGGCTCATATGCCGCAACAAATTTTTATAGTTTGTGCTCATGTATAGGTACTTATGAACTATCTAAAATATATAATAAGCTGAAGTACTGTAGGGAAGTAATTTACAGTGTAACTAGGTTTGGTTACATATTTCAATATCGTTCACGCCATCGCAAAAGCTAGTATGATGCTGCGTCGGCGTATATGCACACGGGGAGGTGATGGACGAGGCGAGGATGATAGCCTCCCGCGAAGTAGCGCCTGGCCCTGACGGAGTCCCGTGACGGGTATGATGGGAGATGATGCGGGTCATGGCACCTAGACTGCGACTTCTATTTACATCGTGATCGAAGGAGGGTGCCAACCCTCGGATATGGCGCACGGCGAGGCTGGTATTGCTTCGGAAGGAGGGACGACCAGCCCTTGTATCGTCCGGTATGCCTATAGGATGAAGTGTGCAATTTCTTCCAAAGAATCATTGCCAGAATCATTGTACTGTTCTCAGTCGAAAATGTTCGTGAGATGTCAACAACGACTTTTGGCATCAATGACGTAGTGTAGTGATAACTACACTATCAGATAGGGCCATCTATAGGCAAATTCCGGTTTCATATTTACAGACCTGATACGCTCGATTTGACAGGGATCAGTGCGGATGTCACGTAAAATAAAAGAGAAATTTTGTAAGAAGAAGAAAACTTTATTTTTACTTCGTTTATACAATTATAAGACACTTCCGAGCTCTAGCCGTGACCGTACGAGAGTGAGTCTCTTACAATCTTTTTACAATCGGTCATCTGTTCTCTCATTATCCCCACTACCCTGTAGGCGTACGTGACCGTTGCTACGCTTCTGGAACATTTGGTGGAAGGTCCGTTAGGCCATAAATGAATCCTCAGGTACTCCGCCAATATACATTGTCGCCAAGGTCGCCATGTGTTTCTCTCGTCGGTCCATCGGGTTCGAAGTATGCCGACCGGGACACCATCCTGCCCGCGGTATGTGTGTGTGTCCTGGTCTCTGATGTGATTTACGTTACACGGACATAGCGCTAATTGTCTAGTGTGCGCTGAATTGGGCAAGAAATCTGGAGTACCGGGCACATCGAATACTCGGCATGTCTGCAACAGCAATGGAAATACGGGGATTTGAATATTTGAGTCTGAATATGCAAACTTGCAATGACGCCGTATTTGACACGGCCCAGAGTTGACATAGAGCAAACCGGCTGGAGTATGCTGTATTTGGCAGCAAATGTGGAGTATAACATGCATCCTATTGTGAACATACTTACTATGAAAACGGAGATACATTCAGTTGAATATTTAGGCTTGAATGAGCAAAACTACAAATACGCTGGATTTGACTCGTTCCGTATTTAACATGGCTGAAACCAGATCAAGCGCCCAGTGTATGGCAGTCGATGTGGAATATAACGCGCACCGATTTGTCGACATATCTGCAATCGAAACGGAGATTCGTTGATTTGATTATTTAGGTGTGATAATGCAAAACTGCAGTTGCGTTGGGTTTGACCGGACCAGAGTGGACATAGCGCTAATTGGATGATATTGGTTTAATTTGCAACAAATGTGGAATGCAAGTATTGGCGACACATTTCCAACAGTAGCGGAGATGCGTGGATTTGAATATATAATAATGTATATGAAAAACTGCAATTACGCTGGATTTGTCGGTGATCGGAGATGACATAGTTTAAATCGAATGATGTGCACTGTACTGGCGGCAAATGTGAAGTATAACCTGAGTCGAATTGTCGGCATATCTGTAACAGAATCGTAGATACGTTGATTTGATTATTTATGCACGAATTTGCAAAACTGCAATTACGCGGGTTTGACACGGGCCAGAGTTGACATAGCGCCAGCCCACTAATGTGCGCTGTATTTGGCAGCAAATATGGAGTAGATGTCGGCACATATGTTATAGAGGCGGAGACACATTGATCTGAACGTTTATCCCTGAGTATGCAAAACTACAAATACGCTGCACTTCACAGGGTCCAGAATCGACATAGCCCAAAGCGGCTGATGTGTGCTGTATTTGGCAACAATTTTGGCGTATAACACGCTTTACGTTGTCGGCATATCTGCAACAGAAGCGGAGATACGTTGATTAGAATATTTCAGCCTGAATATGCAAAGCTGAAACTACGTTGGATTTGTCGGAGACCAGAGATGACATAGCACAAACCCTCCGATGTGTGCTTAATTTGGGAGCCAATGTGGAATATAACACACATAAATTCATCGTAATATCTGCATTAGAAACAGAGATACGTAGATTTGAATATTTAAGCCTGAATATGCAGAACTGCAATTTCGCTGGATTTCACACGGTCCAGAGTTAACTTAGCGCCAGCCCACTTAGGTGCGCTCTATTTGGCAGCAAATGTGGAGCTACCGCGCATAGTATTTTCGACGTATATCCAATACCAGTGCAGCAGTTGAAAGGTCGCATCCCGGATGATGCGCGCTGTATTTAGTAGTAAATGTGGAATACAACTTGCATAGTATTGTCGACATATCTGTAATAGGAACGAAGATACCTTCATTTGAATATTTAAGCCTCAATATGTAAATTTGCACAAACCGGCTGATTTGGCAGCATATGTGCAGTATTATGCGCATCGAATGGTCGTCATTTGAGCTCTTGAGGCGGAGATACGTGGATTTCAATATTTTAGACTGAGTATGCAAAACTGCAAATACGCTGGATTTGACACGGTCCAGAATTGACATTGCGCAAACTGGCAGATATGCGCTGTATAGGTTTATTTGAACATTTAAGTATGAATATGCGTAACTACAATCATGCCGGATTTGACTGAAACCAGAGAGGACATAACGGAAACAGGCTGGTGTGCGCTGCATTTGGCAAGAAATGTGGGGTACAAGTCACATCGAATTCTCGACATATTTGCCACAATGACGGAGATACGTTGATTTGATTATTCGTGCATGAGTATCCAAAATTGCAATTACGCTGGATTTAACAATGGTCAGAATCGACATAGCGCAAACCGGCTGATGAGTAATACATTTGGCAGTACGATACTAACTCGAATTGTGGACATATCTGCAACGGAATCCGAAATAGCTTGATTTGAATATTTAATCCTGAAAATGGAAAGCCGTATCAACACCACTCTCAGCAACGCCAACACCTCTCACAACTCGACAACGCTAACAACTCCACTCTCAACAACGCTAACACCTCTCGCAACTCGACAGCGCTAACAACTCTACTCTTCGACTCCTTGATTAACTCTGACCTCTCGACTCACTCTTATTTCTCGATCAACCGCTCAACGCTTCTCGATCAGCCAAACTTTAAAGTTAAGTCGTCCCCTACCATTAGCGTTAGTTTTTCCAACTCTCTAACAACATTCTGTTAACGCTCCGCAAGTACAAGGTGACTTTAGTCACATAGGCTTTCTCACCGATGTAAACTAACAACCGAAGTACACACGACATTGTTTTGATCGATTTCTAATGAGGATTTTTCCTCGCGATACTACAATATGTTGACTTGAATATTAAAGCCTCAATATGCAAAACTGCAAATGCGCTGAGGTTGGCTGCGTCCACACGTTACATAACTCAAACCAGATAATATGCATTGTGTTTGGCAGCAAAAATGGCGTATATCGCGCATCGAATTGTCGGCATATCTGCAATGCAAACGGCGATACGGTGATTTGAATAATTAATCATGAATATGTAAAGCAGCAATTTCGCTAGGTTTGACAGAGACCGGAGTTGACATGGTACAAACCAGCAGATGTGCGGTGCACATGACATCGGATGTGAAATGTAACGGGCATCGCTTTGTCGCCATATGTGCAATAGAAACGGAGATACATTCATTTGAATTTGTTAACCTTAATTTGTAAAACTGCAATTACGCTTGATATGTCGAGGACCAGAGATGATATAATAGCACGAGCCAGCTGATGTGAGCTGTATTTGGCAGGCAATGAGGAGTATATCTCGCACCTAATTGACGGCAAATCTCCAATCGCAGCGGTGATACGTTTTATTTAATATTCAATAATGGGCCTGTTACGATACCGATAGTATTAGCGCGACTGAAACACATTGCCGTCTCAGTAAAATCATTCTATTTCAAGCTTCACGCTACAGTTCTGAATCCGGACAAGACCGTTTCAAGTTCTCGCAAGAGCAAGCAGTCAAATTAAGGGACTTACACGAGTTAGAGTCTAATACATTTTATTGGTCTAACATCGCTGGAGCGATCTCGCATCGAAATTTTCGGAGGACCGCGTAACCTTCCAACGACGACCGCCATACGAGCAGCGGATAATCTTATTTCGTGCCTTAGGTTGCCCTCACCACGACCTCTACTTCTTGATTCTTGGTTGGTAGCTTTAGCGGCTGCAGGTCCGAGAAATTGCATCTTGACCCGCTTTCTCGTATGTCTCATGTGACGTCTCGCTTTCCGCCGTAGACACTTGTCGGATCTACATACGTTGAACCATTTGCGCGAGACAAGCGCGGCGTTCTGCAGGGCCGAGGGATCCAATTTTCGAAGTATCAAGTGCAAAACCTCCAGTGGTAGTTCGGAAATGATATCTACCTTACTTGGCACGAACAAACCAACGACGCGTAGCACAGATCTAAAGAAACTCCATGTTGCTTCTATTGTGGCGCGAGCACGACTGACGGTCTGGCTGAGAATGAATTCTTATATATGTGCCGTTCGTCACGGTGCACTGCGAGTTCCGGCTCCGGTGAGAGTCCTGGACAGTCAGAATCGATCGCATGTGCATGTATCATCCTATAGATCGGGTTCACATTATTATTAGTGTTAGATGCGTGAAACGAATCTTCATTTGGATTAGACGTTGTAGTTATGCAATAGAGCAGATATTCACTAGTGCGAATTTGATTTGAGGTGTATGGTAGCGATTTAGGTTTAAAGGCACAAGAGTATATTTAACTATGTAGCTTATTAAAATATACCCTACGTGTACACTAGTCGTATAATACACTTGTTGTCTTGATTCGTGATTACGAATAGATGGGCGCAAAGAAGTATCGACTTAGCTGCTACTCCTCGTGTCACTCGATAAAAAAGAATGCCTCGCTACCCTGCTCGCTATATTCATATGCGTTGGAGTTGATAAAAGGCGTTGGGATTTGAATTTTGAAGGTGTTCTCGAAAATTCGCAACTGACGCTGAACTCTCGACCTTGTTTACAAATGTTGAATTTTCGGGTAGTTGACTCGAGGGCATATGATCACGACAAAATCTACGGATTTTGATTAACCTTCGGTAACCGCCTAAGGTTGTCGGATCTATAATAAACTCATCTTTCAGTAAACACAATTTTTTGTGTAGCGGGTTCACTAGACCGAAACCGTTATGAGTGCCGCTACAGTACCCGCTTGCCAGTGTTAACGTTACTTCTTTTTATGTTTGTTTATGTATGTTAGCGCGGTGCCCATGCTAACCGCTTAATTCAAACCCGTTTGAGGAGGAGAACGAACTCTCCTGCCCGAACGCGTAGTATAATTGGTTCTTGCGTCTCCGTCGCTTTGTTGCGCTTGCTCGCTGCTTTGCGGTCGGAAGATTTTCCCAGGTAAAAATACGTCGTAGGTTTCTGCGCTCCTTTCCAGATGCTCAATATCTTCCGACACGATGAAGGCGGGTTTTATACGATCTACGGAGACTTTCACGCTTTTGTCCTTCATCCGTATGGTAATGGTTTTCATCCATGCTGTGTAACCTGATAGGGGCCATCGTATGGTGGTTGCAGTGGACCTCCGATTGCATCGTGGCGTACGAAAACGCACGGCGACGTTTCTAAATCGCGGAACATGAACGTTTTCTTTTCGCCGTGTCGTGAAGTCGGCAGAGGTCTAATATCGCTCATTCGCTCTCGCAGACAGTTTGCGAATTCCGCGTTGGCCGGTTGTTTTGCTGGTACAAAGAATTCTGCTGGCAATCGTATGTCCGTACCATAAATCATTTCGGCTGCCGTTGCGCTCAGGTCCTCCTTGATAGCGGTTCTAATACCTAAAAGAACTATGGGAAGGCTTTCAACACAGTTGCTCGAATTGTGGCATTTGATTGCGGCCTTAAGCTGCCTGTGAAAGCGCTCTACCATCCCGTTGGACGCGAGGTGGTAGGCTGTGGTACGCAAATGCTTAATGCCGAGCATCCGGCATAGTTCGTTGAAAAGACTGGATTCGAATTGGCGTCCTTGATCGGTTGTTATTTTTGCTGGGACGCCAAAACGCGCTATCCATGTGGAAAGAAGAGCCGCGGCAACGGTCGTCGCTTCCATATCTGGTATTGGAATCGCTTCGGGCCAACGTGAAAAACGGTCGATACATGTTAGACAATATCGGTAGCCTTGTGAATATTGCATGACGATGATGTCTTAATGTATATGCTCGAATCGTCCTGCGAGCTCTCCGAATGTTCCGGTCGGCGTTGATACGTGTCTCGCTATTTTACATTGTTGACACGGGATGCATTGCCGTGTCCATGTTTGGCTTTTATTTAATTTTTGTTTACCGCCGGCCAAACTATACGCGATTTTACGAATTTTTGGGTCGCGCGTATCCCTAGATGGGAAAGTCCGTGGAGCGAATTGAATACGTCGCGCCGCAAGGGTTTCGGTACGTAAGGTCGTACGATGTCGCCTGATACGTCGCAGTATATTTCCGCGTCGTAATCCGGAAAACGAATTTTCTTAACCTGCAACGCGGATATATCGGAGTTGATGATGTCGCGGAGCTCCTTGTCGTTTTCTTGCGCGGCGGCGAGAATTGTGTGATCCACGGATTGTCCTATGGCTTCGATGCGAGATAGGGCGTCGGCTGCATTGTTATTCAGCCTTTTTATATGCCTTATATCGGTCGTGAACTGCCCCATATAATCTAGTTGACGGAATTGTCTCGGCGATCACTTGTCGGGATTTTGACTGAACGCATAGGTGTGGGGTTTGTGATCTATGAAAATAATGAAATTCCTCCCATCTACGGCGTGTCTAAATCGCTTGACCGCAGTATACATAGCGAGTAATTCGCGATCGTACGCGCTATATTTTCGCTGCGCGAAATTTGAGGCTTTAGTTAAGAAACCCAATGGTTGCCGAGTGTCATTCGCGCGTTACTGCAACACCGCCCCTATTGCAAAGTCGGACGCGTCTACTGCGAGGCTGATGGGCGCGCCAGGTATACGATGCGCTAACATCGTAGCGTTAGGTAGGGCGCGTTTTGACTCGCTAAAGCTCGTTTTGGCTTCCTCCGACTAAATAATGGGCATGTTGCCCTTTTTCGCCCCTTGCAGCAAATCGTTGAGGGGTTGCAAAATTTTAGCTGCCCCCGGTATGAAACGTCGGTAAACGTTAATCATACCGAGGTATCCGCGTAGTGCCTTGATGTTCGCGGGGAGCGGTGCTTCGTTTATGGCTCTAACGCGATCGGCGAGCGGTTTTATTCCGTGCGCGTTTACCGTATGGCCTAGGCAGGCTATTTCATTAATTCCGTACTCGCATTTTGCGAGGTTGATTACTACGCCGTACTGGTTTAGACGTTTGAACAAGATCCGCAAGTGCCAGCGGTGCTGCTCCTCGGTTTCCGAAGCTACCAAGAAGTCATCTATGTACGCGTAAACGAAATATAAGCCTCGCGTCGACAAATCTTTGACACGTTTGCGCGGCGTTTCGAAGCCCAAACATCATGTTGTTTGCCTCGAAAAGGCCGAATGGTGTCGAAATCGCGGTTTTTGTAACGTCCTCAGGCGCGATTGACATTTGATGGTAGGCTCGAACTAAACCAATTTTTGAGAATATTCGCCGACCGTGTAAATGCTGCGCGAAGTCTTGTATGTGCGGTGGAGAGCACCTGTCGGGTACAGTGCGGGCGTTTAGCGCCCTGTAGTCTCCGCAATGTCGCAGACTTCCATCCTTCTTTGGGACGACGTGTAGTCGAGATGCCCGGGAACTCTTCGATGGGCGCATGACTCCTTGCTCGATAAGTGTTGCAAATTCCGCCTTGATTGGCTTGAGACGGTCCGGTGCGAGAGGGCGGGGTTTGCAATATACGGGCGGGCGGGGTGTGGTTTCGATGTGGTGCTCCACACTGTGCCGTATTTTCTCTCACCCAAAGGCCGGTGGGCGCGTTAGATCTGCACATTTCTCCAACAATTGGTGGTAGACCAAATCCCCGTTTACGGTCTTAATCATAAGCTTTTCGCAGTTGACGGCGTATCCCCTGGTCAATAGCTGGTTTGTTGTGTCGAGAAGTCGTCTTTTTCTTGGATCCACAAGCAACCCGTAATGACTTAGGAAATCTAGGTCGATGATGGGGGTTTGCACATCGGGGACAGTGAAGTGCCATTTGAAGGCACGTCTAAGGGACAGGTTCAGCTCCATCGCTATAGTGCCGTACGTTGCGATGCGCGTCCCATTGGCAGCGAATAGTTCATACGTTGTTTTCTTTACGTCCCTAGATAGCCTGCATCGGGGATGAACGCCGATATCAGCACCGGTGTCAACTAAGAACGAAGTCTTCGTTCTCTTGTCCAAAATAAAGATGCGGCGAGATCCCAAGCCGTCGCCGTCCTCCGCTTTTACGGACGGCAGGGGTCGTTTCCCGACTTCCACTTACAATCGTGGCGCGATCGCCGAACCTCGCATGATAGAAGCAAATTCCGTCCTGGCGCGGATAGTCTCGGGAACGCGAACGGCGGCGGGGTCGAGTGAGAGAATTCGAACGTCTTCGTAGTCGATGATACCCGCTGATTCCCATAGCCTTAATCTGTTCTCGCAGTCTACTGACCTCGGCGGCCAGTGCGTCGTTTTTGCCTTCGTGTGATGCCGGTGGCTCGATTGTGACTACCTTAGCGCGCTGCCCATTACGATTATACGCCTCATCGAGTTTATCCGCTCTCCTGGTCAGTTTCTCGATACTCGTATCGTCCACTGCAGCCAGGACTTCCCTGATGCGATTCCTCCACAAGCTGTGGATGAATTCATCGGAAGCGAGGGGGCTGGCTAATTTTTTAAGTCATTATAAAACTGTGAGGGTTTTCTGTCGCCCATCTCTTCACGTTCGACTAACCTTTCGAACTTGGCGCTGTCCGATTCGGTCAGGGCGCGGATCAGCTCGCTCTTCAATTTATCGTACTGGCCTGTGGCGAGGAGGTTGGTCACTGTATCCTCAATCTTCGCGAGGTAATGTGGGTCGAGGAATCCCATGAGGGCTAAGGATTTTTCATCGTCGTGGAAGATGCCGGCTACCCCGAAATATTTCTCTAAAATGGAAAACCAAATCCTGGTCATCGTGGGCATGAAGGGCGGCACGCGGAACGATGAGCCGGCTGGAGTTCGTTTGCTCTCCTTTTCCATTGTGTGAGTTGCGGACTATGATATTCAAACTGCGACTAGCCTATCGCTGTCACCTCTTACACAAAAATCACGTCGGTGTCACCAGTTTGAGATGTATGGTAGCGATTTAGGCTTAAAAACACAAGAGTATATTTAACTGCGTAGTTTATTAAAATATACCCTACGTGTACACTAGACGTATAATACACTTGTTATCTTGATTCGTGATTACGAATAGACCGGCGCAAAGAAGTATCGACTTAACTGCTACTGCTCGTGTCATTCGATAACAAAGAATGCCTCGCTACCCCGTTCGCTATATTTATATGCGTCGGAGTTGACAAAAGACGTTGGGATTTAAATTTCCAAGATGTTCTCGAAAAATCAGAACGGACGCTGAACTCTCGACCTTGTTTACAAATGTTGACATTTCGGGTAGTTGACTCGAGGGCATGTGATCACGACAAAAACGACGGAATTTGATTAACCTTCGGTAACCGCCTAAGGTTGTCGAATCTATAATAAACTCATCTTTCAGTAAACACGATTTCTTGTGTAGCGGGTTCACTGGACCGAAACCGATATGAATTTTACCGAAGAGTGCCGCTATAGGTGTATAATGAATCCTCAGGCTAGCTAAACATATACTGTTGAGATGCGTTGACATCTGGCAATCATCTTATCCGACGGATAGAGTCTGCGAGTGGCGAGACACGGGACAGAAACCGTTGGAATGTTTACTGTCACGTGCCGCTACCATTATTTCATTTAAGGACAGCTATAGAATTACTCCATGCCTTTATTAGACAAAACGTTCATCCCTTGACCGCGGCTACGTTCGGTGACTGGATGTCGCCTCGAGGCCAAGTGCAGTATCACAAGTTTCGAACAATTACAATCGGACTAGATGACTACGATTGTTAAATTACAGCTATGGTAGAATCTAGATTACAATGTTACGGGATTTTCCCAAAATTCCAAGCGGAAGGTTCCGGTGTTCTATCATCTCCGATTTATATTTATGCTTGATCTGTCTGGGACCAGTCTGGATATAGCGCAAACTGGCTGGCAAACGATGTATTTGGCAAGAAATGTGGAGTACCAGGCACATCGAATTGTCGACATATCAGCAACAGCAACGGAGATACGTGGAGTTGAATATTTGAGTCTGAATCTGCAAAACAACAATTACACTGCATATAACAGTGACCAGAGTCGATGTTCTGGCGCGCAACACATCTGCACTCCATCCCGCGCGGCTTGGCATCCAACGGTCCACGTGCCATCCTTCGAATCCTCCATAGGCCCAAGGACCCATCATAAAGCCGAAGTCCCAACTGCATTGTTCGCGCATATGGTCTAAGTCAATCTGTTTGCCCGAAAAGACTTTCTAATTCTAGAAGTGTTTTCGGTCGGTTTTTAGAAAGGTCCTTGGGTTTATTACGCCCTCTTAAGAGTTACGGAGAAGGCGGGTATTGGCTTAACGAAAAAAGCGGACATCTACCTAACGGAAAATCTGAGATTTCCCATAAACAATGTCGCCTAGGACCCACGTTGGTAGGAGGCTTCTTCCTCCTCTCTTCCTTTCTAACATTAGTCATAACCAATCGGCATCGCGGATCATTGCCCTCACTTTCCTAACTAACAATGTAATCAACGAATCCGCGTTCTTCGCTCAACGGGCACACCAATACCCAGCTTCGTACTCACACCAGAATAAACTTTAGAGTTACATCATCTCTCACGGTGACTAGAGTTCCTGCAATCCCTATAACTCTTACCGTTCCTATACCTCTCAGAGTTCCATCGTCTCTCGCGGTGACTAAAGTTCCTGCAATCCCTATAACTTTCACCGTTCCTATATCTCTAAGAGCCTCCTATTTCTCTCACAGTATCCAGAAGTCCGACAGCTCCTACAGCTCTCACGGACCTGGAGCTCCTATAGCTCACACTCTCATCTAAGAATAATCCATCTCTTCGTTATCTGTATCTTAAGCAACGGCGTTCTTACTCAGTGTGATTGTATAAATCGCTGGAAATACATATATTTTTATAACTTTGTGACTCCCAGTATTATACCACAACGACTACACCTATTATCCTAAGCGAAATACGGGGATCGAACTATCCGTGGTGTCGATTATTCCAATCGTAACGGGAATTTACGACTCCCATTGACGCGTATTCAAACGACCGCGTCTCCCCGCGATAGCTCGAAAATACAGTCGACATAGCGCAAACCGAATAAGTACTGTATTTGGCTGTAATTGTGGAGTATAGCGCGCATCGCATTTGCGACATTCGTATCCAATAGCAGCGCTGATACGTTGGTTTGAACATTTAGGCATGAATATACAAAACAGCAATTACGCTGAATCTGTCAGTGACCAGAGAAGACGTCAGATAGAAGAGAAGATAGAATCGGAAGATGTGCACTGTGCTCACCAGCAAATCAGGAGCACAACCCTCACCGAATTGTCGTCACATCTGCCACAGAAACGGAGATACGTTGCTTTCGATATTCAAGCATGAATATGCTAAACTGCAATTATGGTGTATTTGACAGGGACAAGAGTGAACATAACGCTAAACTACTGATGTGAGCTGTATATGACATCAGATGACAAATATAACGCGCACCGAATTGTCTGTAAGTGTGCCATAGAAACGGAGATTCGTTGGTTCGAATATTTAATACTGAATATGTAACACTGCAAATACGCAGGGTTCGGCTGGGTCCCGATTTTACATGCATCAAACGGGATAACATGCACTGTGCTTGGCAGCAAATTTGGAGTATAACGAGCCTCTAATTGTAGCCATATGTGCCATAGAATCGGAGATACGTCGGATGAATACTTAATCCTGAATATACGAAACTGCAACTACGCTGGATCTGGCTGGGTCCAGATTTTACATAGAGTAAACCGGATGATCTGCACGGCACTTGGCATCAGATGTGGAATATAACGCGCATCGTATGACCAATGTTTCTGCAAAACAAGCGGAGATACCTTGATTCGAATATGTAAGCATTAATATCCAAAACTGCAATCACGCTGGATTTCTCCGAGTCCAGTCTTGACAGTGTGCAAACGGGCTGATGTGTGCTGTATTTGGCAGCAAATGTGGAGTATAACATGCATCCTATTGTCGACGTACCTACAATGGATACGGAGATACTTTCACTTGAATAACTAGGCTTGAATATGCAAAACTACAAATACGCTGGATTTGACTCGGTCCGGATTTAACACGGCTTAAACCAGATGAAGCGCTCTGCGTATGGCAGTCACTGTGGAATATAACGCGCATCGTATTGTCGACATATGTGCTATGGAATCGGAGTCACGTTGATTTGAATATCTAAGCCTGAACATACAAAATTGCATTTGGGCTGGATTTTGCAGGGACCAGAGTTGACACAGCACAGACCGGCTGATTTGGCATCATATGTGGAGTATTCTGCGCATCGAATAGGCGACATAGAAACCAAGATGCGTTCATTTGAATATGTAATATTTGAAAATTTCTCCAGAAAATGCATAATTGCGTATACGCTTAGTTTGGCTGCGCCCACACGTTACATAGCTCAAACCAGGTAATATACATTGTGTTTGGCAGCAAAAGTGGCGTATATCGCGCATCGAATTGTCGGCATAACTGCAATGCAAACGGCGATACGGTGATTTGCATAATTAATCATGAATATGTAAAGCAGCAATTTCGCTAGGTTAGACAGAAACCGGAGTTGACATGGTACAAACCAGCAGATGTGCGGTGCACATGACATCGGATGTGAAATGTAACGGGCATCGCTTTGTCGCCATATGTGCAATAGAAACGGAGATACATTCATTTGAATATGTTAACCTTAATTTGTAAAACTGCAGTTAAGCTTGATATGTCGAGGACCAGAGATGATATAATAGCACGAGCCAGTAGATGTGAGCTGTATTTGGCAGGCAATGAGAAGTATATCTCGCATCTAATTGACGACAAATCTGCAATTGCAGCGGTGATACATTGTAGTTAATATTCAATAATGGGCCTATTACGATACCGATAGTATTAGCGTGACTGAAACACATTGACGTCTCAGTAAAACCATTTTATTTCAAGCTTCACGCTACAGTTCTGAATCCGGACAAGACCGATTCAAGTTCTCGCAAGAGCAAGCAGTCAAATTAAGGTACTTACACGAGTTAGAGTCTAATACATTTTATGGGTCCAACATCGATGGGGCGATTTCGCGTCGAAATTTTCAGAGGACAGCGTAACCTTCCAACGACGACCGCCGTACGAGCAGCGGATAAACTTATTTCGTGCCTTAGGTTGCCCTCACCACGTCCTCTACTTCTTGATTCTTGGTTGGTTGCTTTAGCGGCTGCAGGTCCGAGAAATTACATCTTGATCCGCTTTGTCGTATGTCGCATGTGACGTCTCACTTTCCGCCGTAGACACTTGTCGGATCTACATACGTTGAACCATTTGCGCGAGACAAGCGCGGCGCTCTGCAGGGACGAGGGATCCAATTTTCGAAGTATCAAGTGCGAAACCTCCAGTGGTAGTTCGGAAGTGATATCTACCTTACTTGGCACGAACAAACCAACGACGCGTAGTAGAGATCTAAAAAAAACTCCATGTTGCTTCTACTGTTGCGCGAGCACGACCGACGGTCTGGCTAAGAGTGGAGGCTTATATATGTGCTGCTCGTCACGGTGCACTTCGAGTTCCGGTTCCGGGTGAGAGTGCTGGTCAGGCAGAATCGATGGTATGTGCATGTATTTTCACTTACATCGGGTTCACATTCTGGTTAGAGTTAGAGGCGCGAAACGAATCTTCATTTGGTTTAGACGTTTGTAGTTATGCAATAGAGCAGATATTTACTAGTGTAAATATGATTGTTATATAATTGGCAAGTAGTCGTGGTGATGAGGTACTCGAGAAGCTAATGACAATGATCCTGGGTTCAATAACAAAGCCGTGGTCAACGGGACAACAGAATTCGTTTTCATCCTGATTCCAAGTTGTACCATACTTCCTTATCTACGGAATAGGTAGGACTGAACAAACTCTTTGTCAAAACATAGAATATCCACCGAGTGTTAAGGCTCTTTGTAACTGGCTAATGTGACCTCACGAGAGAATGATTTTCCGGCACGATGATGCTGCAGAGGAAAACTATGATGGGTGTGTCTAAGGGTACCAGAACATCGGATACGTGGAGAAATGACTTCGCTCGGAAAGAGATTGAAAGAGACGTAACCGTTAATTGGACAATTTCCATGTTGATGGTTAGAGAAGGATGCTAGTAGCCCTTGAGGGAAAGTTGCTAGCGGGAAGCGTCGTCCGTGGAAAAATAGATTTCACCTATCATCCCGTAGTTGAAACAAAGACTGTTTGCCTCTTTAGGACTGTTAAGGACTTTAATTAACTAAATCTTAAGGTTTACAATGGGTCCTCAGGCTAGCTAAACATATACTGTTGAGATGCGTTGACATCTGGCAATCATCTTATCCGACGGATAGAGTCTGCATGTGGCGAGTCACGGGACAGAAACCGTTGGAATGTTTACTGTCACGTGCCGCTACGATTATTTCATTTAAGGACAGCTATAGAATTAATCCATGCCTTTATTAGACAAAACGTTCATCCCTTGACCGCGGCTACGTTCGGTGACTGGATGTCGCCTCGAGGCCAAGTGCAGTATCACAAGTTTCGAACAATTACAATCGGACTAGATGACTACGATTGTTAAATTACAGCTATGGTAGAATCTAGATTACAATGTTACGGGATTTTCCCAAAATTCCAAACGGAAGGTTCCGGTGTTCTATCATCTCCGATTTATATTTATGCTTGATCTGTCTGGGACCAGTCTGGATATAGCGCAAACTGGCTGGCAAACGATGTATTTGGCAAGAAATGTGGAGTACCAGGCACATCGAATTGTCGACATATCAGCAACAGCAACGGAGATACGTGGAGTTGAATATTTGAGTCTGAATCTGCAAAACAACAATTACACTGCATATAACAGTGACCAGAGTCGATGTTCTGGCGCGCAACACATCTGCACTCCATCCCGCGCGGCTTGGCATCCAACGGTCCACGTGCCATCCTTCGAATCCTCCATAGGCCCAAGGACCCATCATAAAGCCGAAGTCCCAACTGCATTGTTCGCACATATGGTCTAAGTCAATCTGTTTGCCCGAAAAGACTTTCTAATTCTAGAAGTGTTTTCGGTCGGTTTTTAGAAAGGTCCTTGGGTTTATTACGCCCTCTTAAGAATTACGGAGAAGGCGGGTATTGGCCTAACGAGAAAAGCGGACATCTACCTAACGGAAAATCTGAGATTTCCCATAAACAATGTCGCCTAGGACCCACGTTGGTAGGAGGCTTCTACCTCTTCTCTTCCTTTCTAACATTAGTCATAACCAATCGGCATCGCGGATCATTGCCCTCACTTTCCTAACTAACAATGTAATCAACGAATCCGCGTTCTTCGCTCAAAGGGCACACCAATACCGAGCTTCGTACTCACATCAGAATAAACTTTAGAGTTACATCATCTCTCACGGTGACTAGAGTTCCTGCAATCCCTATAACTCTTACCGTTCCTATATCTCTCAGAGTTCCATCGTCTCTCGCGGTGACTAAAGTTCCTGCAATCCCTATAACTCTCATCGTTCCTATATCTCTAAGAGCCTCCTATTTCTCTCACAGTATCCAGAAGTCCGACAGCTCCTACAGCTCTCACGGACCTGGAGCTCCTATAGCTCACACTCTCATCTAAGAATAATCCATCTCTTCGTTATCTGTATCTTAAGCAACGGCGTTCTTACTCAGTGTGATTGTATAAATCGCTGGAAATACATATATTTTTTATAACTTTGTGACTCCCAGTGTTATACCACAACGACTACACCTATTATCCTAAGCGAAATACGGGGATCGAACTATCCGTGGTGTCGATTATTCCAATCGTAACGGGAATTTACGACTCCCATTGACGCGTATTCAAACGACCGCGTCTCCCCGCGATAGCTCGAAAATACAGTCGACATAGCGCAAACCGAATAAGTACTGTATTTGGCTGTAATTGTGGAGTATAGCGCGCATCGCATTTGCGACATTCGTATCCAATAGCAGCGCTGATACGTTGGTTTGAACATTTAGGCATGAATATACAAAACAGCAATTACGCTGAATCTGTCAGTGACCAGAGAAGACGTCAGATAGAAGAGAAGATAGAATCGGAAGATGTGCACTGTGCTCACCAGCAAATCAGGAGCACAACCCTCACCGAATTGTCGTCACATCTGCCACAGAAACGGAGATACGTTGCTTTCGATATTCAAGCATGAATATGCTAAACTGCAATTATGGTGTATTTGACAGGGACAAGAGTGAACAAAACGCTAACCTACTGATGTGCGCTGTATATGACATCAGTTGTCAAATATAACGTGGACCGAATTGTCTGCAAGTGTGCCATAGAAACGGAGATTCGTTGGTTGGAATATTTAATACTGAATATGTAAAGCTGCAAATACGCAGGGCTCGGCTGGGTCCCGATTTTACATGCATCAAACGGAATAACGTGCACTGTGTGTGGCAGCAAATTTGGAGTATAACGAGCCTCTAATTGTAGCCATATGTGCAATAGAATCGGAGATACGTCGGTTTGAATACTTAATCCTGAATATACGAAACTGCAACTACGCTGGATCTGGCTGGGTCCAGATTTTACATAGCGTAAACCGGATGATGTGCACTGTACTTGGCATCAGATGTGGAATATAACGCGCATCGCATGGCCAATGTTTCCGGAAAACAAGCGGAGATACCTTGATTCGAATATGTAAGAATTAATATCCAAAACTGCAATTTCGATGGATTTCTCCGAGTCCAGTCTTGACAGTGTGCAAACGGGCTGATGTGTGCTGTATTTGGCAGCAAATGTGCAGTATTACGTACATCCTGTTGTCGACGTACCTACAATGGATACGGAGATACTTTCACTTGAATAACAAGGCTTGAATATGCAAAACTACAAATACGCTGGATTTGACTCGGTCCGGATTTAACACGGGTTAAACCAGATGAAGCGCTCTGCGTATGGCAGTCAATGTGGAATATAAAGCGCATAGTATTGTCGACATATGTGCTATTGAATCGGAGTAACGTTGATTTGAATATGTAAGCCCGAACATACAAAATTGCATTTGGGCTGGATTTTGCAGGGACCAGAGTTGACACAGCGCAAACGAGCTGATGGGCAATGTAACTGCAGCAAATGCGGAGTACAAGGCGTATGGAATTGTCGACATATGTGCAAAAGAAGCGGCGAATCTTTGAATGCAATATTTAAGCATTAACAACAAAAACTACAATTACGCTGGATTTTACAGGGTCCAGAGTTGACATAGCACAGACCGGCTGATTTGGCATCATATGTGGAGTATTCTGCGCATCGAATAGGCGACATAGAAACCAAGATACGTTCATTTGAATATGTAATATTTGAATATTTCGCCCGAAAATGCATAATTGCGTATACGCTGAGTTTGGCTGCGCCCACACGTTACATAACTCAAACCAGGTAATATACATTGTGTTTGGCAGAAAAAGTGGCGTATATCGCGCATCGAATTGTCGGCATATCTGCTATGCAAACGGCGATACGGTGATTTGAATAATTAATCATGAATATGCAAAGCACCAATTTCGCTAGGTTTGACAGAGACCGGAGTTGACATGGTACAAACCAGCAGATGTGCGGTGCACATGACATCGGATGTGAAATGTAAAGGGCATCGCTTTGTCGCCATATGTGCAATAGAAACGGAGATACATTCATTTGAATATGTTAACCATAATTTGTAAAACTGCAATTACGCTTGATATGTCGAGGACCTGAGATGATATAATAGCACGAGCCAGCTGATGTGAGCTGTATTTGGCAGGCAATGAGGAGTATATCTCGCATCTAATTGACGACAAATCTGCAACTGCAGCGATGATACATTGTAGTTAATATTCAATAATGGGCCTATTACGATACAGATAGTATTATCGTGACTGAAACACATTGCCGTCTCAGTAAAACCATTTTATTTCAAGCTTCGCGCTACAGTTCTGAATCCGGACAAGACCGTTTCAAGTTCTCGCAAGAGCAAGCAGTCAAATTAAGGTACTTACACGAGTTAGAGTCTAATACATTTTATTGGTCCAACATCGATGGGGCGATCTCGCATCGAAATTTTCAGAGGACCGCGTAACCTTCCAACGACGACCGCCGTACGGGCAGCGGATAAACTTATTTCGTGCCTTAGGTTGCCCTCACCGCGTCCTCTACTTCTTGATTCTTGGTTGGTAGCTCTAGCGGCTGCAGGTCCGAGAAATTGCATCTTGACCCGCTTTCTCGAATGTCGCATGTGACGTCTCACTTTCCGCCGTAGACACTTGTCGGATCTACAAACGTAGAACCATTTGCGCGAGACAAGCGCGGCGCTCTGCAGGGACGAGGGATCCAATTTTCGAAGTATCAAGTGCGATACCTCCAGTGGTAGTTCGGAAATGATATCTACTTTACTTGGCACGAACAAACCAACGACGCGTAGTAGAGATCTAAAAAATTCCATGTTGCTTCTACTGTTGCGCGAGCACGACTGACGGTCTGGCTAACAGTGGAGGCTTATATATGTGCTGTTCGTCACGGTGCACTGCGAGTTCCGGTTCCGGGTGAGAGTGCTGGTCAGGCAGAATCGATGGTATGTGCATGTATTTTCACTTACATCGGGTTCACATTATGATTAGAGTTAGAGGCGCGAAACGGATCTTCATTTGGTTTAGACGTTGTAGTTATGCAATAGAGCAGATATTTACTAGTGTAAATTTGATTGTTATATAATTTGACAAGTAGTCGTGGTAATTAGGTACTCGAGAAGCTAATGACAATGATCCTGGGTTCAATAACAAAGCCGCGGTCTACGGGATAACAGAATTCGTTTTCATCCTGATTCCAAGTTGTACCATACTTCCTTATCTACGGTATAGGTAGGACTGAACAAACTCTTTGTCAAAACATAGAATATCCACCGAGTGTTAAGGCTCTTTGTAACTGGCTAATGTGACCGCACGAGAGAATGATTTTCTGGCACGATGATGCTGCAGAGGAAAACTATGATGGGTGTGTCTAAGGGCACCAGAACATCGGATACGTGGAGAAATGACTTCGCTCGGAAAGAGATTGAAAGTGACGTTACTGTTAATTAGACAATTTCCATGTTGATGGTTAGAGAAGGATGCTAGTAGGCCTTGAGGGAACGTTGCTAGCGGGAAGCGTCGTCCGTGGAAAAATAGATTTCACCTATCATCCCGTACTTGAAACAAAGACTGTTTGCCTGTTTCGGACTGTTATGGACTTTAATTAACTAAATCTTAAGGTTTATAATGGGTCCTCAGGCTAGCTAAACATATACTGTTGAGATGCGTTGACATCTGGCAATCATCTTATCCGACGGATAGAGTCTGCGTGTGGCGAGTCACGGGACAGAAACCGTTGGAATGTTTACTGTCACGTGCCGCTACGATTATTTCATTTAAGGACAGCTATAGAATTACTCCATGCCTTTATTAGACAAAACGTTCATCCCTTGACCGCGGCTACGTTCGGTGACTGGATGTCGCCTCGAGGCCAAGTGCAGTATCACAAGTTTCGAACAATTACAATCGGACTAGATGACTACGATTGTTAAATTACAGCTATGGTAGAATCTAGATTACAATGTTACGGGATTTTCCCAAAATTCCAAACGGAAGGTTCCGGTGTTCTATCATCTCCGATTTATATTTATGCCTGATCTGTCTGGGACCAGTCTGGATATAGCGCAAACTGGCTGGCAAACGATGTATTTGGCAAGAAATGTGGAGTACCAGGCATATGGTATTGTCGACACATTTCCAACAGTAACGGAGATGCGTGAATTTGAATATTTAATAATGTATATTAAAAACTGCAAGTACCTGGATTTGAATCTATACTGATCTTATATAGCGTAATTCGTATAATCTGCACTGTATTTATCTGTATTTATACAAAGTTGCAATGCTGTTGATTCCTTCATATACATCTGATCAAATTTTGTAATTATTTTGTAAACAGTGTCTTGATCACCAACAAATTCTAATTACTCATTTGTTATACTACAATAGATGTAGTTCATCGCCCATTGATTCTTTTCATCCCAATTATCTTTCGCATCCGTGTACATTTTCTCTCGTGTATCCAATTCATAACATTTTTTACACTTTAAATACATTAATATTCTTTTCTTCCACGCTTTGTAATCACGTACATCGAATACTTGCATTTTAGTTTTATCGTCCATTGGCATCTTGATTCGTCTTTTCATCTTCACCCTTTTTTCAAAAATAGTTCTCCTCACTATACAGATTTCTTTTATCTGCTCCGCCAACAGCCTTTTTATCTCTTCAGAACATATTTCCAATTCTTTCAAAATGAACCTTTTTTACACATTCACGCTCGGTTACACGTGGTCCCATAACCTTAAATCTCGTCAACCACGATTTTTGCTACCATGTTGAGAATTGTGCATCCTGGTGGCCGAAATATTGTACGCTGGCCATTACTATTAACGTAGACACATATTTACTTTATAAACGATTTCTAGAATATTTATCAATGTACACTTGCGCGTGTCTCAGCACTTTTATTCAAATCCGACCTTTTGAAGACTGTTAACCGATAGAACTGTTTACATTCGTCTGTTTCTCGCGCACACACATATCTCCACACAGTGATATCCCGTTACAAAGATCTCCACTACGCACTGTACCTAGTCCAGCACAAAAATTATACATATTTCAATATTTATGAAATATGTATTTCCAACAACTTTGTACAACAACACAAGTTAGTAACTCCGCCGTTTAAGATATTGGTGACAAAGAAATGGATTGGTCTTATATGAGTGAATCCGGGTAGATATATTGACTGATCTGAAAACCTAGATTGAGTATGCATAGATAGGTGGTTTTCGAAGAAGTCATGGGTGTCAAGATATAACTCGAATTCCCCTCTTACATACTTACGGAGGAAAGATCGGTATGTAGGTAATTTTTGAACAAGGGAAGCTGATTCGTTGTTCACACTTTTTGTTATGAAAAGGGAGGACAAGGATTCGCGATACCCATTGGGTATGATCAGCGTTAATGAATGAAGATAGGAGGAGTAAGCATCCTACCACCGTGGCTCATGGATGACCTTGTTCATGAGAAAATCCACACATTTTCATCAGATATATTTAATATTATATAATTTTAATATAATATAATTTAATATTATATAATTATATATAGTTTAATATTATATAATTACCGGTTTTCCCATTATATAACTACCAGCTTTTCCGCAGTTTCTAAGAGCGCACAATAAACATAAGGACTTTTCTAAGAAATACACATCAATCAAAAACATTTATGAAATTGGATGTGCAAGATGAAAGGGACCATCTAGAATTACTTAAAAAGTCTAAGTTTATGGTGGGTCCTTAGGTTTGATGAGGGTGTAAGTAACAAATGACGGCACTATGACAATGGTCTCGGTTCCGGCAACGTTTTCGCGGTCAACGGATGCTGAACTCTACACTACGTTAGCGTCTAAGTTGCACTACATGTTAGAGCAAGGAGCAATTACTACGTATAAGAAAGACAGGTCGATTGCTGATGAGATCGCACTAGAGAGTGCCGTCTCTCAATCACGGCGACGCTGTCCTGGAAAATTATGATGGGTGTGCCTAAGGTCACAACATCATCGGATTCGTGGAGAAATGTCTTCGTTCGGAAAGTGAGGGAAATTGGCGTTACTGTTAATTGGTCAATTTCCATGTTGGTGGTTAGGGAAGGGTGCTAGCCGCCCTCAAGAGAGAGTTCGAGAAGAGGAAGCGTCGATCGTGAGAAACATAGATTTCTCCTATTTTCTCGTAGTTGGAACGAGGACTGTTTGTCGGTTTGAAGGACTTTAGTTAAACAAATCTTAAGGTTTATAGCGGGTCCTCGTACTAGCTGCTCATGTATTTACTCAAATAATAGAGTCTGCGTGTGGCGAGCCACGGGACAGAAATCGTTGAAATGCTTACCGTCGTGCCCCGTCCCAAGTATTTCTTTTAAGGAGAGCTATAGAGTTACTTCATGCCTTTGTTAGACAAAACGTTCATCCCTTGACCGCGACTACGTTCGGCGACTGACTGTCTCCTCGAGTCCGAGCTCACTATCATAAATCTCTGTAGCGGCACTCGACAGCAAACTTCCCAACGGTTTCTGTCCCGTGCCTCGCTACACAAGGACTCTACCTTTCGAACAGATGATTGCCAGATGTCTGTCAGATACACTCTCACCGAATATTTACAGCGAGCCTAAGGACCCGCTATAAATCTTAGGATTCATGCAGCTAAGATTCCCTAAGGGAAAAACAGTCTTTGTCTGAATAGTCCCTACACATACCACCCACATACGGGAAATCTGCTTTTTCTCACGTACGACGCTCCTCGCTAGCAACTTTCTCTCAAGGGCAGCTGTCATCCCTTTCCAAGAACCAACTCACAATTTAACAGCGACGTCCCTTTCCCTCACTCTCTGAACTAACACTTTTCTTAACGAATCCGATGATCCCGTATCCTTAGACACACCCAAACACAGTTTTCCTAAGGAGCATCATCGCGACACAAATTCATTCTGTTCTATCGCGAGCCGCGAGGCAAGTTGGAAGACTCCTTCTGGATTGTTTGTCCGCAGTCGTACGTAATAGCGAATCTGAATCTCTCGACGTACGTGCAATCGTCTCGACTCGAACCACCGCGTAAAGTATCGCGCCGAGCTTGAACTTGTAATCTTGAATCGATAATTGTACCGTGCTTTCGGCGCGCTAGTGTATACCACGAACACAAGCAAATAAACAGTTATTGTTAAACAATACCGAGTGATTCTTCTATACCTATCACGCACGTCACCTCATCTCAAATAAGTACAGTCGGATCGAATGACAACAGTTTCATAATACGGCTATGGTGAAGTCTAAGTTACAGTACTAGGGGTCTTCCCAAAGTTCCGAAGGGAAGTTTCAGGTGTTCTTTCATCTCCGACACGGCCATTCTGACTATCACACGTCCTCCTGTGTAACTAAAATATTGAGTTTCCTATCATTAGACTCGATACAATTAACATTATTCACAATTTATCTAGATGTTCGAATAAGGCAAGGGTCCAGTGTAGCAACAAATCCTGTTCGGAGATTTGGCAGCAAAAAAAATAAAAGATTATGAAAATTAGTAGCGTTATAGTTAGTATCCAAGGTGATAGTTGCATCCTGCAGGTTATCAGTCGGATCGTAACGGCATGATGGACCATTTTCGATTTCGCACTCCAAAGGATCTCGGTCTTCTAGATCGTGTGAGCACATAGAGTTTCGTTCCACGATCTCACTGGGCCTTATCATATTGTCACCCCGAAAAGCATGCAAGTCGCATCGCATGTTCTCACTGAGCCTTATCATACTGTTACAATGAAAAGCGTGTGAGCCACATCACACGTTCTCTCTGAGCTGTATCACACTGTTACCATGAAAAGCGTGTGAGCCACATCACACGTTCTTTCTGAGCTTTATCACACTGTTACCATGAAATGAAAAGCGTGCGAACTCGCTCTGCCGGGTGTTATTGGCATAGTGCAATTAATCTTCCGAGATCGAAGTACTCATATCGTCATGGCCATTGTTATGGCCTTCACTACAGACATCCAATTCGGCATGGGTGCAACCATCTGGCATTTTCCTCAACATGTCGTGACTATACTTGAACGATCGCTTACCGTTTAATACCTTTAAGATATACATGCCTCCTTCCAAAACTTCTGCTATTACAAATGGACCTCTAAATTTTGGATCTAATTTGGTTTGATTTCGTTCCGCATTTTGCGTAATACGAAATCACCGAGGTTAAACCTAACCGCTTTAGCTTTAGTTTTGTCAAATCCATCCTCATCATACCTAGCACTAGTTTCCATCCCCTTTATTGCCTGTCGTCTTATATTGGAGATATCGATACTTTTGATGTTATCGGGTAACAACAGATCGTACGGTCTTGTCGTTCTACCTATTAGTAGTTCAAATGAGCTCGAGTTTGTCACGCGGTTGGTGGTGCAATTCAAAGCCAACTGTATTTCCCCAATCGCGTCTTGCCACGGCCGTCCGGTCGTTTCCACTACCGTGAACATAATTTTCAATGCACCCGTAACACGCTCTACCTGTCCATTGGCTCTACTAGCACCGGTCGCTATCAAGTGAACTTTAATTCGTTTGCTTTCGCAGAATTCTCGAAATTCCTTACCCTTAAAACATATTCCCTGATCTGCTATTATCCGGCAGGGCCTCCCGAATAAAAATATAGCGGATTTAAGCGCTTTAATGGTGTTAAGGGAATCTATCTTACGAGTATGATGCAGGTATACGAATTTAGTGAAGACGTCGATCAAAACAATGACGTGCTCCTTTGAATCGCTTTTACCATTCAACTTGCCTGTTATGTCCATGTGGACCGTATGCCAGGGTATGCTGGTCTTAGGTATAGGATGCAGTTCGGCTTGTATCTCACCTAAACTAGCTTTCGAATCTTGACAAGCATGACAGTTCTCAATGAATCGGCGAACGTACTTCGCCATCCCTTCGAATCAGTAATATTCGTATGGTTTCTCGAGCGTTTTCTCCCAACCTTAGTGCATAATTGACTGGTGCACACGGTTAATAACACACTATCTAAAACCACTTGGGACTATAGGTAAACAAAGAGTCCTGCCGTTTCTTTGTATCCTACGGTAAATAGTACCGGACCGTAATTCGTATGTATTCGCGATGTCTCCCGCGAGCGCATCGTTTTGCGATCCTTGACGCATCCTTGACGATTTCCAAGATTTGAGAATCACGACGTTGTTCCGCTAACAGCCAATCTTCCGAAATTTCTGCCAGATTAACTATTTTCTCTTTGATTTTGTCGAATTTAATAGGGTCAACGCCTGTGCGGTTTCGCGAAAAGAAATCTACGTGAGCCGTCCGTTTACTTTCCCGATACATAATGTCATAAATAAAAGTCTGCAAGTAAGCCCATCACCTATGGTCCCTGTCATTTAAATGTACTTTATTACTCAGCGCTTTCTACGAGTTGCAATCCGTGATGACAAGAAATTTCCGTCCATGTAGATAGTGACGGAAATGTTTTACGGCTTTTACGATAGCTAATGTTTCGAGTTCATAGGAGTGATATCTGGATTCCGCGGGGCTGGTTCTATTATTGTAATACTCTATTACCTTGATCTTACCTTCGGCTTGATGCGTCAAAATCGCCCCGTAACTCTCCGAGCTAGCATCAGTATGTAGTTCTATCGGGTAATTGGGGTTGAATATCATTAGCACCGGCGCGTCGGTCAGGACGGAAACTACCTGTTGTCTTATTTTCTCGTGTCTATCTGTCCAAGTTATACTTCTGTTATCTGAGATGAGCGCGTACAGGGATGAGCGCGTAGTTTCCTCGTCTGTGAGAATTTAGGGATGAACTGTGTGACGGTCGTTGGCACAGGTAAAGAACTTAAGGTGTGTATTTTACCCGGGTCGGGACGAACTTCTCCGTTATGAATTACATATCTCAAATAGAGCACCGATGTCCTTAAGAGAACGTTTCGCAAAGTTAAAAGAGAATCCGGCTTTTACGAGGGTATCTAATACGGTGTTTCAATCTTTCTAAAGCTTGATCTATCGAGTCGCCAATAATTAGGACGTTATCGAAATAAATAACAACGTACGAATGAGCGAGGTCGCCTGGGGCGTTGCGAATGGCCCTCCGAAAGACGGACGGTGCAATTTTTCAGTCCAAACGGCATCGTTATCTATTCATATTGTCTGCCGGGGGTAACGAACGCTGTATACTCCGCTGAATTAGGATAAATAGGAATTTGGTGAAACCCGCTGACCATGTCCAGGCTAATAAAGTATCTCGCCTCTTGCAATCTCGCGACTTGATCCGCAATAAGGAGTAAAGGGTACCGATCCGCGACCATATTTTGACTTAGATCTCGGGAACCTGCTCATAATCTATCTGAGCCGTTTTTCTTCTTCACGAGTTACGTAGGGCTCGCAAATGGCGAATTACTAGGCCTTATGATCTTTGCATTAATTAAAACGCTTGTTTTCTCACGTACCGCTCTTCGCTTCTCCTCGCTAATTCTATAAGAACTTCCTCGTACGGTGGTGTTAGGATCAATTAATCGTATTTCTAACCGGCCTGTATTTGCGCGAATACGTAGGAAACCCGTAACGAATGAATCTTTGAATTTGACGAGAAGAGAAATTGATCGACTTTTATTATTACCATGTACATCAGTGTCAACTTCATTAACGACGATCTCGTTTGAAGTGGTTTCATTACAGACATTAATTATTTTTGTTTTACACATAGCGAGGCTATTTTGTGTAATGTTACGTCAAAACCCAGACTTAGAGTTCCGCAACTAATCATATTTTAAATAACTATCAGGAAGGACATGAGAAATTATCTTCGATGTAAAAATCATTAATACACACGATGAACAAATAGGTGGCATTTGTTTAATACAGGTATTCCCTACTCCTCGCATTACTAATATGTCAGTCATTCCTTTGTCAGAAAATCTCGAGGCCGTGGACTCTTTAATTAGTGAACGCTCTGCTCCCGAATCGGAGTAAAATGGAAACGATTTACCCAGATGACATGATCTATCTGTTGATGCCTCCAGTACGCACGAGTCGACTCGCCACTCGTTATTGAAATTATAGTTTCCCTCCATAATCAGGTTGGCAGCTGCGCCCCATGCAGCGGAGTCGGAGCACGCGATTTTAAGGGATAAAACGTGGTAGCGAAAAATTGTTAGGTTTCAGACTCGATTTTTGCACTAGCGACTGAATTACTTGCGCACGATGGTCTTAAGTGCTAGCACTGTTATAGTCGGCACTGATCCCACTTCAGATGTCGGGTTGGCGTTAAGATTAGAGTTAGGGTTAAGGACGTGAAACGAATCCCTATTGGCGCTAGACGTAATGATTATGCAATAGAGGTGATATTTACTAGTGCAAATATGACTATGATGGAATTGGACAAGTAATCGCGATAATTAGATACTCGAGAAGCTAATGACAATGATCCTAGGCGCAATAACGAATCAGCGGTCAACGGGATGACGAACTCTACTTTTCTTTAGCGTCTAAGTTGTACTCAATGTTAATGCATGGGGCAATCACTACGTATCAGAGGGTTACTTGAATCGTTGTCGTGATCGTACGGGGAGTGGTTCTCCATCACGGTAACGCTGTCGAGGAAAACTATGATGGGTGTGCCTAAGGGCACGAAATCATCGGATTCGTGGAGATAATTCTTCGTTCGGAAAGTGAGGGAAATTGGCGTTACTGTTAATTGGTCAATTTCCATGTTGGTGGTTAGGGAAGGTTGCTAGCCGCCCTTAAGAGCTTCGAGAAGAGGTAGCGTCGTTCGTGAGAAAAATAGATTTCTCCTATTTTCTCGTAGTTGGAACGAGGACTGTTTGTCGGTTTGAAGGACTTTAGTTAAACAAATCTTAAGATTCATAGCCGGTCCTCGGGCTAGCTGAACATGTACTGTGTAGACGTGTCGACATCAGGTAATCATCTTACTCAAAGAATAGAGTCTGCGTGTGGCGAGCCACGGGACTGAAATCGTTGAAATGCTTACCGTCGTGCCCCGTCCCAAGTATTTCTTTTAAGGAGAGCTATAGCGTTACTTCATGCCTTTGTTAGACAAAACGTTTATCCCTTGACCGCGACTACGTTCGGCGACCGGTTGTCGCCTCTAGCCCGAGCTCACTATCATAAATCTCACATAAGTACAGTCGGATCGAATGACAACAGTTTCATAATACGGCTATGGTGAAATCTAAATTACAGTACTAGGAGTCTTCCCAAAATTCCGAAGGGAAGGTTCCGGTGTTCTTTCATCTCCGACATATGCATGCTTGATCTGCCTGGGACCAGTGTGGATATAGCGCAAACTGGCTGGTAAGCGATGTAGTTGGCAAGAAATGTGGAGTAGCAGGCACATCGAATTATCGACATATCAGCAATAGCAACGGAGAAACGTTGAGTTGAATACTTGAGTCTGAATGTGCGAAACTACAATTTCACTGCATATAACAGGAACCAGAGTCGACGTAGAGCAAAGCGCATAAGTACTGCATTTGGCTGTAATTGTGGAGTATAGCGCGCATCGCATTTGCGACATTCGTATACAATAGCAGCGCTGATACGTTGGTTTGAACATTTAGGAATGAATATGCAAAACAGCAATTACGCTGAATCTGTCAGTAACCAGAGAAGACGTAAGACAGAAGAGAAGATAGAATCGGAAGATGTGCTCTGTGCTCACCAGCAAATCAGGAGCATAACGCTCACCGAATTGTCGTCATATCTGCCACAGAAACGGAGATACGTTGCTCTCGATATTCAAGCATAAATATGCTAAATTGCAATTATGGTGTATTTGACAGGGACAAGAGCATACATAACTCTAACCTACTGATGTGCGCTGTATATGACATCAGATTATAAATACAACGCGCACCGACTTGTCTGTAAGTGTGCCATAGAAACGGAGATTCGTTGGTTCGAATATTTAATACTGATTATGCAAAACTGATAATACGCAGGGTTCGGCTGTGTCCCGATTTTACATGCATCAAACGGAATAACGTGCACTGTGTTTGGCAGCAAATTTGGAGTATAACGAGCCTCTAATTGTAGCCATATGTGCCATAGAATCGGAGATACGTCGGTTTGAATACTTCATCCTGAATAAACGAAACTGCAACTACGCTGGATCTGGCTGGGTCCAGATTTTACATAGCGTAAACCGGATGATGTGCACTGTACTTGGCATCAGATGTGGAATATAATGCGCATCGTATGGCCAATGCTTCTGCAAAACAAGCGGAGATACCTTGATTCGAATGTGTAAGCATTAATATGCAAAACTGCAATCACGCAGGATTTCTCCGAGTCCAGTCTTGACAGTGTGCAAACGGGCTGATGTGTGCTGTATTTGGCTGCAAATGTGCAGTATTACGTGCATCCTATTGTCGACATACCTACAATGGATACGGAGATACTTTCACTTGAATAACTAGGCTTTGAATATGCAAAACTACAAATACGCTGGATTTGACTCGATTTAACACGGCTTAAACCAGATGAAGCGCTCGGCGTATGGCAGTCAATGTGGAATATAACGCGCATCGTATTGTCGACATATGTGCAATTGGATCGGAGTCACGTTGATTTGAATAATTAAGCGTGAGCATACAAAATTGCATTTGGGCTGGATTTTGCAAGGACCAGAGTTGACACAGCACAATCTAGCTGATGGGCAATGTAGCTACAGCAAATGCGGAGTACAAGGCGTATGGAATTGTCGACATATGTGCAAAAGAAGCGGCGAATCTTTGAATGCAATATTAAGCATTAACAAAAAAAACTACAATTACGCTGGATTTTACAGGGTCCAGAGTTGACATAGCACAGACCGGCTGATTTGGCATCATATGTGGAGTATTCTGCGCATCGAATAGGCGACATAGAAACCAAAATACGTTCATTTGAATATGTAATATTTGAATATTTCGCCTGAAAATGCATAATTGCGTATACGCTGAGTTTGGCTGCGCCCACACGTTACATAACTCAAACCAGATAATGTCCTTTGTATTTGGCTGCAAAAGTGGCGTATATCGCGCATCGAATTGTCGGCATATCTGCAATGCAAACGGCGATACGGTGATTTGAATAATTAATCATGAATATGCAAAGCAGCAATTTCGCTCGGTTTGACAGAGACCGGAGTTGACATGGTACAAACCAGTAGATGTGCGGTGCACATGACATCGGATGTGAAATGTAACGGGCATCGCTTTGTCGCCATATGTGCAATAGAAACGGAGATACATTCATTTGAATATGTTAACCTTAATTTGTAAAACTGCAATTACGCTTGATATGTCGAGGACCAGAGATGATATAATAGCACGAGCCAGCTGATGTGAGCTGTATTTGGCAGGCAATGAGGAGTATATCTCGCATCTAATTGACGGCAAATCTCCAATCGCAATCCATTCAATAATGGGCCTGTTACGATACCGATAGTAATAGCGTGACTGAAACACATTGTCGTCTCAGTAAAACCATTTTATTTCAAGCTTCACGCTACAGTTCCGAATCCGGACAAGACCGTTTCACGTTCTCGCAAGAGCAGGAAGTCAAATTATGGTACTTACACGAGTTAGAGTCTAATACATTTTATTGGTCCAACATCGATGGGGCGATCTCGCAAGGAAATTTTCGGAGGACCGCGTAACCTTCCAACGACGACCGCCGTACGAGCAGCGGATAAACTTATTTCGTGCTTTAGGTTGCCCTCACCACGTCCTCTACTTCTTGATTCTTGGTTGGTAGCTTTAGCGGCTGCAGGTCCGAGAAATTGCATCTTGACCCGCTTCCTCGTATGTCGCATGTGACGTCTCACTTTCCGCCGTAGACACTTGTCGGATCTACATACGTTGAACCATTTGCGCGAGACAAGCGCGGCGCTCTGCAGGGACGATGGATCCAATTTTCGAAGTATCAAGTGCGAAACATCCAGTGGTAGTTCGGAAATGATATCTACCTTACTTGGCACGAACAAACCAACGACGCGTAGTAGAGATCTAAAAAACTCCATGTTGCTTCTACTGTTGCCCGAGCACGACTGACGGTCTGGCTGAGAATGAATTCTTATATATGTGCCGTTCGTCACGGTGCACTGCGAGTTCCGGCTCCGGTGAGAGTCCTGGACAGTCAGAATCGATCGCATGTTCATGTATCTTCCTATAGATCGGGTTCACATTATTATTAGTGTTAGATGCGTGAAACGAATCTTCATTTGGATTAGACGTTGTAGTTATGCAATAGAGCAGATATTCACTAGTGCGAATTTGATTTGAGGTGTATGGTAGCGATTTAGGTTTAAAAGCACAAGAGTATATTTAACTATGTAGCTTATTAAAATATACCCTACGTGTACACTAGTCGTATAATACACTTGTTGTCTTGATTCGTGATTACGAATAGATGGGCGCAAAGAAGTATCGATTTAGCTGCTACTGCTCGTGTCACTCGATAAAAAAGAATGCCTCGCTACCCTGCTCGCTATATTCATATGCGTTGGAGTTGACAAAAGGCGTTGGGATTTGAATTTTGAAGATGTTCTCGAAAAATCGCAACTGACGCTGAACTCTCGACCTTGTTTACAAATGTTGAATTTTCGGGTAGTTGACTCGAGGGCATATGATCACGACAAAATCTACGGATTTTGATTAACCTTCGATAACCGCCTAAGGTTGTCGGATCTATAATAAACTCATCTTTCAGTAAACACGATTTTTTGTGTAGCGGGTTCACTAGACCGAAACCGTTATGAATTTTACCTACGAGTGCCGCTACAGTACCCGCCTGCCAGTGTTAACGTTACTTCTTTTTATGTTTGTTTATGTATGTTAGCGCGGTGCCCATGCTAACCGCTTCATTCAAACCGGTTTGAAAGCGGCGAGGAGAACGAACTCTCCTGCCCGAACGCGTGGTATAATTGGTTCTTGCGTCTCCGTCGCTTTGTTGCGCTTGCTCGCTGCTTTGCGGTCGGAAGATTTTCCCAGGTAAAAATACGTCGTAGGTTTCTGCGCTCCTTTCCAGATGCTCAATATCTTCCGACACGATGAAGGCGGGTTTTATACGATCTACGGAGACTTTCACGCTTTTGTCCTTCATCCGTATGGTAATGGTTTTCATCCACGCTGTGTAACCTGATAGGGGCCATCGTATGGTGGTTGCAGTGGACCTCCGATTGCATCGTGGCGTACGAAAACGCACGGCGACGTTTCTAAATCGCGGAACATGAACGTTTTCTTTTCGCCGTGTCGTGAAGTCGGCAGAGGTCTAATATCGCTCATTCGCTCTCGCAGACAGTTTGCGAATTCCGCGTTGGCCGGTTGTTTTGCTGGTACAAAGAATTCTGCTGGCAATCGTATGTCCGTACCATAAATCATTTCGGCTGCCGTTGCGCTCAGGTCCTCCTTGATAGCGGTTCTGATGCCTAAAAGAACTATGGGAAGGCTTTCAACCCAGTTGCTCGAATTGTGGCATTTGATTGCGGCCTTAAGCTGCCTGTGAAAGCGCTCTACCATCCCGTTGGACGCGAGGTGGTAGGCTGTGGTACGCAAATGCTTAATGCCGAGCATCCGGCATAGTTCGTTGAAAAGACTGGATTCGAATTGGTGTCCTTGATCGGTTGTTATTTTTGCTGGGACGCCAAAACGCGCTATCCATGTGGAAAGAAGAGCCGAGGCAACGGTCGTCGCTTCCATATCTGGTATTGGAATCGCTTCGGGCCAACGTGAAAAACGGTCGATACATGTTAGACAATATCGGTAGCCTTGTGAATATTGCATGACGATGATGTCTAAATGTATATGCTCGAATCGTCTTGCGAGCTCTCCGAATGTTCCGGTCGGCGTTGAAACGTGTCTCGCTATTTTACATTGTTGACACGGGATGCATTGCCGTGTCCATGTTTGGCAATTTTTGTTTACCGGCCAAACTATACGCGATTTTACGAATTTTTGGGTCGCGCGTATCCCTAGATGGGAAAGTCCGTGGAGCGAATTGAATACGTCGCGCCGCAAGGGTTTCGGTACGTACGGTCGTACGATGTCGCCTGATACGTCGCAGTATATTTCCGCGTCGTAATCCGGAAAACGAATTTTCTTAACCTGCAACGCGGATATATCGGAGTTGATGATGTCGCGGAGCTCCTTGTCGTTTTCTTACGCGGCGGCGAGAATTTTGTGATCCACGGATTTTCCTATGGCTTCGATGCGAGATAGGGCGTCGGCTGCATTGTTATTCAGCCTTTTTATATGCCTTATATCGGTCGTGAACTGCCCGATATAATCTAGTTGACGGAATTGTCTCGGCGATCACTTGTCGGGATTTTGACTGAACGCATAGGTGTGGGGTTTGTGATCTATGAAAATAATGAAATTCCTCCCATCTACGGCGTGTCTAAATCGCTTGACCGCCGTATACATAGCGAGTAATTCGCGATCGTACGCGCTATATTTTCACTGCGCGAAATTTGAGGCTTTAGTTAAGAAACCCAATGGTTGCCGAGTGTCATTCGCGCGTTACTGCAACACCGCCCCTATTGCAAAGTCGGACGCGTCTACTGCGAGGCTGATGGGCGCGCCAGGTATACGATGCGCTAACATCGTAGCGTTAGCTAGGGCGCGTTTTGACTCGCTAAAGCTCGTTTTGGCTTCCTCCGACTAAATAATGGGCATGTTGCCCTTTTTCGCCCCTTGCAACAAATCGTTGAGGGGTTGCAAAATTTTAGCTGCCCCCGGTATGAAACGTCGGTAAACGTTAATCATACCGAGGTATCGGCGTAGTGCCTTGATGTTCGCGGGGAGCGGTGCTTCGTTTATGGCTGTAACGCGATCGGCGAGCGGTTTTATTCCGTGCGCGTTTACCGTATGGCCTAGGCAGGCTATTTCATTAATTCCGTACTCGCACTTTGCGAGGTTCATTACTACGCCGTACTGATTTAGACGTTCGAACAAGATCCGCAAGTGCCAGCGGTGCTGCTCCTCGGTTTCCGAAGCTACCAAGAAGTCATCTATGTACGCGTAAACGAAATCTAAGCCTCGCGTCGACAAATCTTTGACACGTTTGCGCGGCGTTTCGAAGCCCAAACATCATGTTGTTTGCCTCGAAAAGGCCGAATGGTGTCGAAATCGCGGTTTTTGTAACGTCCTCAGGCGCGATTGACATTTGATGGTAGGCTCGAACTAAACCAATTTTTGAGAATATTCGCCGACCGTGTAAATGCTGCGCGAAGTCTTGTATGTGCGGTGGAGAGCACCTGTCGGGTACAGTTCGGGCGTTTAGCGCCCTGTAGTCACCGCAATGTCGCAGACGTCCATCCTTCTTTGGGACGACGTGTAGTCGAGATGCCCGGGAATTCTTCGATGGGCGCATGACTCCTTGCTCGATAAGTGTTGCAAATTCCGCCTTGATTGGCTTGAGACGGTCCGGTGCGAGAGGGCGGGGTTTGCAATATACGGGCGGGCGGGGTGTGGTTTCGATGTGGTGCTCCACACTGTGCCGTATTTTCTCTCACCCAAAGGCCGGTGGGCGCGTTAGATCTGCACATTTCTCCAACAATTGGTGGTAGACCAAATCCCCGTTTACGGTCTTAATCATAAGCTGTTCGCAGTTGACGGCGTATCCCCTGGTCGATAGCTGGTTTGTTGTGTCGAGAAGTCGTCTTTTTCTTGGATCCACAAGCAACCCGAAATGACTTAGGAAATCTAGGTCGATGATGGGGGTTTGCACATCGGGGACAGTGAAGTGCCATTTGAAGGCACGTCTAAGGGACAGGTTCAGCTCAATCGCTATAGTGCCGTACGTTGCGATGCGCGTCCCATTGGCAGCGAATAGTTCATACGTTGTTTTCTTTACGTCCCTAGATAGCCTGCGTCGGGGATGAACGCCGATATCAGCACCGGTGTCAACTAAGAACGAAGTCTTCCTTCTCTGGTCCAAAATAAAGATGCGGCGAGATCCCAAACCGTCGCCGTCCTCCGCTTTTACGGACGGCTGGGGTCGTTTCCCGACTTCCACTTACAATCGTGGCGCGATCGCCGAACCTCGCATGATAGAAGCAAATTCCTTCCTGGCGCGGATAGTCTCGGGAACGCGAACGGCGGCGGGGTCGAGTGAGAGAATTCGAACGTCTTCGTAGTCGATGATACCCGCTGATTCCCATAGCCTTAATCTGTTCTCGCAGTCTACTGACCTCGGCGGCCAGTGCGTCGTTTTTGCCTTCGTGTGATGCCGGTGGCTCGATTGTGACTACCTTAGCGCGCTGCCTGTTATGATTATACGCCTCATCGAGTTTATCCGCTCTCCTGGTCAGTTTCTCGATACTCGTATCGTCCACTGCCGCCAGGACTTCCCTGATGCGATTCCTCCACAAGCTGTGGATGAATTCATCGGAAGCGAGGGGGCTGGCTAATTTTTTAAGTCATTATAAAACTGTGAGGGTTTTCTGTCGCCCATCTCTTCACGTTCGACTAACCTTTCGAACTTGGCGCTGTCCGATTCGGTCAGGGCGCGGATCAGCTCGCTCTTCAATTTATCGTACTGGCCTGTGGCGAGGAGGTTGGTCACTGTATCCTCAATCTTCGCGAGGTAATGTGGGTCGAGGAATCCCATGAGGGCTAAGGATTTTTCATCGTCGTGGAAGATGCCGGGTACCCCGAAATATTTCTCTAAAATGGAAAACCAAATCCTGGTCATCGTGGGCATAAAGGGCGGCGCGCGGAACGATGAGCCGCCTGGAATTCGTTTGCTCTCCTTTTCCATTGTGTGAGTTGCGGACTATGATATTCAAACTGCGACTAGCCTATCGCTGTCACCTCTTACACAAAAATCACGTCGGTGTCACCAGTTTGAGATGTATGGTAGCGATTTAGGCATAAAAACACAAGAGTATATTTAACTGTGTAGTTTATTAAAATATACCCTACGTGTACACTAGACGTATAATACACTTGTTATCTTGATTCGTGATTACGAATAGACCGGCGCAAAGAAGTATCGACTTAACTGCTACTGCTCGTGTCATTCGATAACAAAGAATGCCTCGCTACCCTGTTCGCTATATTTATATGCGTCGGTGTTGACAAAAGACGTTGGGATTTAAATTTCCAAGATGTTCTCGAAAAATCAGAACGGACGCTGAACTCTCGACCTTGTTTACAAATGTTGACATTTCGGGTAGTTGACTCGAGGGCATGTGATCACGACAAAAACGACGGAATTTGATTAACCTTCGGTAACCGCCTAAGGTTGTCGAATCTATAATAAACTCATCTTTCAGTAAACACGATTTCTTGTGTAGCGGGTTCACTGGACCGAAACCGATATGAATTTTACCGACGAATGCCGCTATAGGTGTATAATGAATCCTCAGGCTAGCTAAACATATACTGTTGAGATGCGTTGACATCTGGCAATCATCTTATCCGACGGATAGAGTCTGCGAGTGGCGAGACACGGGACAGAAACCGTTGGAATGTTTACTGTCACGTGCCGCTACCATTACTTCATTTAAGGACAGCTATAGAATTACTCCATGCCTTTATTAGACAAAACGTTCATCCCTTGACCGCGGCTACGTTCGGTGACAGGTTGTCGCCTCGAGGCCAAGTGCAGTATCACAGGTTTCGAACAATTACAATCGGAATGGATGGCTACAATTGTTGAATTACAGCTATGGTAGAATCTAGATTACAATGTTACGGGATTTTCCCAAAATTCCAAACGGACGGTTCCCTTGTTCTTTCATCTCCGATTTATATTTATGCTTGATCTGTCTGGGACCAGTCTGGATATAGCGACAACTGGCTGGCAAACGATGTATTTGGCAAGAAACGTGGAGTACCAGGCACATCGTATTGTCGACACATTTCCAACGGTATCGGAGATGCGTGAATGTGAATATTTAATTATGTATATTAAAAACTGCAAGTACCTGGATTTGAATCTATACTTTTTTTTCTTTTTTTTTTTTTTTTTTTTTTGCGTGGGGAGGGGAAAATGCTATTACGCATGCCCAGTAACCCGCATCACTGGGTTATGTGGGAGTCGGTCGGATGTCGTTGCCATACCCACTAAAAACCCCTCCTCCTTCTTCCTCCGCTTGGGGGGCAGACAACCCCGGTAAAACCTGTCGGCAGTCATCAGGGTTGTCCTTTCGTACCCCGTAGTATCTACTTCTTCGGGCCGTTACTCCTCATGTCGTCCTCTCAGCCAGTTCAGAATACTGGGCTGGTCTCCTTCTGCGGTTTTTCGTTGTTTCGTGTTCTTGCCCTCCTTGCTCCGCGTAGTTGTTGTTTCGCTCGTTCTCCTCCTTGCTTCTTCCCAGGCCCTCGCTGTCACCCTCCTGTGACACATGACGGTCTTGCAGAATTGCCTAAATTTATTCCAGCTCTCGTCCTTGGCGGTCACCGTGGCGATCAGATTGCCCACGTCTATCTTCCCGCCCAGAGCGTTCTCCAGCTCGATCCTTCTGTCCGCCCACTTCGGGCACGCGAAGAGGGCGTGCTCTGCATCGTCGTTTGGGTCTCCACAGTCGAGACAGTGGCTGTCGCTGTCCCTGCCAATCCTTTTCCTATAGACACCGAAGCTCCCATGCCCGGTTAGCAGCTGCATGGTGTGGTGATCGATGTCCATCTTCTTTTTGGTAAATAACAGCGCACTCGGTATTAGCTTCTTTGTGATATTTTCTTTTTTGTAGTTGTTCCACTCCTTCTGCCAGTCCTCTTGGGCCTTCTTGCGAATCGCCTCCAGTTCCTCTTTCAGCTTGCAGTCGTCATCCGTGCCACTCCTGGGCCCGTGGATCTTGTTCCTCTCGTAGGTCTCTCCGAGCATCTTTATCTTTATGTAAATCGGGAGATTCCCGGTCAACACGCAAAGTGCCGCGTGGGAGACGGTACGATATGCCGTCGTTGTTATGCACAGGGCCGTTCGTTGTGCACGTTTCAGCTTTTTCCTGTTCTTATCGGTATTCGCTGCTCTAGCCCACACCGATGCTCCGTAAGTTACGATGGACTCCCACACATTGTAGTAGAGCCTCCGAGCCAAGCTGGGCGGCCCGTTGATGTTGGGTAGAATTCCCCTAAGTGCTCCTATTAACTTGTCGGCTCTGTTACACGCCATCTCGATATGCGCACCGAACCTCCGACTGGAGTCAATGACGACTCCGAGATACCTGATGCGATCGACCGTTTCGATGTCCGAGGAGCCCAACCTGAGTTTCACCACTCTCGGCACTCGCAAGCTTGTGATGAACATGACCTCCGTCTTTTCTCTCGCCAGGGTGAGCCCGACACTCGTGCACCAGTCGTTGGCGATCCTTAGCATCGTGTTGACCTTGGCGGAGGCCTCTTCGTTCCTCCCGACGGAGCATGTGATGGCCAGATCATCCGCGAAGGCGGTTGCTCTGACCATTGGCATGTTGTCGAGTCTCTCGAGCAACCGGTCGTATACCAAGTTCCACAGGAATGGTCCGAGGATGGATCCCTGCGGGACTCCCGCCGCCACCTCGTGCTCCACCGTGCCGTGCTGGTTGCTCACGATGATCCTCCTTCCGGATAGGTAACTGCCGATTAGCCTTTTGACCTTCCATGGCAGCTTCCTCTTGTCAAATTCCTCGTATATGCTCTTCCAGCTGAGCGAATTGAAGGCATTGCTAATATCTAGGGTGATCATCACGCATACTACCTTCTTCTGTCTGCAGATGTTGGCAAACTTCATCACCTGCGTGATGGCGTCTACCGTACTCCTCTTCTTTCTGAAGCCATATTGCCTCCGATGGAACGGGTCCATTCCGATGCATCTCTCGATGATCTTCTTAAAGCATTTTTCCCAGATCTTGCTCATGGTTGGGAGTATGCTTATCGGCCGGTACGCGTTAGGGAGACTGGGATCCTTACCCGGTTTCCTTAGCAGTATTACTCTGGCCGTCTTCCAGCAGACTGGGATCTTTCCTGTTTCAGTGATGCCGTTGAACGCCCTTGTCACGAGTTCGCTCCTGCGACTCGCTACCAGCTTCGCGATCTCGCCCGGCACGCCATCGACTCCTGCAGCCTTCTTGGTGTTCATTCTTCCGGCGGCATCGACGACATCGCCTTCGCCGATGGCGACGCTGAGGCTAATATCTCCTTCTTCTTCGGTCTCTGCCTTTTCGCGGCCCTCATAATGGGGGGGTCCGTGTCCCAAGGTGAATAGCCTCTGTAAGACTGCCTTCACCATGTCGATCGGCATGTCGTTGGTTGGTCCCTTGCTTTTACATATCTTCATGACCGTGCGATAGGGTTTGCCCCAAGGGTCGCTCTCCAGTATCTTGCAGTATTCTGCCCAGGCTGTTTTTTTGCTGCGGGCGATCTCCTTTTTTAATTGCCTTCGGATCTCCTTGTAGGCGTTGACGAGGGGCTCGGTGTTGCCGGCGTTCTTCTTCCTTTCTCTCGTCACCCTCCTGAGCGCTTTGTGCGCCTGCGCTCTCAGTTCCGCGATCATCGGGTTCCACCAGTAGTTCGCGTACTTGCGGGTCGCCGCACTGTTCGACTTCCTTAGCATCCCTTCGCACGTACCTTCGATGCTCTTTTGCAGGGGCTCGGCCCCATCCTCTCCGATAGCCGCGTTGAGGTCTTCCTTCTTCAGAGTGTCGTCGAATCTGCTCAGGAACTCCTCCGGCGATATGTCCTTGGTCACGTACCTGTAGAACTTCGATACGGTTCGGGTCTTCCTCGCCTTAAACCTGTGGAGCACGTACAGATGGTCCGAGGCCGAGTATTTGTCCAAGACCGCGCTTCCGGCGTGTATCTCACTGACCTTATTGGATACGCTTATTATGTCAGGGAAGCTCGTCTTCCCGTTCATGAAGAAGGTATACTTTTCCTTGAGCCTCAGTGGAAACACCCGGTGGCTGCTTAGTGCCTCCATTAAGACTCTCCCTCTCTTGTCTGTGGTCGATCCTCCCCAACAGGTTGACTTTGCGTTGAAGTCTCCGGCCACGACGACCTTGTCGTGTCTTCTAGCAGCGCTCTTCGTCATAGTCGACAGCGTGTCTATGTACTCGGAGTATGCTAGCCTATTTATGTTGGGCGAACAGTATCCGCTGAAGCAGAAGACGTCGCCGACGCGGACGCCCACTATCCCGTCGCTCTTGACCTCTGTTGTTTCATCGGGCAGTTTGCCGTTGAGGAGTGTGACCCATATCGAGGCGTCTCCTTTGGTGTCATTAAACCAGTGCGGTAGCTGCCTGTTCGGCTCGGAAATTATTATTATATCCGGCCTAAGTTCGATCGCGCATTGGTGCATCATGTCCTGCGCCAGCTTGCATCTGTTGAGGTTTATCTGCAGTATCCTCATTTATTCGCTTTCAATCGCCTTCTATACTCTGGACAAGCCAGGGATCCGGTTACGTGGTCAAATTTCACACCTTTCTCCTTGCTGCAGATGGAGCAGCAGGGTGCGTTGGCGCAGGCAGCTATCGTGTGGTCTTTGGCTCCGCACTTCCTGCAAATCTCCTTTCCAGGGCTTATCGCCGTGCATTTGTTCGCGATATGACCGAACATGTGACATCTGTAGCACTTTACTACATTGGGTAGTGCCTTTATCGAGGCTATCGTCAAGCCGGTTCTGATCTTCCGGCTCGCCCCCTCTTTGGCCAGGTAGGCTTTCGGCATCGTCACTATTGCCGATTGGGTGCCCCACGGCGCCATTTTTAGGGTCTTTACTTCGACCTCAGTGATGTCGCTTATGCCCAGATGCATTCCTATCACCCTGGCTAGTTCTTCCTTGCCTACGAGCGGGTCTATATCCCTGATCTCTACGGAGGTCTTGTCGCGCATTGGTAGCGCTCTCACCTTGCCTCTTAGCGCAGTGTTCATATCCGCCGCGGTCTTTTTGGCGTTGCTACCTGCTTTCAGCTCGATTAGAATGTCACCTGTTCTGGTCCTCCTAATTCCACAGCTCTCTTTTAGGGTCTCCTTTGCCCCCATCAGGTCTTTGTAGGCCTGGATCCACTCCTTGTCTTGCCCTACTTTGACGAGGATGGCTTCGGGTCTGTTACGAATCCTCTTCGGTCCCTCCGGCCTCCTTGGCTTGTCCAATGCCGCCCTTCCTGCGTTCGCCTTACTGACCACCGTCGGGGTGTCCGTTCTTTTTCCTCTCCTTCCGCGGACAGGGATCCAGTCATCCTTTACATCGCTGTCCGTGTAGTCAGTAGTCGCTTTTGCCGAGCTGTTTCCGGCACAGGCTCCTGCGTAGGAGGCCTCCATGGTCGTTGGTCTCTTTCTCTTGGTGTCGCCCTTCCCCTCGACGGGCGATCTCTCCTTCCTTTTTCCTTCCTTCTCCTCACTCCTCCCCGGAGGGGTGGTCATCCAGGTGGCCGTGACTGTCCTAGCGTTCCTCTTGAGCCTCATCTCGTCCAACATCGAGTGGAGCTTGGACGCTTTTTTACTGATAGCGTCCCTCCTTTCCTTGATGTCGGTATCCTTTTTGCTCATGAGGTAGAGTCTGCTACCTATGTATTGGATTTCGCGGAAGACTTCTGTGATGATTTCCGTCATCGTCTTCCATTCGCTCATTTTGATGACGATACTGTCCTCGTCATTGCTTTCGGTCTCGGCCGTTGCTCTGTTCGCCATGGCCTTCCTCCTGAGACTTTCCCTTGGCGCCGCCGCTTCGCTGCCGCTGTCCGACATTTCCGCCGGTGTGTCCAGCTCCGAGGTGCTGGCCGCTTCGTCCTTCCTTGCCATCGGCTGGTTTCTGGCCAGGCTTCTCGTTGTCTTGCCCGCCCTCCCCTCCACTGGGGACTTTCTCAAATATCTGGTGATCTTGTCACCTTTCGGGATTTTTTCCTTTGCGAATCGGGTCGCCTTTACGGTGGGTGGTGTCTTATCCTTGAGTGCCTGCATTGGCATCTCGACCTCCTCGATGAATCCCGCGATGTCTTCATCAAATTCGAGGTATCTTCTTGTGCTTTTTTTGCACATCTTTCCCTCTGTGACATCTGCGGGTGTTTCTTGGTCCCCGGTCGTGTTTACCGAACGAGGGGAGGCCCTGGGATCGACCTTCCCCTCGCCGCTCGACCAGTCGTTGGGTGACCGTCGGGTCGAGCCTGGGACGCTACTCGAATCCCCGACGGGGCCTGGAAGCTCCGAAACCCCCTGAGCCGTAAGTTTGCTTACCTTGTAGTACTTGTCCATATTGTGTTTATGATTTTAATATACATGTATATATATGTATTTTTGAGGTGTATCCTTCCGCGTGTATGCGATTCGTGTCCTAAATACTTGCCGATGTCGTCGTAAGGTCGCCAGTCGTCTGTCTGATGACCGGATACTTAAACTCGCAGTGTCCCTATCACTGTTCGACGCGGGGAGTTTTGACTGGCCCTCCACGGGGGCGCTCTCCCGCTCCTTGGTTACCCAGGTAGCCCGCCCGGTGGCGCTTCGGTCTCGCGACCCAAGATGGCCTTCCCTCTGCCCCTAACCTCACTTTCCACACACAGCACTTTCAATCGATCTCTCGCTTTTATACCAGCGAGCTCCCTTATTTCTTGTATTCCCACTCATTCCGGAGCACTAGAAACTTCACTTTCGTGCACTTTCCGCCCGAGTTCTTTAATTTACCCAGATATTTCGGTTATGCCTACGGAGCGTCGTACACGTGTCCGTTCTGCTTGCCGCCATCATCGAACTGCTGGATTTGAATCTATACTGATCTTATATAGCGTAATTCGTATGATCTGCAGTGTATTTGTCGGCAAATATGGAGTACATCGCGCATCCAGTTGTCGACATATCTGCAATAGAAACAGCGATACGTTGATCTGAGTGTTCAGGCATGAATATGCAAATCTGCAATTACACTGGATTTGACAGGGTTCAGACTTGACGTAGCTCTAACTAGCTGATGTGAACCGTATTTGGCAGGAAATGTGGAGAACAAGGCACATCGTATTGTCTGCATATCTGCATTAGACACGAAAATAGGTTAGTTTGCATATTTAAGTCTGAAAATGTAAAAATGGAGGGTTTACGCCTGGATTTTACATCGGCCAGAGTTGATGTCAGTTTGTCCAACCGTGGGGAGATTTGATCGCGTCGAAGCGTGTCAACGGGAGACGCAAATTCCCGTTACGATTCTAAGAAACGACACCGCATATTGATCGATCCCCTGATTTCCGTTAAGATAATAGGGTGGTTGCGATGGTATAACTCTGCGACCAACAATGTTATTGATGAGAATTGTGGATCTTGATGTCCGAAATATTGTTATGGAAACATAAAATTTACACTAGTCTTTACTAATAACGTAGACACATTTTTATTTTATAAACGATTTTTAGAATATTTATCGTTACACAGCTGCACGCGTCTCAGCACTTTCTTCCATACCCGACCTTATGTAGACTGTTAACCGACCGAACTGTTTACATTCGTCTGTTTTTCAGTCGCCGCGCACACACATATCTCCACACACTGATATCCACATACAAACATCTCCACTACGCACTCGACCTAGTCCAGCACAAAAATTTTACATATCTCAATACACCTCCTTATTATTATTGTGCTGCATATTCATTTCCTTTTGTGAAAATTAAACCATTTTTAAAAGTAATCTAAAATTTTCAAAATTATTTCTCCCTAGAGCCTTCGTTAGAATATCTGCTACATTGTTTTCTGAATTTACTTTTATAACGTCAATCTCTTTATTTTCCCAACTTTCATTTACAAAATGGAAATGTACTTCAATGTACTCATAATTTTTTGTCAAGTTTCCAAATTTTGATATCGCAATCGCTCCAGAATTATCTTCGTAAATTTTTAGTGGTCTCTCGATCATTATTTTGAAATTTTTCAATAATTTCTTTACAAATTTTATTTCACTCACTGCTTCTGACAAAGCTACATACTCGGCGGCTGTTGATGATTTTGTCATGCTGTTTCGCTTTCTCGATTTCCAGTAAATTACGTTTCCGAAAAGTCTTATGATAAATCCCGTAGTAGTCTTGTAGTAGTCTTATGATAAATCACCGTCAACAAAACAATCAATGATTTCAGCGTTCAAATTTCTTTTATAAGTCAACCATAATTTTCTGGTTAAATATAAGTATTACAAAATTCTCAACGCATATTTATAATGTGTCCCGTCGTAACTGTTTTGAAATCGACTTAAATAGTTTACACTATAACTAACGTCTAATCTTGTTCCAGTACTAATATATAATGAAGCTCCTATGAGGTTTCTATAACTTATATCGTCTGAGGCTGACTGTGCGGGTTCTAAATTTAAGCTTTTTTCCTTTGGTGTAAAATATAGTTTACTATTTTCTATATTCTATCGTTTCGCTGATGACTCTATATAACTACTTTGATCTAATTTCATCTCACATTTCTTATTCTCACATTTCGTATTCAATGTTTATTCCTAAGTAAGTCTTTACTTCACCTAAGTCTTTCATCGATTTGTTTGACAATTTATTTTTAATTTCATCTATTTTTCTTTTGTATTTACCACACATTAATAAGTCATCCACGAATAGAATTAAGTATATAACATGATCGCTTTCATACTTCATATACAAACAATAATCACTCTCACTTCTGTAAAAACCTATTTTAAATACTTACAAACCTAGTTTACATACTTTCCCGCTTTTATCGGCGTAACCCATAGGTTGTTTTACAAATACTTCCGATTTTATAGTTCCGTTTAGGAATGCTGTTTCTACATCCATTTGCATAATCATCGAACCATAATGACAACAATAAGATAGCAATAACTTCAGCGTTTGCATTTTTGCCACTGGAGAGTATAAATCTTCCGGTATTTCCTTTTGTTGGAAACCCCGAACAACTAGTCGCGCTTTCTTACGATTATCGGATTTATTCGTATATACCCATTTCAAATCTAATACCTTTTTATCTTTTGGTTTCTCTACTAATTGCCAGGTTTTCATTTTTGACTAAACTATTTAATTCTCGATCCATTGCTTCTTTCCATGAGCTGCTGTGATCTCCACTTAAAAGCTTCTTCATAGGTTTGAGGACTGCCTGCGCTAACTACATTCACATGAATGAAATATGAGCTCGTTTGGCCATATCTTTGAGGTTTCTTTGTTTCCCGTCCTGGCCTTCTCAAATTATTTTCTATGTCCTCAAGTTTTTCTTCTGATTCGTTACTTAATTTTCTCTCCTTTTTTATTACAACCTGCTCGACCTTTTCGTCACTTGTTTCACTTTCATGAATTTCGTTTGTATCCGAATGTTCTTCAAAATCCTTTTCCGTTTCATTATCTGATTCATCCATTCCTTGAAATCCTACTAAGCTATCATTTTCACCTATAAATTATACGTGTCTTGCAATTATAATTTTATTATTAACTAAGGTCCTATATCCAACGTTTTCATAACCTGCAAGTATTCCAATATCTGCCTTTTTGTACCATTTCGAATTTATTTTAATTTCAGATACTCTTACGAAAACTATGCTCCCGTACAATCTTAAATTAATTATATTCGGTTTCCTTCTTAACAATATTTCGATTGGTGTTTTATTTTCACATGTTTTCGTAATGGTTCTATTTTTTAAGTACACCGCGGTTCTAACCATCTCCGACCAATATTTAATATTTAGTTTCGAATCATGTAATAAGCATCTAGCGGAATTCGTGATTGTCCTACTGTAGCGCTCAGCTGCTCCATTTAACTAGTGAACATAAGGTGGGCATGGTTCTAGGAAAATTCCCGTTTCCCTATTTAGATTGTACATGTTTTTGTTCATATATTCTTTTCCATTATCGCATCTTAGTCTCTTTATCTTCTTACCAGTAAGATTTTCAACTTTATTTATATAATTAAGGATTCAATCGTAAACCTCATCTTTCGATTTCAAAGTATAAATTAATGCGCACTTACTATAATCGTCTATAAATGTTAAGAAATATTTAAACCTGGTATTTTTATGAGGTCCATTTAAATCGGTATGTACCAATTCTAAAATCTCGCGTGCTCTACTACAGTTACTCTGGATAGGTACATTGTGCTATTTATTTTGCATACACGCACCACATTTTAATTGAACTTGCTCCAATTTTTCTGGCATTCCCTTAATTAATTTTTTCTTACACATCGTATCTAAATAATTAAAGTTTACATGTCCTCGGATTCTGTGAAATTTTTCCCTGTTCGTCATTTTTTCTACATTTTTGGCGTGAGATACTAGCCTTCCAATGTAACTAGTTATTTTATATAAACCATGATCTTTGAATGCGATCCCTATCAACTTTCTATATTTGTTATAGATCTTTGAAGTATTCCCTGCTGAGACTATCTTATTTTTATTCGTTACTCTCGCATAGCTAACCAAGTTATTATCCATTTCTTCTACATAAAATACATTTGACATTATAATTTTAACCCTTCTTTTGTTTACTTCAAAGTAAGTTAAAATTTTTCCAACTTTTGTTCCTTTTAATGTTCTACCGTCTCTTAGTTTTACATTTATCGGGTTCTTTAAGTTTTCGTACTCAATAAAATACGAGTCATCATTTACAATGTGATCTGAACATTCACTATCCAATATCCGATCTATTTTTCGCGTATCGCTGGTATATACTGTGATAGTATCCTTACTATAATCGCGCTGCACTCGCGTTAGGAAGGAGTCAATACCTTGGTCGTCGTAGTCCTGGCTGTTTAAATAATTTCCGTCTTGTCGACTTGCCCCATTGTAGCGTTGCTGCCAACCTCTGCTTCGTCCTCGTTGACCAAATCCACGCTGAACATATCCTCGTCTTCTCTGGCCAGAACCTCGTCCGCCGCGACCCCTATTCTGCTATGGCTGATTCGCACTTCCTTGCCATTGCGTTCCTCCATTGATTCCGCCTCTACATGTATTCGTGCAATTTTTTATCACGTGGCCGTACTTTCCACAGCCATGGCACTTTATTTCTCTCTTTTCTCAACTTTGAAGACATTTGACCATTTCCTCTCACTTTTACTCTCCCTACGTATTTCCCACATTATAATTCTATTTTTTAAAAAATCACAAGTTCAATCACTTTCTTTCAATGAGTCGATTAAGTCATCAATATAAATCAATGATTCTGGTAGTGTTTTCAGCATGTAATCGAGTTTTTCACGTTCACTTACGTTTGCACCAACACCCTTTAATTCATTTATCGTCTTCTCAAATTCCGTGAAAAATGAACCTGATTCCTCAAAATCTATCAACCTCATCATGTCGAGTCTACTTCTTATACAAAGTTGCAATGCTGTTGATTCCTTCATATACATCTGATCAACTTTTGTAATTATTTTGTAAACAGTGTTTTGATCACCAACAAATTCTAATTCCTCATTTGTTATACTACAATAGATGTAGTTCATCGCCCATTGATTCTTTTCATCCCAATTATCTTTCGCATCCGTGTCCATTTTCTCTCGTGTATCCAATTCATAACATTTTGTACACTTTAAATACATTAATATTCTTTTCTTCCACGCTTTGTAATCACGTACATCGAATACTTGCATTTTAGTTTTATCGTCCATTGGCATCTTGATTCGTCTTTTCATCTTCACCCTTTTTTCAAAAATAGTTCTCCTCACTATACAGATTTCTTTTATCTGCTCCGCCAACAGCCTTTTTATCTCTTCAGAACATATTTCCAATTCTTTCAAAATGAACCTTTTTTACACATTCACGCTCGGTTACACGTGGTCCCATAACCTTAAATCTCGTCAACCACGATTTTTGCTACCATGTTGAGAATTGTGCATCCTGGTGGCCGAAATATTGTACGCTGGCCATTACTATTAACGTAGACACATATTTACTTTATAAACGATTTCTAGAATATTTATCAATGTACACTTGCGCGTGTCTCAGCACTTTTATTCAAATCCGACCTTTTGAAGACTGTTAACCGATAGAACTGTTTACATTCGTCTGTTTCTCGCGCACACACATATCTCCACACAGTGATATCCCGTTACAAAGATCTCCACTACGCACTGTACCTAGTCCAGCACAAAAATTATACATATTTCAATATTTATGAAATATGTATTTCCAACAACTTTGTACAACAACACAAGTTAGTAACTCCGCCGTTTAAGATATTGGTGACAAAGAAATGGATTGGTCTTATATGAGTGAATCCGGGTAGATATATTGACTGATCTGAAAACCTAGATTGAGTATGCATAGATAGGTGGTTTTCGAAGAAGTCATGGGTGTCAAGATATAACTCGAATTCCCCTCTTACATACTTACGGAGGAAAGATCGGTATGTAGGTAATTTTTGAACAAGGGAAGCTGATTCGTTGTTCACACTTTTTGTTATGAAAAGGGAGGACAAGGATTCGCGATACCCATTGGGTATGATCAGCGTTAATGAATGAAGATAGGAGGAGTAAGCATCCTACCACCGTGGCTCATGGATGACCTTGTTCATGAGAAAATCCACACATTTTCATCAGATATATTTAATATTATATAATTTTAATATAATATAATTTAATATTATATAATTATATATAGTTTAATATTATATAATTACCGGTTTTCCCATTATATAACTACCAGCTTTTCCGCAGTTTCTAAGAGCGCACAATAAACATAAGGACTTTTCTAAGAAATACACATCAATCAAAAACATTTATGAAATTGGATGTGCAAGATGAAAGGGACCATCTAGAATTACTTAAAAAGTCTAAGTTTATGGTGGGTCCTTAGGTTTGATGAGGGTGTAAGTAACAAATGACGGCACTATGACAATGGTCTCGGTTCCGGCAACGTTTTCGCGGTCAACGGATGCTGAACTCTACACTACGTTAGCGTCTAAGTTGCACCTCATGTTAGAGCAAGGAGCAATTACTACGTATAAGAAAGACAGGTCGATTGCTGATGAGATCGCACTAGAGAGTGCCGTCTCTCAATCACGGCGACGCTGTCCTGGAAAACTATGATGGGTGTGCCTAAGGTCACAACATCATCGGATTCGTGGAGAAATGTCTTCGTTCGGAAAGTGAGGGAAATTGGCGTTACTGTTAATTGGTCAATTTCCATGTTGGTGGTTAGGGAAGGGTGCTAGCCGCCCTCAAGAGAGAGTTCGAGAAGAGGAAGCGTCGATCGTGAGAAACATAGATTTCTCCTATTTTCTCGTAGTTGGAACGAGGACTGTTTGTCGGTTTGAAGGACTTTAGTTAAACAAATCTTAAGGTTTATAGCGGGTCCTCGTACTAGCTGCTCATGTATTTACTCAAATAATAGAGTCTGCGTGTGGCGAGCCACGGGACAGAAATCGTTGAAATGCTTACCGTCGTGCCCCGTCCCAAGTATTTCTTTTAAGGAGAGCTATAGAGTTACTTCATGCCTTTGTTAGACAAAACGTTCATCCCTTGACCGCGACTACGTTCGGCGACTGGTTGTCGCTTCGAGCCCGAGCTCACTATCATAAGTCTCAAATAAGTACAGTCGGATCGAATGACAACAGTTTCATAATACGGCTATGGTGAAATCTATATTACAGTACTAGGAGTCTTCCCAAAATTCTGAAGGGAAGGTTCCGGTGTTCTTTCATCTCCGACATATATATGCTTGATCTGCCAGGGACCAGTGTGGATATAGCGCAAACTGGCTGGTAAGCGATGTAGTTGGCAAGAAATGTGGAGTACCAGGCATATCGAATTGTCGACATATCAGCAATAGCAACGGAGATACGTAGAGTTGAATACTTGAGTCTGAATCTGCGAAACTACAATTACACTGCATATAACAGGAACCAGAGTCGACGTAGAGCATAGCGCATAAGTACTGTATTTGGCTGTAATTGTGGAGTATAGCGCGCATCGCATTTGCGATATGTATCCAATAGCAGCGCTGATACGTTGGTTTGAACATTTAGGCATGAATATGCAAAACAGCAATTACGCTGAATCTGTCAGTGACCAGAGAAGACGTAAGACAGAAGAGATGATAGAATCGGAAGATGTGCTCTGTGCTCACCAGCAAATCAGGAGCATAACGCTCACCGAATTGTCGTCATATCTGCCATAGAAACGAAGATACGTTACTTTCGATATTCAAGCATGAATATGCTAAACTGCTATTATGGTGTATTTGACAGGGACAAGAGTGAACAAAACGCTAACCTACTGATGTGCGCTGTATATGACATCAGTTGTCAAATATAACGCGCACCGAATTGTCTGTAAGTGTGCCATAGAAACGGAGATTAGTTGGTTGGAATATTTAATACTGAATATGTAAAGCTGCAAATACGCAGGGTTCGGCTGGGTCCCGATTTTACATCCATCAAACGGAATCACGTGCACTGTGTTTGGCAGCAAATTTGGAGTATAACGAGCCTCTAATTGTAGCCATATGTGCCATAGAATCGGAGATACGTCGGTATGAATACTTAATCCTGAATATACGAAACTGCAACTACGCTGGATCTGGCTGGGTCCAGATTTTACGTAGCGTAAACCGGATGATGTGCACTGTACTTGGCATCAGATGTGGAATATAACGCGCATCGCATGGCCAATGTTTCCGGAAAACAAGCGGAGATACCTTGATTCGAATATGTAAGAATTAATATCCAAAACTGCAATTTCGATGGATTTCTCCGAGTCCAGTCTTGACAGTGTGCAAACGGGCTGATGTGTGCTGTATTTGGCAGCAAATGTGCAGTATTACGTACATCCTGTTGTCGACGTACCTACAATGGATACGGAGATACTTTCACTTGAATAACAAGGCTTGAATATGCAAAACTACGAATACGCTGGATTTGACTCGGTCCGGATTTAACACGACTTAAACCAGATGAAGCGCTCTGCGTATGGCAGTCAATGTGGAATATAAAGCGCATCGTATTGTCGACATATGTGCTATTGAATCGGAGTAACGTTGATTTGAATATTTAAGCCCGAACATACAAAATTGCATTTGGGCTGGATTTTGCAGGGACCAGAGTTGACACAGCGCAAACGAGCTGATGGGCAATGTAACTGCAGCAAATGCGGAGTACAAGGCGTATGGAATTGTCGACATATGTGCAAAAGAAGCGGCGAATCTTTGAATGCAATATTTAAGCATTAACAACAAAAACTACAATTACGCTGGATTTTACAGGGTCCAGAGTTGACATAGCACAGACCGGCTGATTTGGCATCATATGTGGAGTATTCTGCGCATCGAATAGGCGACATAGAAACCAAGATACGTTCATTTGAATATGTAATATTTGAATATTTCGCCCGAAAATGCATAATTGCGTATACGCTTAGTTTGGCTGCGCCCACACGTTACATAGCTCAAACCAGGTAATATACATTGTGTTTGGCAGCAAAAGTGGCGTATATCGCGCATCGAATTGTCGGCATAACTGCAATGCAAACGGCGATACGGTGATTTGCATAATTAATCATGAATATGTAAAGCAGCAATTTCGCTAGGTTAGACAGAAACCGGAGTTGACATGGTACAAACCAGCAGATGTGCGGTGCACATGACATCGGATGTGAAATGTAACGGGCATCGCTTTGTCGCCATATGTGCAATAGAAACGGAGATACATTCATTTGAATATGTTAACCTTAATTTGTAAAACTGCAGTTAAGCTTGATATGTCGAGGACCAGAGATGATATAATAGCACGAGCCAGTAGATGTGAGCTGTATTTGGCAGGCAATGAGAAGTATATCTCGCATCTAATTGACGACAAATCTGCAATTGCAGCGGTGATACATTGTAGTTAATATTCAATAATGGGCCTATTACGATACCGATAGTATTAGCGTGACTGAAACACATTGCCGTCTCAGTAAAACCATTTTATTTCAAGCTTCACGCTACAGTTCTGAATCCGGACAAGACCGTTTCAAGTTCTCGTAAGAGCTAGCAGTCAAATTAAGGTACTTACACGAGTTAGAGTCTAATACATTTTATTGGTCCAACATCGATGGGGCGATCTCGCATCGAAATTCTCAAAGGACCGCGTAACCTTCCAACGACGACCGCCGTACGAGCAGCGGATAAACTTATTTCGTGCCTTAGGTTGCCCTCACCACGTCCTCTACTTCTTGATTCTTGGTTGGTAGCTTTAGCGGCTGCAGGTCCGAGAAATTGCATCTTGACCCGCTTCCTCGTATGTCGCATGTGACGTCTCACTTTCCGCCGTAGACACTTGTCGGATCTACATACGTTGAACCATTTGCGCGAGACAAGCGCGGCGCTCTGCAGGGACGAGGGATCCAATTTTCGAAGTATCAAGTGCGAAACCTCCAGTGGTAGTTCGGAAGTGATATCTACCTTACTTGGCACGAACAAACCAACGACGCGTAGTAGAGATCTAAAAAACTCCATGTTGCTTCTACTGTTGCGCGAGCACGACCGACTGTCTGGCTAAGAGTTGAGGCTTATATATGAGCTGTTCGTCACGGTGCACTTCGAGTTCCGGTTCCGGGTGAGAGTGCTGGTCAGGCAGAATCGATGGTATGTGCATGTATTTTCACTTACATCGGGTTCACATTATGATTAGAGTTAGAGGCGCGAAACGAATCTTCATTTGGTTTAGACGTTTGTAGTTATGCAATAGAGCAGATATTTACTAGTGTAAATATGATTGTTATATAATTGGCAAGTAGTCGTGGTGATGAGGTACTCGAGAAGCTAATGACAATGATCCTGGGTTCAATAACAAAGCCGCGGTCAACGTGATAACAGAATTCGTTTTCATCCTGATTCCAAGTTGTACCATACTTCCTTATCTACGGTATAGGTAGGACTGAACAAGCTCTTTGTCAAAACATAGAATATCCACCGAGTGTTAAGGCTCTTTGTAACTGGCTAATGTGACCTCACGTGAGAATGATTTTCCGGCACGATGATGCTGCAGAGGAAAACTATGATGGGTGTGTCTAAGGGCACCAGAACATCGGATACGTGGAGAAATGACTTCGCTCGGAAAGAGATTGAAAGTGACGTTACTGTTAATTGGACAATTTCCATGTTGATGGTTAGAGAAGGATGCTAGTAGCCCTTGAGGGAACGTTGCTAGCGGGAAGCGTCGTCCGTATAGATTTCACCTATCATCCCGTAGTTGAAACAAAGACTGTTTGCCTCTTTAGGACTGTTAAGGACTTTAATTAACTAAATCTTAAGGTTTACAATGGGTCCTCAGGCTAGCTAAACATATACTGTTGAGATGCGTTGACATCTGGCAATCATCTTATCCGACGGATAGAGTCTGCGTGTGGCGAATCACGGGACAGAAACCGTTGGAATGTTTACTGTCACGTGCCGCTACGATTATTTCATTTAAGGACAGCTATAGAATTAATCCATGCCTTTATTAGACAAAACGTTCATTCCTTGACCGCGGCTACGTTCGGTGACTGGTTGTCGCCTCGAGGCCAAGTGCAGTATCACAAGTTTCGAACAATTACAATCGGACTAGATGACTACGATTGTTTAATTACAGCTATGGTAGAATCTAGATTACAGTGTTACGGGATTTTCCCAAAATTCCAAATAGAATGTTGCGGTGCTCTTTCATCTGCGACTTATATTTATGTCGCTGGTAGTTCTTACGCATTAGCTTATCGACGGCCTGGCTGGGAACGAATAGGGAAGCGAACTTTTCTGCCCGCGCGCCTGGAGTGATGAATTCCTGAGTCCTCTTCGTTTTGATCGTTTCAAACATCAGGTGGTATTATTACTTCGCGATTTTCGCCTTAATGGTGTTCAATGTTACCGTGCAATAAAAATTCACGCATTTCGGAAGGTCTAAGTGTACGATTACGTTCTTGTTGCTAACTTCAATCGCAATGGTCATTTTTTGTTCTCGATATAAATTGATGCGGTCCGCCGTAGGGTGGTTGTAAGGGGTTTCCGATGTAATCGTGACGTAGAAATACGTAAGACTTTAGACGGCTTCCGTATTTCGACTTGGCCTGTTGCTTCGTTGGTACACAGAATTCTGCCGGCAATCGTATGCCGGTGCCATAAACCATTTCGGCTGTCGTCGTTTTCACGCCCGTAATAACTGTTCGTATGCCTAATAAAACTATTGGCAAGATTTCTACACAGTTGCTCGCATCGTGGCATTTGATTGCTGCTTTTAGTTGTCGGGGCAGGCGATCTACCATCCCGTTGGTCACGGGGTGATAGGCTGTCGTTCGTAAATGCCTAATGCCGAGGAACAGGCATAATTCGTTAAATAAGTTTGACTCGAACTGGCGTCCTTGATCGGTCCTTATCCTTAAAGGTACGTCGAAACGGAATATCCACGTGGAAAGGATGGCTGAAACAACGGTTGCCGCCTCCATGTCGGCGATGGGAACGGCTTCGGTCTAACGCGAAAAACGATCGATTTCCGCCAGGCAATGTCGGTATCCTAGCGTCCCGTGTCTGGGGGAGTTTGTCATAAGGTCATCGACGTCATGTAGCTGTTGATCGCTGAGGCATGTGCCCAGCGTCACGTTCCTAATTATGCTGTTAGGAACATGATACATTTACACTGTACATGTGAATGTGCGTGTGAGCGTCAGAGGACGTCCAGGCCTTAGTTGGGACAAAAGACAAGAGTCAGTCGTTTCAAGTATCTGGAAGAGTCGGTTGGCAACAAGCGTGCGTGCGAGTAGGATTTCGAGGTCTTTAGAGTATAAGATATATGTATAACTGTTGTGTGCTAAATAAAGGGAATTATTTGTATTTCCGAACCCCTTCTATGTCCTTACAGTGGCGTCGATTATCTGATGGTAACGGGAATTTACGACTCTCGTTGACGCGAAACATAGTTGATTTTGTTTAAATGCTAGTTATAGTTTCGCGTGATTAGGGGCAGAAGGAAAGAAGGCTATACACGAATCATTTATAAACCACTTAAGAAGTATGGGCGAAAATGATTTGAAATAGTATTTCTTTACTCAGATTGCCTTATTTCCATATTGCTATTATAACATAAATGTCATGGTAGAAACCCGGATGATAAATAAATGGCTTATTTCGTTAAACAAATTATTGCCTTTCTGAATTAAATTAGAGACTTTCAATAATCCTCAACTACGAAATTTATGTTGATTCTTTTATAAATGGTGCATGCCTGTCAGTTAGATATTATAAGAACGAAGAGTTTACCATTAAAACTTTAAGATTTCGACAAAAGTTTTAAAGCGTAGGCGTCACTGTGTAGATACGTAGGTAGGTAAATTGAGGTCAACCGGATGTAGAGTTAGTGCCGCATTGACTACGCTGGTCTTTACCTTTCTCTCATTGCGTTCGTCAGATAATTAATATAATTTACATGTTATTATAAACTGTATTATAAATTATTATAAGTTTTTGTACATAATATATATTGTTGAGGTAAATAAATTCAAAATTTAGGGAACAACGAATTCAAGTATTATCCTGTGCTGTCGGGTTACTATTGGTGGCGGGGCAGTAGCCGCTTGGGGTACGTGGGCGTTGCCTCTGGGCCGCTTCGGTCAATCTCACTCCGCGAGTAGTTGGGAACGGCTATGTCGAAGTCAGTTATGAAAGTGCGCAGTGGTTTCTCAGTCTGATTCGTGTATTTTCCATGTATGTTATATCAGATTTCTTGGATATTATTTCGTCACAGTGTAAAATGTGTCTTTTTTATACTTGCGAACTGGTTAATTCTATCGTTGTTACTGAATATTATAATATTCTTGTACGTTAGTGTATTTGTATTGGTATAGAATGGATTCGGAAATACAAATAATTCCCTTTATTTAGCGCACAACATCTATACATATATCTTATACTCTAAAGACCTCGAAATGCTACTAGCACGCACGCTTGTTGTCAACCGGCTACTCCAGATACTTCTAACGCCTGACTCTTGTCTTTCGTCCCAACTAAGGCCTGGACGTCCTCTGACGCTTACACGCACATTTACATGTACAGTTTAAATGTATCATGTTCCTAACACGCCTCCTTACATTTATACTGTACACTTAATCGTAGTTACATGCTTTGACGAATTGCGTAACAGAAACTTTAACACTTATTGCCATATCTACATTTCTCTTAGTATACATTCATCCATGACCTAAACCTATCGAATGTCTCTCTACGCTGTGCCTTCGAAAAAATATCCGCAGTATTTTCGCCTGTACTTACTTTAAGTATGTTTATCTTGTTCTCCTTTAAGCACTCGTGAACGTGGTGCTAATGAACTTCAATGTGTTTAGAATTTTTCCAAAAATTTCCGTGCTTTGCTATACTTATCACTCCAGAGTTATCCTCATAAATTTTTACAGTGTTATCGTCTAGATTTACATTGAAGATTTTCATAATTTCCCTAATGGACATTAATTCACTCACCGCTTCCGATAGAGCTACATACTCTGCATACGTCGAGGCTTTTGTCACACACCTTTGTTTTTTAGACTTCCAACCAATTACATTTCCATACAATCTAATTACATATTCAGAAGTCGATTTCCTTTCTAATTGATCTCCTGCCTAATCAGCGTCCACATATCAATCTATCGTTTCACATTTTTCATTCCTTTTATAATCTAATCTTAAATCTCTAGTCCGGTACAAATATTTCAATATTCTCATTACAACAATCTTGAAATCTACTCAAATAATTCACACTATAACTTATATCGGGTCTGGTATTTTCACTAATATACAACAATGCTCCAATTAAATTTTTGTATCCAATATCCTTTCTATTTATCTCAGCTTTTTCAATTTTTAAGTTGGTCTCCATAGGTGTACAGTACAATTTGCTATTTTGTAACTTACATTTGTTTGCCAATGATTCAATGTATTTCTTTTGGCTTAATCTTATTTCATTTTTGAAATAATCATAGTCTATATTTATTCCAAGATATTCTTTGACTTCATCTAAATCTTTCATTTCAAATCTATTAGTTAATAAGTTCTTTACCCTTTGTATCTTCCTTTTATTTTTACTACAAATTAGCAAATCGTCTACATACATTAGCAAATAAACAACATTTTCTCCCTCTCCATGTGTATATAGGCACAACTCTATGTTATTCTTCTTAAAACCTAATCTCGTCACATACTTATCAAGACATTCATACCACTCCCTTCGACTTTCTTTTAACCCATAAAGCGCTTTCGATAGTTTACAAACTCTATTCGTTCCGTCCGCATATCCCTTTGGTTGATTTACATATACCTCCGAGGTTACTTCACCATTTAAAAAAGCAGTTTCTACATTCATTTGCTCAATAATTAATCCATTTTGACAACAATATGATAGCAATATCTTAAAGGTCTAATTATTCGCTACTGGGGAGTATATGTCATCGGCTACGTTTCTTTGTTGGAATCCTCTTACCACTAATCTAGCCTTATACCTGTCATCTGATTTTCTCGTGTAAACCCATTTTACATCTAATACATCTTTGCCTTTTACCCTTTCTACCAATTTCCAAGTTTTATTCTTATAAAGACATTCTATTTCCTTATCCATAGCTTGTCTCCAATCTTCACTATCTTCGCAACAAATCGCCTCCTCAAATGTACAAGGGATATCTACTCTACAATAATTTGCATGGATTTCACTAATGTTTTCTTTTTCTGGATATCTTACTGGAGTTCTCTTATTACGTGTAGATCTTCCAGGGATGTTTAAGCTTTCAAGACTGTTATCATTTTCATCTTCCCTACTTTCTAACTCTTCCTTATTCATGTTTACCAATAAATCATTATTCTCAATGTCATCGTTATCTTTATCGAATGAATTCTCCACAAAACCGATACATTTTGTGTCTGTTTCTATGACCTCTACATGTCTCGCTATTGTTATTTTCCGACCTAATAAGACTCTGTAACCTACTTCACTATATCCTAACAAAATTCCCATATCTGCCTTCTTATCCCATTTAGAAACTCTTTTTTGTTCCGGTCTTCTTACAAAAACTTTACTTCCATATAGATGTAGATTTGCAATACTTGGTTTTCTCCCGAAGAATATTTCAAAAGGTGTCTTTCTCTCTATAGTATTTGCCAGTATTCTATTTTTCAAGTATACCGCTGTACAAGCTATTTCCGGTCAGTACCTTTTATGTACTTTCGCTTCCGCTAACAAGCAACGCGCCATGTCCATAACTGTTCTATTATACCTTTCCGCTGTCCCGTTTAACTCGTGTACGTAGGTTGGGCAATTATTAATTCTGATATCTTTATCCCTAGCATATTTATAAATTCGATTATTCAAATACTCTTTTCCATTATCACATCTCAATATTTTTAACTTCTTGCCCGTCAAATACTCGGCTTCATTTACAAACTGTACGAAACAATCAAAGACCTCACCCTTTGATTTTATACAATAAACTCTAGCTATTTTGCTATAATCATCGATAAATGAGATGAAATATTTCTCTTCATTGAATCCGGTAGTCTTAAAGGGACAGCACACGTCCGTATGAATAATTTCCATTATCTCCCTAGCCTTGGTTTGATTATTTTTGAATGGTAAATTGTGCATTTTACTTTCTATGCACACCCTACATTTCAAAAATTCCTTCTCAATTTCATTCGGTATACAGTAACTAGCTGCTCTTTACCCAAAATATTTAAATATTTAAAATTTACGTGTCCTAACATCCTATGCCATCTTTCCTTTTTACTCATACCACTACGTTCGGCGCTGTTTGCTAAGTGCTCCTTCCCTTTCAATATACTTTTCATTCTATATGTTCCCTTTTCTTTAACCGCTACCGCTGTAAGCTTATTGTCCTCATCTATTACTTTTGCAATATTTCCTTTTGAAATAACCGTGTTCTTATTATCTGTTAGCTTGCCTAAACTAATCAAGTTTGCGGACACTTCTTTCGCGTAAAAAACGTTATTCATATTTATTTCATTTTCTTTCCAAATGCTTCAAAATAAGTTATAACATTCCCTACTTTTGTTGCCTTTATCGATCTATTATCGCCTAAATATATATTTACCGGTTCTTTAAGGTCAATAGAATTGTCGAAATAATTTACGTTGTTAATTATGTGATCTGTGCAACCGCTATCTAATAGCCACATTACTTCATTATTACTTATCTCGTTCGCCTCGCCGCTGTGTGCTGCGTGCGCCGTTGCTATCAATTGGCCTGATCTTGAGTTACCATGCTCGCTCGTGCCGGTTGTTGATTGACGATGGAAATTTTCACGTCCCCTGCTCGTATTTCCTTTGTTTCCTCTTCCTCTGCTGCGACCACGTGTTGACCCACGCCAAAAACTGTTACTGCTTCCCGCTTCGACGCCATTTTGACACTCTCTCGCAAAATGTCCTACTCTTCCACGTCTGAAGCATCCTTCCTTTTTTGCAGAAAAGGCGTTGGTTTGCATTTCTCCACGATTGGACTTATTTTTCTTCTCCGCTATTTCAATTTTATTTATTACATACGCTACCGTTTGATTTTCTGCTTTCATACATCTACTATATCCGCTATGTAGGTGTATTCTTCGGGTAACGTATTCAGCATGTAATTTAGTTTTTCCCTCTCACTCACTTGTGCACTCGCACATTTTAATTCATTTATTAATTTTTCGAAATCGCTAAAGAACGTTGCTGAATCAGTGTATTTCTCAAGTCTTATCTTTTTCTATCTCCTTCTGCATACGATCTGTAGTGCCGTCGACGCTTTCAAGTACATTTTATCAAACTTTTTTACTATCCCATATGCCGTTTTTTCTTCTCTAATATATTCCAATTGTCTATTTGTAACGGCATTATAAATTATATTTATTGTCTTCAGATCCTTTTTGTCTCAGTCTTCATTGTCTGTTTCTGTCTTCACCCTGTCTTCACCAGGTTGTGACAATCTCGCATTCTTTACATCTGAGAAGCATCGTTATTCTTTGCTTCCACATACCGTAATCCTCACCATCGAAAATAGGTATCATGATTTCCGATCTCTCCATTTTAAATGATTTCTGATCTCTTACTCAAGCGTTCCTACGTGCTCGAAGTGTATTTTTCCTCTTTGTAACCTTTGAACGTTTCTTTCCTTACTGAGAATTCACACGAACTAACTCGCAATATTGAAAAACACGCACTAAAATAACTTACAAAATTATGAACCACGCTCTGCTACCATGAAAAGATATAGAATGGATTCGGAAATACAAATAATTCCCTTTATTTAGCACACAACTGTTATACATATATCTTATACTCTTAAGACCTCAAAATCCTACTTGCACGCACGCTTGTTGTCAACCGACTCTTCTAGATACTTCTAACGACTGGCTCTTGTCTTTTGTCTCAACCAAGACCCGGACGTCCTCTGACGCTTACACACACATTCACATGTACAGTGTAAATGTATCATATTCCAGACAATAATGTGAACCCGATGTAAGTGAAAATACATGCACATACCATCGATTCTGCCTGACCAGCACTCTCACCCGGAACCGGAACCGGAACTCGCAGTGCACCGTGACGAACAGCACATATATAAGCCTCCACTCTTAGCCAGACCGTCAGTCGTGCTCGCGCAACAGTAGAAGCAACATGGAGTTTTTTAGATCTCTACTACGCGTCGTTGGTTTGTTCGTGCCAAGTAAGGTAGATATCATTTCCGAACTACCACTGGAGGTTTCGCACTTGATACTTCGAAAATTGGATCCCTCGTCCCTGCAGAGCGCCGCGCTTGTCTCGCGCAAATGGTTCAACGTATGTAGATCCGACAAGTGTCTACGGCGGAAAGTGAGACGTCACATGCGACATACGAGAAAGCGGGTCAAGATGCAATTTCTCGGACCTGCAGCCGCTAAAGCTACCAACCAAGAATCAAGAAGTAGAGGACGTGGTGAGGGCAACCTAAGGCACGAAATAAGTTTATCCGCTGCTCGTACGGCGGTCGTCGTTGGAAGGTTACGCGGTCCTCTGAAAATTTCGATGCGAGATTGCCCCATCGATGTTGGACCAATAAAATGTATTAGACTCTAACTCGTGTAAGTACCTTAATTTGACTGCTTGCTTTTGCGAGAACTTGAAACGGTCTTGTCCGGATTCAGAACTGTAGCGCGAAGCTTGAAATAAAATGGTTTTACTGAGACGGCAATGTGTTTCAGTCACGATAATACTATCTGTATCGTAATAGGCCCATTATTGAATATTAACTACAATGTATCATCGCTGCAATTGCAGATTTGTCGTCACTTAGATGCGAGATATACTCCTCATCGCCTGCCAAATACAGCTCACATCAGCTGGCTCGTGCTATTATATCATCTCTGGTCCTCGACATATCAAGCGTAATTGCAGTTTTACAAATTAAGGTTAACATATTCAAATGAATGTATCTCCGTTTCTATTGCACATATGGCGACTAAGCGATGCCCGTTACATTTCACATCCGATGTCATGTGCACCGCACATCTGCTGGTTTGTACCATGTCAACTCCGGTCTCTGTCAAACCTAGCGAAATTGCTGCTTTGCATATTCATGATTAATTATTCAAATCACCGTATCGCCGTTTGCATTGCAGATATGCCGACAATTCGATGCGCGATATACGCCACTTTTGCTGCCAAACACAATGTATATTATCTGGTTTGAGTGATGTAACGTGTGGGCGCAGCCAAACTCAGCGTATACGCAATTATGCATTTTCAGGCGAAATATTCAAATATTACATATTCAAATGAACGTATCTTGGTTTCTATGTCGCCTATTCGATGCGCAGAATACTCCACATATGATGCCAAATCAGCCGGTCTGTGCTATGTCAACTCTGGACCCTGCAAAATGCAGCGTAATTGTAGTTTTTGTTGTTAATGCTTAAATATTCCATTCAAAGATTCGCCGCTTCTTTTGCACATATGTCGACAATTCCATACCCCTTGTACTCCGCATTTGCTGTAGTTACATTGCCCATCAGCTCGTTTGCGCTGTGTCAACTCTGGTCCCTGCACAATCCAGCCCAAATGCAATTTTATATGTTCGAGCTTAAATATTCAAATCAACGTTACTCCGATTCAATAGCACATATGTCGACAATACGATGCGCGTTATATTCCACATTGACTGCCATACGCAGAGCGCTTCTTCTGGTTTAAGCCGTGTTAAATCCGGACCGAGTCAAATCCAGCGTATTTGTGGTTTTGCATATTCAAGCCTTGTTATTGAAGTGAAAGTATCTCCGTATCCATTGTAGGTACGTCGACAATAGATTGCACGTAATACTGCACATTTGCTGTGAAATACAGCATACTCCAGCCGGTTTGCTCTATGTCAACTCTGGGCCGTGTCAAATACGGCGTCATTGCAGGTTTGCATATTCAGACTCAAATAGACAAATCCCCGTATTTCCGTTGCTGTTGCAGACATGCCGAGTATTCGTTGTGCCCGGTACTCCAGATTTCTTGCCCAATTCAGCGCACACTAGACGATTAACGCTATGTCCGCACTGATCCCTGTCAAATCGAGCGTATCAGGTTTGTAAATATGAAACCGGAATTTGCCTATAGATGGCCCTAGCTGATAGTGTAGTTATCACTAAATTACGTCATTGATGCCAAAAGTCGTTGTTGACATCTCACGAACATTTTCGACTGAGAGCAGTACAATGATTCTGGCAATGATTCTTTGGAAGAAATTGCACACTTCATCCTATAGTCATACCGGACGATACAAGGGCTGGGCTCCTTCCGAAGCAATTCCAGCCTCGCCGTGCGCCATATCCGAGGGTTGGCACCCTCCTTCGAACACGATGTAAATAGGAGTCGCATCTAATGTCTTTTCTGGAAGTTCGTATACTAAGGCATCGGAATTATTTTTCATTTTACGCTGTGTTACTCGCAACTTTTCACAGATATATGTACCAACAGGAAGTAGATCTTTGGCACGTATTCGAGTATAGTTATTTCCTGCTAGTTTCCACAAAGCTTCACAGAACAACGTCGCTTCCTCGTTCCTTTAAACAACAGTCATACATTAGTATTACATGAACGTACTCCTTGAAAAAACATTTCATTACTGGAAATCTAAAAGTTTATTATTGAACTCAATAAGATTCAGTTGCTTACCTGCTCCTCAAATATTTTTTGCTAATGTCCACTCCTCCTAAGTAGAATGCATCTATAATATGCAATGCAAGTACTTTTTGCTGATATATAAACTCCTTAGTCATTTCATGTACAACCTCTGCGTTTACAAGTGTATTTGGTGGTAATTCTATGCCAATGTCATCGACACTAACCCAAGAATTCTTTGTATATCTATATACGTTGCTCCTTCCCACGCCCATATAAAATGTAGCGTGCTTCTTATCATCATCAGACATTGGCTTTGTACCACACGGCATACAAAACCAGTCATATAGTGATAAAAATGCATTTTCAATGTTAAATTCCATCAATTGTGCTGGATTAATAGTAAGAAATGAAGTATCTTTCAAAACAGTATTCAATTTGTCTTTGGTTTCATGTGTCTTGGGATTGTCCTAGTTTCATCTGGAAGTTTCCAATACTCTAGATATTGTTTGCGCATATCAGCTTGTTTTGTCTCAACAAGAGTATTATCCGCATAAAATGCTGCAATTTTACACAGGTCGGTTATTTGATTTCCGGCCAAATCTTTGTTAGAAGCACGTAGATATTGAACAAATTGTTTCTCTCTTTTTAATTTATTATATGATACTAGTTGTAAAACGTCGTCATTTACACCACCTTTTAAAAGCAGACGATTAACATGCTTCAGATATTCAGCAACATCTTGTACCCCAGATCGTTTCTTCTTACATATTAAGTAACGTTCTGAATTTCCTGGTCTAGAAGAGTTTGGCTTAAAAATACAAACTTCTTCAAAGCAGCGATACATTAAATAAACTAAACCAGCACTAAAGGGTGTAAAAAGGTTGAATAATTTTGTCACAAAATCACCACCCTCTCTTTCAACCATCAATGCTATTAAACATCGACAAAGATACAGTTGATTTGAAAGAACTTGTTGTACATTTTCTTGTCGTTCTACTGAGAATCCTCAATCAGACATCACAAAATGTACTCCTTTGCCATGGATATGCTGCATTATAAGATTTGTAAATGCCTCTTCATTATCTGGGTCAAAGACGTCACCACTTTCCTTTGGTCCGTAGTATGGATGAAATGTTTCACACGGACACGCATAAAAATCTTCTAATTTGAAATCATGTTCATTTTCTAAAGTAAGAGGAAATCCTTTAGCACGTCATTTCTTTCGCCATAGAACATGTTCACTAAAACCTCCTGGTCCAGCACATACATCTGCAAAGTATAGCAGCCCATTCTCCCTCAAACCTTTTGGGTTAGTAAACATAAAGTTACATGCTCTATCTGTATTCGCCATTTTAACAGTAGCACGATTTAAAAAAAATGCACCACGAATTGTTTCATGAGGATTACAACGTGTCCTTGCTCGACGCACTTCAACGTCATCCAAATGGGCGAATACCGTTTTCGCATTGATAAAAGTTTTCACTATATCTTCACAACAGAAATCAATTTCATCATCTGTGGTCAACTTTTCATATCACCATTTCATATCTTTTACACACTTTATAACTTCCTCTGCAGGATTCCATTTAAGACCTGAATCTTCATGTCCAGGAACATGATGTCCAAAGCCTCTGCGACCATGCTGTCTAGGTGCTTGAACTGACTCTAAACGACCTTGTTCATTATTTCCGAGGCCGTAACCGCCTTATATCCCATCATTCGCATCATCCTTTTGCCGTTATCGGGGAGACTGTTTGACTCTTGTGTTATTACTTGTATTCTTCTATTGTCAACTACCTTTTCATCAATATCCTCCTCGTCAGATTTACTTGAACATCTACGAATTTTTTGTCGTTTACTATGATTATAAGTATCTCTTTCACAGTTCTTCCTTTTTGTCCTAGTTTCCAATTATTCTTGCATGGTATGTTGATGCATCTGTCGCATAACAATTCTGCTAGGAACATGATACATTTAAACTGTACATGTAAATATGCGTGTAAGCGTCAAAGGACGTCCAGGCCTTAGTTGGGACAAAAGACAAGAGTCTGTCGTTAGAAGTATCTGGAAGAGTCTGTTGACAACAAGCGTGCTGGCGAGTAGGGTTTCGAGGTCTTTAGAGTATAAGATATATGTATAACTGTTGTGTGCTAAATAAAGGGAATTATTTGTATTTCCGAATCCATTCTATACCATTACAAATACACTAACGTACCAGAATATTATAATATTCATTAACAACGATAGAATTAACCAGTTCGCAAGTATAAAAAAGACACATTTTACACTGTGACGAAATGATATCCAAGAAATCTGATATGACATACATGGAAAATACACGAATCAGACTGAGAAACCACTGCGCACTTTCATAACTGACTTCGACATAGCCGTTACCAACTACTCGCGGAGTGAGATTGACCGAAGCGGCCCAGAGGCAACGCCCACGTACCCCAAGCGGCTACTGCCCCGCCACCAATAGTAACCCGACAGAACAGGATAATACTTGAATTCGTTGTTCCCTAAATTTTGAATTTATTTACCTCAACAATATATATAATGTACAAAAATTTATAAAAATTTATAATACAGATTATAATAACATGTAAATTATATTAATTATCTGACGAACGCAATGAGAGAAAGGTAAAGACCAGCGTGGCCGATGCGGCACTAACTCTACATCCGGTTGACCTCAATATACCTACCTACGTACCTACACAGTGACGCCTACGCTTTAAAACTTTTGTAGAAATTTTAAAGTTTTAATGGTAAACTCTTCGTTCTTATAATATCTAACTGACAGGCATGCACCATTTATAAAAGAATCAACATAAATTTCGTAGTTGAGGATTGTTGAAAGTCTCTAATTTAATTCAGAAAGGCAATAATTTGTTTAACGAAATAAGCCATTTATTTATCATCCGGGTTTCTACTATGACATTTATGTTATAATAGCAATATGAAAATAAGGCAATCTGAGTAAAGAAATACTATTTCAAATCATTTTCGCCCATACCTCTTAAGTGGTTTATAAATGATTCGTGTATACCCTTCTTTCCTTCTGCCCCTACTCACGCGAAACTGTAACTAGCATTTAAACAAAATCAACTATGTTTCGCGTCAACGAGAGTCGTAAATTCCCGTTACCATCAGATATTCGACGTCACTGTAAGGATATAGAAGGGGTTCGGAAATACAAATAATTCCCTTTATGTAGCACATAACAGTTATATATATATCTTATACTCTAAAGACCTCGAAATCCTACTCGCACGCACGCTTGTTGCCAACCGACTCTTCCAGATACTTGTAACGACTGACTCTTGTCTTTTGTCCCAACTAAGGCCTGGACGTCCTCTGACGCTTACACGCACATTTACATGTACAGCTTAAATGTATCATGTTCCTAACACGCCTCCTTACATTTATACTGTACACTTAATCGTATTTACATGCTTTGACGAATAACGTAACAGAAACTTTAACACTTATTGCTTTATCTACATTCCTCTTAGTTTACATTCATCCATGACCTAAACCTTTCGAATTTCTCTCTACGCAGTGAATTCGTAAAAATATCCGCAGTATTTTCGCCTGTAATTACTTTAAATATGTTTATCTTATTCTCCTTTAAGCACTCGTGAACGTAGTGCTAATGAACTTCAATGTGTTTAGAATTTTTTGTAAAATTTCCGTGCTTGGCTATACTTATCACTCCAGAGTTATCCTCATAAATTTTTACAGGGTTATCGTCTAGATTTACATTGAAGATTTTCATAATTTCCCTAATGGACATTAATTCACTCACCGCTTCCGATAGAGCTACATACTCTGCATACGTCGAGTCTTTTGTCACACACCTTTGTTTTTTAGACTTCCAACCAATTACATTTCCATACAATCTAATTACATATTCAGAAGTCGATTTCCTTTCTAAATGATCTCCTGCCTAATCAGCGTCCACATAACAATCTATCGTTTCACATTTTTCATTCCTTTTATAATCTAATCTTAAATCTCTAGTCCGGTACAAATATTTCAATATTCTCATTACAACAATCTTGAAATCTACTCAAATAATTCACACTATAACTTATATCGGGTCTGGTATTTTCACTAATATACAACAATGCGCCAATTAAATTTTTGTATCCAATATCCTTTCTATTTATCTCAGCTTTTTCAATTTTTAAGTTAGTCTCCATAGGTGTACAGTACAATTTGCTATTTTGTAACTTACATTTGTTTGTCAATGATTCAATGTATTTCTTGTGGCTTAATCTTATTTCATTTTTGAAATAATCATAGTCTATATTTATTCCAAGATATTCTTTGACTTCATCTAAATCTTTCATTCCAAATCTATTAGTTAATAACTTCTTTACCCTTTGTATCTTCCTTTTATTTTACTACAAATTAGCAAATCGTCTGCATACATTAGCAAATAAACAACATTTTCTCCCTCTCCATGTGTATATAGGCACAACTCTATGTTATTCTTCTTAAAACCTAATCTCGTCACATACTTATCAAGACACTCATACCACTCCCTTCGACTTTCTTTTAACCCATAAAGCGCTTTCGATAGTTTACAAACTCTATTCGTTCCGTCCGCATATCCCTTTGGTTGATTTACATATACCTCCGAGGTTACTTCACCATTTAAAAAAGCAGTTTCTACATTCATTTGCTCCATAATTAATCCATTTTGACAACAATATGATAGCAATATCTTAAAGGTCTAATTATTCGCTACTGGGGAGTATATGTCATCGGCTACGTTTCTTTGTTGGAATCCTCTTACCATTAATCTAGCCTTATACCTGTCATCTGATTTTCTCGTGTAAACCCATTTTACATCTAATACATCTTTGCCTTTTACCCTTTCTACCAATTTCCAAGTTTTATTCTTATAAAGACATTCTGTTTCCTTATCCATAGCTTGTTTCCAATCTTCACTATCTTCACAACAAATCGCCTCCTCAAATGTACAAGGGATATCTACACTACAATAATTTGCATGGATTTCACTAATGTTTTCTTTTTCTGGATATCTTACTGGAGTTCTCTTATTACGTGTAGATCTTCCAGGGATGTTTAAGCTTTCAAGACTGTTATCATTTTCATCTTCCCTACTTTCTAACTCTTCCTTATTCATGTTTACCAATAAATCATTATCCTCAATGTCATCGTTATCTTCATCGAATGAATTCTCCACAAAACCGATACATTTTGTGTCTGTTTCTATGACCTCTACATGTCTCGCTATTGTAATTTTCCCACCTAATAAGACTCTGTAACCTACTTCACTATATCCTAACAAAATTCCCATATCTGCCTTCTTATCCCATTTAGAAACTCTTTTTTGTTCCGGTCTTCTTACAAAAACTTTACTTCCATATAGATGTAGATTTTCAACACTTGGTTTTCTCCCGAAGAATATTTCAAAAGGTGTCTTTCTCTCTATAGTATTTGCCAGTGTTCTATTTTTCAAGTATACCGCTGTACAAAATATTTCCGGTCAGTACCTTTTATGTACTTTCGCTTCCGCTAACAAGCAACGCGCCATGTCCATAACTGTTCTATTATACCTTTCCGCTGTCCCGTTTAACTCATGTACGTAGGTTGGGCAATTATTAATTCTGATACCTTTATCCCTAGCAAATTTATAAATTCGATTATTCAAATACTCTTTTCCATTATCACATCTCAATATTTATAACTTCTTGCCCGTCAAATACTCGGCTTCATTTACAAACTGTACGAAACAATCAAAGACCTCACCCTTTGATTTTATACAATAAACTCTAGCTATTTTGCTATAATCATCGATGCTCCTTCCCTTTCAATATACTTTTCATTCTATATGTTCCCTTTTCTTTAACCGCTACCGCTGTAAGCTTATTCTCCTCATCTATTACTTTTGCAATATTTCCTATTGAAATAACCGTGTTCCTATTATCTGTTAACTTGCCTAAACTAATCAAGTTTGCGGACATTTCTTTCGCGTAAAATACATTATTCATATTTATTTCATTTTGCTTTCCAATTGCTTCAAAATATCTTATAACATTCCCCAATTTTGTTGCCTTTATCGATCAATTATCGCCTAAATATATATTTACCGGTTCTTTAAGGTTAATAGATTTATCGAAATAATTTACGTTGTTAATTTTGTGATCTGTGCAACCGCTATCTAATGGCCACATTACTTCATAATTACTTATCTCGTTCGCCTCGCCGCTGTGTGCTGCGTGCGCCGTTGCTATCCATGTGCTTGATCTTGAGTTACCATGCTCGCTCGTGCCGGTTGTTGACTGACGATGGAAATTTCCATGTCCCCTGCTCGTATTTCCTTTGTTTCCTCCTCCTCTGCTGCGACCAAGTGTTGACCGATGGCAAAAACTGATACTGTTTCCCGCTTCGTCGCCATTTTGACACTCTCTCGCAAAATGTCCTACTCTTCCACATCTGAAGCATCCTTCCTTTTTTGCAGAAAAGGCGTTGGTTTGCATTTCTCCTCGATTGGACTTATTTTTCTTCTCCGCTATTTCAATTTTATTTTTTACATACGCTACCGTTTCATTTTCGGCTTTCAGTGCATCTACTATTTCCTCTATGTAGCTGTATTCTTCGGGTAACGTATTCAGCATGTAAGTTAGTTTTTCCCTGCCACTCACTTGTGCACCCGCACAGTTTAATTCGTTTATTAATTTTTCGAAATCGCTAAAGAACGATGCTGAATCACTGTAGTTCTCAAGTTTTATCTTTTCCAATCTCCTTCTGCATACGACCTGTAGTACCGTCGACTCCTTCAAGTACATTTCATCAAACTTTTTTACTATCTCATACGCCGTTTTTTCTTCTCTAATATATTCCAATTGTCTGTTTGTGATGGCACTGTAAATTATATTTATTGCCATCGGATCATTTTTGTCCCAGTCTTCACTGTCTGTTTCTGTCTTCACCTTAGTTGTGACAATCTCGCATTCTCTATACTTGAAAAACGTCGTTATTCTTTGCTTCCACATACCGTAAATATCCATCGAAAATTGGTATCACGATTTCCAATCACTCCATTTTAAATGATTCCTTATCTCTTACTCAATCGTTCCTACGTGCTCGAAGTGTATTTTTCCTCTTTGTAACCTTTGAACGTTTCTTTCTTTACTGAAGACTCACTCGATCTAACTCGCGATATTGAAAACCATGCACTAAAATAACTGGCAAAACTATGAACCACGCTCTGCTACCATGTAAAGATATAGAATGGATTCGGAAATACAAATAATTCCCTTTATTTAGCACACAACAGTTATACATATATCTTATACTCTAAAGACCTCGAAACCCTACCCGCACGCACGCTTGTTGTCAACAGACTCTTCCAGATACTTCTAACCACTGACTCTTGTCTTTTGTCCCAACTAAGGCCTGGACGTCCTCTGACGCTTATACACACATTCACATGTACAGTGTAAATGTGTCATGTTCCTAGCAGAATTGTTATGCGACAGATGCATCAACATACCATACAAGAAGAATTGGAAGCTAGGACAAAAAGGAAGAACTTTGAAAGAGATATTTATAATCATGGTAAACGACAAAAAATTCGTAGATGTTCAAGTGAATCTGACGAGGAGGATATTGATGAAAAGGTAGTTGACAATAGATGAATACAAGTAATAACACAAGAGTTAAACAAGAGCCCGCAGGGAGGGCTCGCTTATGTGAGCATATGAGGTCTGGCAAACCCACTTTCCCGAAGCCAGAGGGACCGTCGGGACAAGCGTCCCGCTTACGTGAGTCCCTATGTACTCCGCAGGGAAGGTCGTCGGGGGTGTAAGCCGTTTAATTAATATTACATCCTCTCTACGTGGCCTTGAGCAGTAGCGCACCCACGATCCTGATGCCAAGGATGGGACCGCCGGGATAAGTTCTCGGGTACAAAAGTACCTTGAGGCCCCCGCTTACGTGAGTCCCATCTGGAACGCCGAGCTCGGTTAGCAGGTCGCTGGCCGGCAGTCACATGGCCGTACATCCATACGATATTCCCACCAACGACTAAGGTTGGTACCACGGGCGATCGAGTTACAGCCCGGAGGGAGTAGCGACCCCTCTGATCGGCCAATTAATGGGTATGGACTCGTGGTGGCAGTGGTTGATGGACAAGATGCTGGCAAGAGGGCCGATTTAAGGTGGAGACTCCACCGAATGGACTTCGGCGGATGAGCAGCGCCCCACCTGCTCCGAAACCGTACTGGTGAGACGGGATGGCTTAGAATGTGCCCCGTTCGACCTGATACGAGCGACAGCTCCTGCAGGCTAAGCTGATCCAGGGAGCAAGGTATTGGGTGCCTTGTGCGATGGTTGGGCGTAATCTCAACTCCTATGGTCCTAGGGGGCCCGGCTACTGTGTGGAATTATAATCGAGGAAAGCACCCGTTACCAAAAGACAATGCTATTTGTATAACAAATATTTAGTCGACACAATTTGTCTTTATTTGGAATGATTAGATACCTGCTTGTGGCAGCTGCTCCCATAATAGAATAAGTTGCAGTACCTTAGTCTACAATCCATTACTTCCCAACATCAATATTTGACTCAGGTCTTTTATAATGAAATATGTAGAGGACAGGGTATATGGGACTTTTGACCGTCAGACTTATTTGAGGTTATCGATTGTCGTCGCAATCGCCGAATTTACTTAAAATAATAAGGTAAGGTACAGCCTATGGGCCCTGAGTCGTAGATACATTGTGTAAAAATATTCCATAAATGTTCGTCACGAAATTCAGCAGATCGCTCGTTGATACTCGTAGGTATTCGAAGATACTTTACTCTTTGGGTTGCCTCGGTTTACTTATACTGGTCGGGGCGGAAGTCGGAAGATTCAAAATCGACTTTGTTCGAAGTAGCGGCAACATTTTTATGCTCCGAGTGTATTTACTTGTATCCTTACGATCCTGATACTCCGAGGCAAAATACCAATAGGATTTGAATTTCCCTCTGGCTCATATGCCGCAACAAATTTTTATAGTTTGTGCTCATGTATAGGTACTTATGAACTATCTAAAATATATAATAAGCTGAAGTACTGTAGGGAAGTAATTTACAGTGTTACTAGGTTTGGTTACATATTTCAATATCGTTCACGCCATCGCAAAAGCTAGTATGATGCTGCGTCGGCGTATATGCACACGGGGAGGTGATGGACGAGGCGTGGATGATAGCCTCCCGCGAAGTAGCGCCTGGCCCTGACGGAGTCCCGTGACGGGTATGATGGGAGATGATGCGGGTCATGGCACCTAGACTGCGACTTCTATTTACATCGTGATCGAAGGAGGGTGCCAACCGTCGGATATGGCGCACGGCGAGGCTGGTATTGCTTTGGAAGGAGGGACGACCAGCCCTTGTATCGTCCGCTATGCCTATAGGATGAAGTGTGCAATTTCTTCCAAAGAATCATTGCCAGAATCATTGTACTGTTCTCAGTCGAAAATGTTCGTGAGATGTCAACAACGACTTTTGGCATCAATGACGTAGTTTAGTGATAACTACACTATCAGCTAGGGCCATCTATAGGCAAATTCCGGTTTCATATTTACAAACCTGATACGCTCGATTTGACAGGGATCAGTGCGGACATAGCGCTAATTGTCTAGTGTGCGCTGAATTGGGCAAGAAATCTGGAGTACCGGGCACATCGAATACTCGGCATGTTTGCAACAGCAACGGAAATACGGGGATTTGACTATTTGAGTCTGAATATGCAAACCTGCAATGACGCCGTATTTGACACGGCCCAGAGTTGACATAGAGCAAACCGGCTGGAGTATGCTGTATTTCACAGCAAATGTGCAGTATTACGTGCATCCTATTGTGAACATACTTACTATGAAAACGGAGATACATTCAGTTGAATATTTAGGCTTGAATGAGCAAAACTAGAAATACGCTGGATTTGACTCGTTCCATATTTAACATGGCTTAAACCAGATAAAGCGCCTAGTGTATGGCAGTCGATGTGGAATATAACGCGCACCGATTTGTCGACATATCTGCAACAGAAGCTGAGTCACGTCGATCGGAATATTGAACCCTGATCATGCATTACTGCATTTACGCTTGATTTCACGGGGTCCGGATTTGACATAGCGCAAACCAGATGTTGTGAGCTGTATTTAATAGCAACTACGGAGTATAAAGCGCATCGAATTTTCCACATATCTGCAATCGAAACGGAGATTCGTTGATTTGATTATTTAGGTCTGATAATGCAAAACTGCAGTTGCGCTGTGTTTGACCGGACCAGAGTGGACATAGCGCTAATTGGATGATATTGGTTTAATTTGCAACAAATGTGGAATGCAAGTATTGGCGACACATTTCCAACAGTAGCGGAGATGCGTGGATTTGAATATATAATAATGTATATGAAAAACTGCAATTACGCTGGATTTGTCGGTGATCGAAGATGGCATTTGTCGGCATATCTGTAGCAGTAACGGAGAACACGTACATTTGAATATTTTACCTGTATATGCAAAGCTGCAATCACGCTGGATTTGACTCGACGCGGATTTGATATAGCTCAATTCGTATGATCTGCACTGTATTTATCAACAAATGCGGAGTATATCGCGCATTAAGAATTCGACATATCTGCAAGAGAAACAGCGATACGTAGACCTGAATGTTCAAGCATGAATATGCAAAACTACAATTACACTGGATTTGGCAGGGTTTAGACTTGACATAGCTCTAACTAGCAGATGTGAACTGTATTTGGCAGGAAATGTGGAGAACAAGGCACATCGTATTGTCTGCATATCTGCATTAGAAACGGAGATAGGTTGGTTTGAATATTTAAGTCTGAAAATGTAAAAATGGAGGGTTTACGCCTGGATTTTACATCGGCCAGAGTTGATGTCAATTTGTCCAACCGTGGGGAGATTTGATCGCGTCGAAGCGCGTCAACGGGAGTCGCAAATTCCCGTTACGATTCTAAGAAACGACACCGCATATTGATCGATCCCCTGATTTCCGTTAAGATAATAGGGTGGTTGCGATGGTATAACTCTGCGACCAACGTTATTGATGAGAATTGTGGATCTTGATGTCCGAAATATTCTTATGGAAACATAAAATTTACACTGGCCTTTTCTAATAACGTAGACAAATTTTTATTTTATAAACGATTTTTAGAATATTTGTCGTTACACAGCTGCACGCGTCTCAGCACTTTCTTCCATACCCGACCTTATGCAGACTGTTAACCGACCGAATTGTTTACATTCGTCTGTTTTTCAGTCGCCGCGCACACACATATCTCCACACACTGATATCCACATACAAACATCCCCACTACGCACTCGACCTAGTCCAGCACAAAAATTTTACATATCTCAATACACCTCCTTAATTATTGTGCTGCATATTCATTTCCTTTTGTGAAAATTAAACCATTTTTAAAAGTAATCTAAAATTTTCAAAATTATTTCTCCCTAGAGCCTTCGTTAGAATATCTGCTACATTGTTTTCTGAATTTACTTTTATAACGTCAATCTCTTTATTTTCCCAACTTTCATTTACAAAATGGAAATGTACTTCAATGTACTCATAATTTTTTGTCAAGTTTCCAAATTTTGATATCGCAATCGCTCCAGAATTATCTTCGTAAATTTTTATTGGTCTCTCGATCATTATTTTGAAATTTTTCAATAATTTCTTTACAAATTTTATTTCACTCACTGCTTCTGACAAAGCTACATACTCGGCGGCTGTTGATGATTTTGTCACGCTGTTTCGCTTTCTCGATTTCCAGTAAATTGCGTTTCCGAAAAATCTTATGATAAATCCCGTAGTAGTCTTGTAGTAGTCTTATGATAAATCACCGTCAACAAAACAATCAATGATTTCAGCGTTCAAATTTCTTTTATAAGTCAACCATAATTTTCTGGTTAAATATAAGTATTACAAAATTCTCGACGCATATTTATAATGTGTCCCGTCGTAACTGTTTTGAAATCGACTTAAATAGTTTACACTATAACTAACGTCTAATCTTGTTCCAGTACTAATATATAATGAAGCTCCTATGAGGTTTCTATATCTTATATCGTCTGAGGCTGACTGTGCGGGTTCTAAATTTAAGTTTTATTCCTTTGGTGTAAAATATAGTTTACTATTCTCTATATTCCATCGTTTCGCTAATGACTCTGTATAACTACTTTGATCTAATTTCATCTCACATTTCTTATTCTCACATTTCGTATTCAATGTTTATTCCTAAGTAAGTCTTTACTTCACCTAAGTCTTTCATCGATTTGTTTGACAATTTATTTTTAATTTCATCTATTTTTCTTTTGTATTTACCACACATTAATAAGTCATCCACGAATAGAATTAAGTATATAACATGATCGCTCTCATACTTCAAATACAAACAATAATCACTTTCACTTCTTTACAAACCTATTTTACATACTTACAAACCTAGTTTACATACTTTCCCGCTTTTATCGGCGTAACCCATAGGTTGTTTTACAAATACTTCCGATTTTATAGTTCCGTTTAGGAATGCTGTTTCTACATCCATTTGCATAATCATCGAACCATAATGACAACAATAAGATAGCAATAACTTCAGCGTTTGCATTTTTGCCACTGGAGAGTATAAATCTTCCGGTATTTCCTTTTGTTGGAAACCCCGAACAACTAGTCGCGCTTTCTTACGATTATCGGATTTATTCGTATATACCCATTTCAAATCTAATACCTTTTTATCTTTTGGTTTCTCTACTAATTGCCAGGTTTTCATTTTTGACTAAACTATTCATTTCTCGATCCATTGCTTCTTTCCATGATCTGCTGTCATCTCCACTGAAAGCTTCTTCATAGGTTTGAGGACTGCCTGCGCTAACTACATTCACATAAATGAAATATGAGCTCGTTTGGCCATATCTTTGAGGTTTCTTTGTTTCCCGTCCTGGCCTTCTCAAATTATTTTCTATGTCCTCAAGTTTTTCTTCTGATTCGTTACTTAAATTTCTCTCCCTTCTTATTACAACCTGCTCGACCTTTTCGTCACTTGTTTCACTTTCATGAATTTCGTTTGTATCCGAATGTTCTTCAAAATCCTCTTCCGTTTCATTATCTGATTCATCCATTCCTTGAAATCCTACTAAATTATCATTTTCACCTATAAATTCTACGTGTCTTGCAATTATAATTTTATTATTAACTAAGGTCCTATATCCAACGTTTTCATAACCTACAAGTATTCCAATATCTGCCTTTTTGTACCATTTCGAATTTATTTTAATTTCAGATACTCTTACGAAAACTATACTCCCGTACAATCTTAAATTAATTATATCCGGTTTCCTTCTTAACAATATTTCGATTGGTGTTTTATTTTCACATGTTTTCGTAATGGTTCTATTTTTTAAGTACACCGCGGTTCTAACTATCTCCGACCAATATTTAATATTTAGTTTCGAATCATGTAATAAGCATCTAGCGGAATTCGTGATTGTTCTATTGTAGCGCTCAGCTGTTCCATTTAACTAGTGAACATAAGGTGGGCATGGTTCTAGGAGAATTCCTGTTTCCCTGATTAGATTGTACATGTTTTTGTTCATATATTCTTTTCCATTATCGCATCTTAGTCTCTTTATCTTCTTACCAGTAAGATTTTCAACTTTATTTATATAATCAAGGATTCAATCGTAAACCTCATCTTTCGATTTCAAAGTATAAATTAATGCGCACTTCCTATAATCGTCTATAAATGTTAAGAAATATTTAGATCCATCAAACCTGGTATTTTTATGACGTCCATTTAAATCGGTATGTTCCAATTCTAAAATCTCGCGTGCTCTACTACAGTTACTCTGGATAGGTACATTGTGCTATTTATTTTGCATACACGCACCACATTTTAATTGAACTTGCTCCAATTTTTCTGGCATTCCCTCAATTAATTTTTTCTAACACATCGTATCTAAATAATTAAAGTTTAAATGTTCTCGGATTCTGTGAAATTTTTCCCTGTTCGTCATTTTTCTACATTTTTGGCGTGAGATTCTTGCCTTCCAATGTAACTAGTTATTTTATATAAACCATGATCTTTGAATGCGATCCCTATCAACTTTCTATATTTGTTATAGATCTTTGAAGTATTCCCTGCTGAGACTATCTTATTTTTATTCGTTACTCTCGCATAGCTAACCAAGTTATTATCCATTTCTTCCACATAAAATACATTTGACATTATAATTTTAAACCTTCTTTTGTTTACTTCAAAGTAAGTTAAAATTTTTCCAACTTTTGTTCCTTTTAATGTTCTACCGTCTCCTAGTTTTACATTTATCGGGTTCTTTAAGTTTTCGTACTCAATAAAATACGAGTCATCATTTACAATGTGATCTGAACATTCACTATCCAATATCCGATCTATTTTTCGCGTATCGCTGGTATATACTGTGATAGTATCCTTACTATAATCGCGCTGCACTCGCGTTAGGAAGGAGTCAATTCCTTGGTCGTCGTAGTCCTGGCTGTTTAAATAATTTGCGTCTTGTCGACTTGCCCCATTGTAGCGTTGCTGCCAACCTCTGCTCCGTCCTCGTTGACCAAATCCACGCTGAACATATCCTCGTCTTCTCTGGCCAGAACCTCGTCCGCCGCGACCCCTATTCTGCTATGGCTGATTCGCACCTCCTTGCCATTGCGTTCCTCCATTGATTCCGCCTCTACATGTATTCGTGCAATTTTTTATCACGTGGCCGTACTTTCCACAGCCATGGCACTTTATTTCTCTCTTTTCTCAACTTTGAAGACATTTCCTATCACTTTTACTCTCCCTACGTTCCTATTTCCCACATTATAATTTTATGTTTTAAAAAATCACAAGTTCAATCACTTTCTTTCAATGTGTCGATTAAGTCATCAATATAAATCAATGATTCTGGTAGTGTTTTCAGCATGTAATCGAGTTTTTCACGTTCACTTACGTTTGCACCAACATCCTTTAATTCATTTATCGTCTTCTCAAATTCCGTGAAAAATGAACCTGATTCCTCAAAATCTTTCAACCTCATCATGTCGAGTCTACGTCTTATACAAAGTTGCAATGCTGTTGATTCCTTCATATACATCTCATCGAATTTTGTAATTATTTTGTAAACAGTGTCTTGATCACCAACAAATTCTAATCTACAATAGATCTACTTCATCGCCCATTGATTCTTTTCATCCCAATTATCTTTCGCATCCGTGTCCATTTTCTCTCCTGTATCCAATTCATAACATTTTTTACACTTTAAATACATTAATATTCTTTTTTTCCACGCTTTGTAATCACGTACATCGAATACTTGCATTTTAGTTTTATCGTCCATTGGCATCTTGATTCGTCTTTTCATCTTCACCCTTTTTTCAAAAATAGTTCTCACTATACAGATTCCTTTTATCTGCTCCGCCAACAGCCTTTTTATCTCTTCAGAACATATTTCCAATTCTTTCAAAATGAACCTTTTTTATACATTCACGACCGGTTACACGTGGTCCCATAACCTTAAATCTCGTCAACCACGATTTTTGCTACCATGTTGAGAATTGTGCATCCTGATGGCCGAAATATTGTACGTTGGCCATTACTATTAACGTAGACACATATTTACTTTATAAACGATTTCTAGAATATTTGTCGATGTACACTTGCGCGCGTCTCAGCACTTTTATTCATATCCGACCTTTTGAAGACTGTTAACCGATAGAACTGTTTACATTCGTCTGTTTCTCAGTCGCCGCGCACACACATATCTCCACACAGTGATATCCCGTTACAAAGATCTCCACTACGCACTGGACCTAGTCCAGCACAAAAATTATACATATTTCAATATTTATGAAATATGTATTTCCAACAACCTTGTACAACAACACAAGTTAGTAACTCCGCCGTTTAAGATATAGGTGACGAAGAAATGGATTGATCTTATATGAGTGAATCCGGGTAGATATATTGACTGATCTGAAAACCTAGATTGAGTATGCATAGATAGGTGGTTTTCGAAGAAGTCATGGGTGTAGAGAGTATTCGAACCGTGATATAACTCGAATTCAACTCTTACATACTAACGGAGGAAAGCTCGGTATGTAGGTAATTTTTGAACAAGGGAAGCTGATTCATTGTTCACTCTTTTTGTTATGAAAAGGGAGGACAACGATTCGCGATACCCATTGGGTATGATCAGCGTTAATGAATGAAGATAGGAGGAGTAAGCATCCTACCAAAGTGGCTCATGGATGACCTTGCCCATGGGAAAATCTACATATTTTCATCAGATAAATGTCCGGTTTAATATTATATAATTACCGGTTTTCCCATTATATAACTACCAGCTTTTCCGCAGTTTCTAAGAGCGCACAATAAACATAAGGACTTTTCTAAGAAATACACATCAATCAAAAACATTTAAGAAATTGGACGTGCAAGATGAAAGGGACCATCTCGAATTACTTAAAAAGTCTAAGTTTATGGTGGGTCCTTAGGTTTGATGAGGCTGTAAATAAGAAATGACGGCACTATGACAATAGTCTCGGCTCCGGCAGCGTTTTCGCGGTCAACGGATGCAGAACTCTACACTACGTTAGCGTCTAAGTTGCACTACATGTTAGAGCAAGGAGCAATTACTACGTATAAGAAAGACAGGTCGATTGCTGATGAGACCGCACTAGAGAGTGTCGTCTCTCCATCACGGCGACGCTGTCCAGGAAAACTATGATGGGTGTGCCTATAGTCACAAAATCATCGGATTCGTGGTGAAAAGTCTTCGTTCGGAAAATGAGGGAAATTGGCGTTACTGTTAATTGGTCAATTTCCACGTTGGTGGTTAGGAAAGGGTGCTAGCCGCCCTCAAGAGAGAGTTCGAGAAGAGGAAGCGTCGTTCGTGAGAAACATAGATTTCTCCTATTTTCTCATAGTTGGAACGAGGACTGTTTGTCGGTTTGATGGACTTTAGTTAAACAAATCTTAAGATTTATAGCGGGTCCTCGGACTAGCTGATCATGTACTTACTCAAAGAATAGAGTCTGCGTGTGGCGAGCCACGGGACAGAAATCGTTGAAATGCTTACCGTCGTGCCCCGTCCCAAGTATTTCTTTTAAGGAGAGCTATAGAGTTACTTCATGCCTTTGTTAGACAAAACGTTTATCCCTTGACCGCGACTACGTTCGGCGACTGGTTGTCGCCTCGAGTCCGAGCTCACTATCATAAATCTCAAATAAGTACAGTCGGATCGAATGACAACAGTTTCAAAATACGGCTATGGTGAAATCTAAATTACAGTACTAGGAGTCTTCCCAAAATTCCGAAGGGAAGGTTCCGGTGTTCTTTCATCTCCGACATATATACGCTTGATCTGCCAGGGTCCAGTGTGCATATAGCGCAAACTGGCTGGTAAGCGATGTAGTTGGCAAGAAATGTGGAGTACCAGGCACATCGAATTTTCGACATGTCAGCAATAGCAACGGAGATACGAAGAGTTGAATACTTGAGTCTGATTCTGCGAAACTACAATTACACTGCATATAACAGGAACCAGAGTCGACGTAGAGCAAAGCGCATAAGTACTGTATTTGGCTGTAATTGTGGAGTATAGCGCGCATCGCATTTGCGACATGTATCCAATAGCAGCGCTGATACGTTGGTTTGAACATTTAGGCATGAATATGCAAAACAGCAATTACGTTGAATCTGTCAGTGACCAGAGAAGACGTAAGACAGAAGAGAAGATAGAATCGGAAGATGTGATCTGTGCTCACCAGCAAATCAGGAGCATAACGCTCACCGAATTGTCGTCATATCTGCCATAGAAACGAAGATACGTTGCTTTCGATATTCAAGCATGAATATGCTAAACTGCAATTATGGTGTATTTGACAGGGACAAGAGCGTACATAACTCTAACCTACTGATGTGCGCTGTATATGACATCAGATGATAAATATAACGCGCATCGTATGGCCAATCTTTCTGCAAAACAAGCGGAGATACCTTGATTCGAATATGTAAGCATTAATATCCAAAACTGCAATCACGCTGGATTTCTCCGAGTCCAGTCTTGACAGTGTGCTGTATGTAGTGGGCTGATGTGTGCTGTATTTGGCAGCAAATGTGGAGTATAACATGCATCCTATTGTCGACGTACCTACAATTGATACGGAGATACTTTCACTTGAATAACTAGGCTTGAATATGCAAAACTACAAATACGCTGGATTTGACTCGGTCCGGATTTAACACGGCTTAAACCAGATGAAGCGCTCTGCGTATGGCAGTCAATGTGGAATATAACGCGCATCGTATTGTCGACATATGTGCTATTGAATCGGAGTAACGTTGATTGAATATTTAAGCCCGAACATATAAAATTGCATTTGGGCTGGATTGTGCAGGGACCAGAGTTGACACAGCGCAAACGAGCTGATGGGCAATGTAACTACAGCAAATGCGGAGTACAAGGGGTATGGAATTGTCGACATATGTGCAAAAGAAGCGGCGAATCTTTGAATGGAATATTTAAGCATTAACAACAAAAACTACAATTACGCTGGATTTTGCAGGGTCCAGAGTTGACATAGCACAGACCGGCTGATTTGGCATCATATGTGGAGTATTCTGCGCATCGAATAGGCGACATAGAAACCAAGATACGTTCATTTGAATATGTAATATTTGAATATTTCGCCTGAAAATGCATAATTGCGTATACGCTGAGTTTGGCTGCGCCCACACGTTACATCACTCAAACCAGATAATATACATTGTGTTTGGCAGCAAAAGTGGCGTATATCGCGCATCGAATTGTCGGCATATCTGCAATGCAAACGGCGATACGGTGATTTGAATAATTAATCATGAATATGCAAAGCAGCAATTTCGCTAGGTTTGACAGAGACCGGAGTTGACATGGTACAAACCAGCAGATGTGCGGTGCACATGACATCGGATGTGAAATGTAACGGGCATCGCTTAGTCGCCATATGTGCAATAGAAACGGAGATACATTCATTTGAATATGTTAACCTTAATTTGTAAAACTGCAATTACGCTTGATATGTCGAGGACCAGAGATGATATAATAGCACGAGCCAGCTGATGTGAGCTGTATTTGGCAGGCGATGAGGAGTATATCTCGCATCTAAGTGACGACAAATCTGCAATTGCAGCGATGATACATTGTAGTTAATATTCAATAATGGGCCTATTACGATACAGATAGTATTATCGTGACTGAAACACATTGCCGTCTCAGTAAAACCATTTTATTTCAAGCTTCGCGCTACAGTTCTGAATCCGGACAAGACCGTTTCAAGTTCTCGCAAGAGCAAGCAGTCAAATTAAGGTACTTACACGAGTTAGAGTCTAATACATTTTATTGGTCCAACATCGATGGGGCGATCTCGCATCGAAATTTTCAGAGGACCGCGTAACCTTCCAACGACGACCGCCGTACGAGCAGCGGATAAACTTATTTCGTGCCTTAGGTTGCCCTCACCACGTCCTCTACTTCTTGATTCTTGGTTGGTAGCTTTAGCGGCTGCAGGTCCGAGAAATTGCATCTTGACCCGCTTTCTCGTATGTCGCATGTGACGTCTCACTTTCCGCCGTAGACACTTGTCGGATCTACATACGTTGAACCATTTGCGCGAAACAAGCGCGGCGCTCTGCAGGGACGAGGGATCCAATTTTCGAAGTATCAAGTGCGAAACCTCCAGTGGTAGTTCGGAAATGATATCTACCTTACTTGGCACGAACAAACCAACGACGCGTAGTAGAGATCTAAAAAACTCCATGTTGCTTCTACTGTTGCGCGAGCACGACTGACGGTCTGGCTAAGAGTGGAGGCTTATATATGTGCTGTTCGTCACGGTGCACTGCGAGTTCCGGTTCCGGTTCCGGGTGAGAGTGCTGGTCAGGCAGAATCGATGGTATGTGCATGTATTTTCACTTACATCAGGTTCACATTATTGTTGGGAATATGATACATTTACACTGTACATGTGAATGTGTGTGTAAGCGTCAGAGTACGTCCGGGTCTTGGTTGAGACAAAAGACAAGAGCCAGTCGTTAGAAGTATCTGGAAGAGTCGGTTGTCAACAAGCGTGCGTGCAAGTAGGATTTTGAGGTCTTAAGAGTATAAGATATATGTATAACAGTTGTGTGCTAAATAAAGGGAATTATTTGTATTTCCGAATCCATTCTATATCTTTTCATGGTAGCAGAGCGTGGTTCATAATTTTGTAAGTTATTTTAGTGCGTTTTTTTCAATATTGCGAGTTAGTTCGTGTGAATTCTCAGTAAGGAAAGAAACGTTCAAAGGTTACAAAGAGGAAAAATACACTTCGAGCACGTAGGAACGCTTGAGTAAGAGATAAGGAATCATTTAAAATGGAGAGATCGGAAATCATGATACCTATTTTCGATGGTGAGGATTACGGTATGTGGAAGCAAAGAATAACGATGCTTCTCAGATGTAAAGAATGCGAGATTGTCACAACTAGGGTGAAGACAGAAACAGACAATGAAGACTGGGACAAAAAGGATCTGAAGGCAATAAATATAATTTATAATGCCGTCACAAATAGACAATTGGAATATATTAGAGAAGAAAAAACGGCATATGGGATAGTAAAAAAGTTTGATAAAGTGTACTTGAAAGCGTCGACGGCACTACAGATCGTATGCAGAAGGAGATAGGAAAAGATAAGACTTGAGAAATACACTGATTCAGCAACGTTCTTTAGCGATTTCGAAAAATTAATAAACGAATTAAAATGTGCGGGTGCACAAGTGAGTGAGAGGGAAAAACTAAATTACATGCTGAATACGTTACCCGAAGAATACAACTACATAGCGGATATAGTAGATGCATTGAAAGCAGAAAATCAAACGGTAGCGTATGTAAAAAATAAAATTGAAATAGCGGAGAAGAAAAATAAGTCCAATCGAGGAGAAATGCAAACCAACGCCTTTTCTGCAAAAAAGGAAGGATGCTTCAGACGTGGAAGAGTAGGACATTTTGCGAGAGAGTGTCAAAATGGCGTCGAAGCGGGAAGCAGTAACAGTTTTTGGCGTGGGTCAACACGTGGTCGCAGCAGAGGAAGAGGAAACAAAGGAAATACGAGCAGGCGACGTGGAAATTTCCATCGTCAATCAACAACCGGCACGAGCGAGCATGGTAACTCAAGATCGGGCACATTGATAGCAACGGCGCACGCATCACACAGCGGCGAGGCGAACGAAATAAGTAATAATGAAGTAATGTGGCTATTCGATAGCGGTTGCACAGATCACATAATTAACAGCGTAAATTATTTCGATAAATGTATTGACCTTAAAGAACCGGTAAATATATATTTAGGCGATAATAGATCGATAACGGCAACAAAAGTAGGGAATGTTATAAGATATTTTGAGGCATTTGGAAAGAAAATGAAATAAATATGAATAACGTTTTTTACGCGAAAGAAGTGTCCGCAAACTTGATTAGTTTAGGCAAGCTAACAGATAATAATAACACGGTTATTTCAAAAGGAAATATTGCAAAAGTAATAGTTGAGGACAATAAGCTTACAGCGGTAGCGGTTAAAGAAAAGGGAACATATAGAATGAAAAGTATATTGAAAGGGAAGGAGCACTTAGCAAAGAGCGCCGAACGTAGTGGTATGAGCAAAAAGGAAAGATGGCATAGGATGTTAGGACACGTAAATTTTAAATATTTAAGTATTTTGGGTAAAGAGCAGCTAGTTACTGTATACCGAATGAAATTGAGAAGGAATTTTTGAAATGTACGGTGTGCATAGAAAGTAAAATGCACAATTTACCATTCAAAAATAATCAAACCAAGGCTAGGGAGATAATGGAAATTATTCATACGGACGTGTGCGATCCCTTTAAGACTTCCGGATTCAATGAAGAGAAATATTTCATCCCATTTATCGATGATTATAGCAAAATAGCTAGAGTTTATTGTATAAAATCAAAGGGTGAGGTCTTTGATAGTTTCGTACAGTTTGTAAATGAAGCCGAGTATTTGACGGGCAAGAAGTTAAAAATATTGAGATGTGATAATGGAAAAGAGTATTTGAATAATCGAATTTATAAGTTTGCTAGGGATAAAGGTATCAGAATTAATAATTGCCCAACCTACGTACATGAGTTAAACGGGACAGCGGAAAGGTATAATAGAACAGTTATGGACATGGCGCGTTGCTTGTTAGCGGAAGCGAAAGTACATAAAAGGTACTGACCGGAAATAGTTTGTACAGCGGTATACTTGAAAAATCGAATACTGGCAAATACTATAGAGAGAGAGACACCTTTTGAAATATTCTTCGGGAGAAAACCAAGTGTTGAAAATCTACATCTATATGGAAGTAAAGTTTTTGTAAGAAGACCAGAACGAAAAAGAGTTTCTAAATGGGATAAGAAGGCAGATATGGGAATTTTGTTACGATATAGTGAAGTAGGTTACAGAGTCTTATTAGGTGGGAAAATAACAATAGCGAGACATGTAGAGGTCATAGGAACAGACACAAAATGTATCGGCTTTGTGGAAAATTCATTCGATAAAGATAACGATGACATTGTGGATAATGATTCATTGGTAAACATGAATAAGGAAGAGTTAGAAAGTAGGGAAGATGAAAATGATAACAGTCTTGAAAGCATAAACATCCCTAGAAGATCTACACGTAATAAGAGAACTCCAGTAAGATATCCAGAAAAAGAAAACATTAGTGAAATCCATGCAAATTATTGTAGAGTAGATATCCCTTGTACATTTAAGGAGGCGATTTGTTGCGAAGATAGTGAAGATTGGAAACAAGCTATGGATAAGGAAATGGAATGACTTTATAAGAATAAAACTGGGAAATTGTTAGAAAGGGTAAAAGGCAAAGACGTATTAGATGTAAAATGGGTTTACACGAGAAAATCAGATGACAGGTATAAGACTGGATTAGTGGTAAGAGGATTCCAACAGAGAAACATAGCTGATGACATATACTCCCCAGTAGCGAGTAATCAGACCTTTAAGATGTAGCGGTACTTGTCGACAAAAGTCATCATGGTTTTTGCCCAGCAAATCCGCTACACAAGAAACCGTGTTTACTCAAACACGAGCTAATTATAGATATATCGACCTTAGGCGGTTCCGATCATTAGGCCCAATCCGTCGTTTTTGCCGTGACCATAGGCTCGTGAGTCAGCTACCCAAAAAACCAACAATTGTAAACAGGTCGCGAGCTCGGCGTCCGTTGGGACGTTTCGAGAACAGTCTCGAAATTCAAATCCCAACGCCTGTCGTCAACTCCGGCGAATATAAATATAGCGGACAGGGTAGCGACGCATTCTTAGTTACCGAGAGATTCGAGCAGCGACAATTAACCGATACTTCTATGCGCCCATCGAATAACGACCGCGAAACGAAACAGCAAGTATATTGTACGACTAGTGTCAGCATCGGGTATATTCTAATAAACTACGTAGTTAGGTATATTCCGGTGTTTGTGTGAATTAATCGACACCTTATCACCTCAACTGGTGACCCCGACGTGATTTTTTTTGTGTAAGAGGTGACAGTGATAGACTAGTCGCGGTGTGAACAGTATTGTCCGCAAATCACACTATGGAAAAGGAGAGCAAACCAATTCCAGCCGGTGCTTCGTTCCGCGTGCCGCCATTTATGCCTACGAAGACCGGGATCTGGTTTTCGATCATAGAGAAGTATTTCGGCGTAGCCGGCATTAGCCACGATGACGAAAAAGCCTTAGCTCTCATGGGATTCCTCGACCCACCATACCTCGCAAAGATAGAGGATACCGTGACCAACCTCCCCGCCATCGGCCAGTACGAGAAACTGGAGAGAGAGCTAATCCGCGTCCTGACAGAATCGGACAGCGCCAAGGTTGAAAGGTTAGTTGAACGCGAAGAGATGGGCGACAGAAAGCCCTCACAGTTTTACAATGACCTAAAGAAACTAGCCAGCCCGCTCGCGTTCGACGAGTTCATTCTAAACCTGTGGGGGAACCGCCTCCCAGACCGTATCAGGGAATTCCTGGCCGCAGTTGACGATACGAGCATAGAAAAGCTGAACAGTACAGCGGATAGAATCGACGAGGCGTACGATCGCCACGGTCACCGCGCGCATAGGGTGGGCACAATCTCCGAGCCACCGGCATCGCATGCAGACGAAAACGACACGCTGGCCGCCGAAGTCGGCAGGCTGAGGGAGGAAATTAAGGCTTTAAAAATCGGTGGGTATCGTCGACCGCGAAGACGCTCGAACTCCCTTACTCGATGCCGTCGCCGTTCCCGTTCGCGAGACAACCCGCGTCAGGACGGAATTTGTTTTTATCACGCGAGATTCGGCGATCGCGCCACAAAATGCACCGTCCCGTGTAAGTGGAAGACGGGAAACGACCCTAGCCGTCCGTAAAAGCGGCGGACGACGACGGCTTGGGATCACGCCGCACCTTCATCGTGGATCAGAGAACGAAAACCTCGTTCTTAGTGGACACCGGGGCCGACATCAGCGTTTATCCCCGAAGCAGGCTATCCAGGGACGTGAAAAAAGCAGCGTACGAATTATTCGCTGCCAATGGGATGCCCATCGCAACGTACGGCACCTTGGCGATGGAGCTGAACGTATCCCTCAGACGTGCCTTCAAATGGCACTTCACGATCGCCGACGTGCAAACCCCCATCATCGGCCTGGACTTCCTGAGCCATTACGGGTTGCTTGTGGACACAAGAAAAAGACGTCTTCTTGACACAACAACCCAGCTAACGACCCGGGGATACGCCGCCAATTGCGAACAACTCATGATTAAGACCGTAAAGGGGGATTCGGTCTATCATCAACTGTTGGCAAAATATCCAGATCTAACGCGCCCACCGGCCTTTGGGCGAGAGAAAATACGGCACGGCGTGGAGCACCACAGTGAAACCACACCAAGCCCACCCGTGTACTGCAAACCCCGTCGGCTCGCACCAGACCGGCTCAAACAAGTCAAGGCGGAATTTGCAACGCTGATTGAACAAGGAGTCATGCGCCCATCGAAGAGTTCCTGGGCATCTCCGCTACACGTCGTCCTAAAGAAGGATGGAAGTCTTCGACCCTGCGGTGACTACAGGGCGCTGAACGCCCGCACTGTTCCCGACAGGTACTCTCCACCGCACATAAGACTTCGCGCAGCAGCTACACGGTAGGAAAATTTTCTCAAAAGTTGACTTAGTGCGCGCCTACCATCAAATTCCAATCGCGCCTCGGGACATTAAAAAAACAGCAATCGCGACACCATTCGGCCTTTTCGAGGCAACCAATATGATGTTTCGGCTTCGAAACGCCGCGCAAACGTGTCAACGTTTCATCGATGAAACCACGCGTGGCTTAGATTTCGTATACGTGTACATCGATAATTTCCTGGTAGTTTCGGAAACCGAGGAACAGCACCGCGAGCACTTGCGGATTTTGTTCGAACGTCTAAATCATTACGGCGTTGTAATCAACCTAGCAAAGTGCGAGTTAGGCGTCGATGAGATAGCCTTCCGAGGCCATACGGTAAACGCGCAGGCTATAAAACCGCTCGCCGATCGAGTAAAAGCCGTAACTGAAGCACCGCTCCCCGCGTACATCAAAGCTCTCCGTAGGTACCTCGGTATGATTAACTTTTATCGACGTTTCATACCGGGGGCAGCCAAAATCTTGCAACCCCTCAACGATTTGCTGCGAGGGGCGAAAAAGGGCAACATGCCCATTACCTGGTCGGAGGACGCCAAAACGAGCTTTAGCGAATCGAAACGCGCCCTAGCTAACGCTACGATGTTAGCACATCCTATACCTGGCGCGCCCATCAGCCTCGCTGTAGACGCGTCCGACTTTGCAATAGGAGCGGTGTTGCAGCAACGTGCGAACAACACTTGGCAACCGTTGGGTTTCTTAACTAAACCCCTAAACGCCGCGCAGCGAAAATATAGCGCGTATGATCGCGAATTGCTCGCTATGTACACCGCGGTCAAACGATTTAGACACGCAGTAGAGGGGAGAAATTTCATTATCTTCACTGACCATAAACCCCTCACTTACGCGTTCGGTCAATATCCCGACAAGTGTTCGCCGAGACAGTTCCGGCTGCTAGATTATATCGGTCAGTTCACGACCGATATAAGGCATTTAAAAGGGCTAAACAATAATGTTGCCGACGCCCTATCGCGCATCGAAGCTATAGGAAAATCCGTGGATCACAAAACCCTCGCCGCCGCGCAAGAAAACGATGAAGAACTCCGCAACATCGTTAACTCCGGTACATCCGCGTTACAGCTTAAGAAAATTCGTTTTCCGGATTACGACGCGGAAATATACTGTGACGTGTCAAGCGGCATCGTACGACCGTACGTACCGAAATCCTTGCGGTGCGACGTATTTAATGCACTCCACGGACTTTCTCACCCAGGAATTCGCGCAACTCAGAAATTAGTAAAATCGCGTTTTGTTTGGACTGCGTTAAACAAAGATTACCAAACATGGACACGGCAATGCATCCCCTGCCAGCAATGTAAAATAACGCGACACGTATCGACGCCGTCCGGAACATTCGATAGAGCTCGCAGGACGATTCGAGCATATACATTTAGACATTATCGTTATGCAGTACTCTCAAGGCTGCCGATATTGTCTAACATGTATCGATCGTTTTTCACGTTGGCCCGAAGCGATTCCTATACCGGATATGGAAGCAACGACCGTTGCCTCGGCTCTTCTTTCCACATGGATAGCGCGTTTTGGCGGCCCAGCAAAAATAACAACCGATCAAGGACGCCAATTCGAATCCAATCTCTTCAGAGAACTATGCCGGATGCTCGGCATTAAGCATTTGCTTACCACAGCCTATCATCCCGCGTCCAACGGGATGGTAGAGCGCTTCCACCGGCAGCTTAAAGCCGCAATCAAATGCCACAATACGAGCAACTGGGTCGAAAGCCTTCCCATAGTTCTTCTAGGCATTAGAACCGCTATCAAGGAAGATCTGGGCGCAACGGCAGCCGAAATGATCTATGGTACGGGCATACGATTGCCAGCGGAATTTTTCGTACCAGCAAAACAACAGGCCAACGCGGAATTCGCAAACCGTCTGCGAGAGCGAATGAGCGAGATCAGACCTCTGCCAACTTCACAACACGCCGAGAAGACGACATTCATGTTCCGCGATTTAAAAACGTCGCCGTATGTGTTCGTTCGTCACGATGCAATCGGAGGCCCTCTGCAACCGCCGTACGATGGCCCCTATCAAGTGATACAGCGTGGGAAAAAACCTTTAACATACGTGTGAAGGATAAAGGCGTAAAAGTCTCCGAAGACCGTCTAAAACCCGCCTTCATCGTGTCGGAAGATATTGAGCACCTAGAAAGGAATGCACAAGCCCACGACGTATTTGTACCTAGGAAAATCTTCCGATCGCAAAGCAGCGAGCAAGCGCAACAAAGCGACGGAGACGCAAGAGCGCATTACACCACGCGTTCGGGCCGGAAAGTTCGTTTTCCCGTCCGCTTTCAAGCGGGTTTGAATTAAGCGGTTAGCAAGGGCACCCCCGCTATCATAAATAAGCTAATATAAAAGAAGAACGTTAACACTGTCAGGGGGGTACTGTAGCGGTACTTGTCGACAAACGTCATCATGGTTTTTGCCCAGCAAATCCGCTACACAAGAAACCGTGCTTACTCAAACACGAGCTAATTATAGATATATCGACCTTAGGCGGTTCCGATCATTAGGCCAAATCCGTCGTCTTTGCCGTGACCATAGGCTCGTGAGTCAGCTACCCAAAAACCAACAATTGTAAACAGGTCGCGAGCTCGGCGCCCGTTGGGACATTTCGAGAACATTATCGAAATTCAAATCCCAACGCCTATCGTCAACACCGGCGGATATAAATATAGCGGACAGGGTAGCGACGCATTCTTAGTTACAGAGAGATTCGAGCAGCGACAATTAACCGATACTTCTTTGCGCCGATCGATTAGCGACCGCGAAACGAAACAGCAAGTATATTGTACGACTAGTGTAAGCATCGGGTATATTCTAATAAACTACGTAGTTAGGTATATTCCGGTGTTTGTGTGAATTAATCGACACCTTATCACCTCAAGATATTGCTATCATATTGTTGTCAAAATGGATTAATTATTGAGCAAATGGATGTAGAAACTGCCTTTTTATATGGTGAAGTAACCTCGGAGGTATATGTAAATCAACCAGAGGGATATGCGGACGGAACGAATAGAGTTTGTAAACTATCGAAAGCGCTGTATGGGTTAAAAGAAAGTCCAAGGGACTGGTATGAGTGTTTTGATAAGTATGTGACGAGATTAGGTTTTAAGAAGAATAACATAGAGTTGTGCCTATATGCACATGGAGAGGGAGAAAATGTTGTTTATTTACTAATGTATGTAGAAGATTTGCCAATTAGTAGTAAAAATAAAAGGAAGATACAAAGGGTAAAGAAGTTATTAACTAATAGATTTGAAATGAAAGATTTAGGTGAAGTCAAAGAATAGAGAGGATATTGGCTACAAAAATTTAATTGGCGCATTGTTGTATATTAGTGTAAATACCATACCCGATATAAGTTATAGTGTGAATTATTGGAGTAGATTTCAAGATTGTTGTAATGAGACACATTTTAAATATGCTATGCAAATATTGAAATATTTGTACCGGACTAGAGATTTAAGATTAGATTATAAAAGGAATGAAAAATATGATAGATTGTTATGTGGACGCTGATTGGGCAGGAGATCATTTAGATAGGAAATCGACTTCTGGATATGTAATTAGATTGTATGGAAATGTAATTGGTTGGAAGTCTAAAAAACAAAGGTATGTGACAAAAGCCTCGACGTATGCAGAGTATGTAGCTCTACCGGAAGCGGTGAGTGAATTAATGTCTATTAGGGAAATTATGAAAATCTTCAATGTAAATCTAGACGATAACCCTGTAAAAATTTATGAGGATAACTCTGGAGTGATAAGTATAGCAAAGCACGGAAATTTTACGAAAAATTCTAAACATATTGAAGTTCATTACCACTACGTTCACGAATGCTTAAAGGAGAACAAGATAAACATACTTAAAGTAAGTACAGACGAAAATACTGCGGATACTTTTACGAAGGCACTGTGTAGAGAGAAATTCGAAAGGTTTAGGTCATGGATGAATGTAAACTAAGAGAAGTGTAAATAAATAAGTGTTAATGTTTCTGTTATGTAATTCGTCAAAGCATGTAAATACAATTAAGTGTACAGTATAAATGTAAGGAGGCGTGTTGGGAACATGATACATTTAAACTGTACATGTAAATGTGCGTGTAAGCATCAGAGGACGTCCAGGCCTTAGTTGGAACAAAAGACAAGAGTCTGTCGTTAGAAGTATCTGGAAGAGTCGGTTGACAACAAGCGTGCGTGCGAGTAGGATTTTGCGGTCTTAAGAGTATAAGATATATGTATAACAGTTGTGTGCTAAATAAAGGGAATTATTTGTATTTCCGAATCCATTCTATACCTTTTCAATTATGATTAGAGTTAGAGGCGCGAAACGGATCTTCATTTGGTTTAGACGTTGAAGTTATGCAATAGAGCAGATATTTACTAGTGTAAATTTGATTGATATATAATTTGACAAGTAGTCGTGGTAATTAGGTACTCGAGAAGCGAATGACAATGATCCTGGGTTCAATAACAAAGCCGCGGTCAACGGGATAACAGAATTCGTTTTCATCCTGATTCCAAGTTGTACCATACTTCCTTATCTGCGGTATAGGTAGGACTGAGCAAACTCTTTGTCAAAACATAGAATATCCACCGAGTGTTAAGGCTCTTTGTAACTGGCTAATGTGACCTCACGAGAGAATGATTTTCCGGCACGATGATGCTGCAGAGGAAAACTATGATGGGTGTGTCTAAGGGCACCAGAACATCGGATACGTGGAGAAATGACTTCGCTCGGAAAGAGATTGAAAGTGACGTTACCGTTAATTGGACAATTTCCATGTTGATGGTTAGAGAAGGATGCTAGTAGCCCTTGAGGGAACGTTGCTAGTGTAACGTAAATCACATCAGAGACCAGGACACACACACACACCACGGGCAGGATGGTGTCCCGGTCGGCATACTTCGCACCCGATGGACCGACGAGAGGAACACATGGCGACCTTGGCAACAATGTATATTGGCGGAGTACCTGAGGATTCATTTATGGCCCAACGGTCCTTCCACCAAATGTTCCAGAAGCGTAGCAACGGTCACGTACGCCTACAGGGTAGTGGGGATAATGAGAGAACAGATGACCGAAAGTAAAAAGATTGTAGGGACTCACTCTCGTACGATCACGGCTAGAGTTCGGAAGTGTCTTATACTTGTATAAACCAAGTGAAAATAATGTCTTCTTCTTCCTTATAAAATTTCTCTTTATTTTTACGTGACATTTTGGCGATCCTGCCAGGATCCATCAACTTCAAGAAAACGAAATTACGCATTTCGGGCTACGGTCAACTTTGAAGATTGAGGATCAGCGGACCACTGTAACAGAGCAGACACTTTCGACGTTTCGACAAAGGAACACCGCAACGGAACCTTTCCTACGGGTTAAACGATCAAGGTGAGCAAGCCCTGGATTCTTTTGTCAAATACAGATCGAGAACAGACAGCACAATTAGTATAACAATGGCAACGCCACGAGAAGACAGAACCGGAACTGTTAGCGCCGCTTTAACTAACAGCGGAATAGACCCAACAGATAAAGCTTTGCTTGATGCAATGCAGAAGCAGAATGAGAGACTGACCCAACAAATGAGTATGCTTACACTGCGTATGGATGAAGTTGTAGCAAAAACAAAAACGGGAAATGTATCGGAGGCCAGTTCCCAATAACCGTAGACGAAGTAACCCACACCGCTAAAGATCTATCGGTCCTTCGAGAACCTCGCCCATTACTTCAAACACCACCTCAACCATCCTGGGAAAGGACTTTTCCTGAACAATATACGCAACCAGAGCTAAAAGCTGAGAGTGCATTAAAATGCATTCCGATATTAAACGGAGAGGATGATATAGACGTGGAGGATTTTATTCATGAAATACAAGAAGTAAGAATGATGTGTAGCGAACCAACACTATTACTTAAAATGATTAAAATAGAGAAGATTTAGGAAAAGCCGCAATGGCAATCCGCAATATTCGTATTACCGAATTCGAATCTCTGTACGAAGCATTGAGACGTAATGTAGCTGCGCAAGTATCAGTGAGAGAACAACAGGACGAATTAAGATGAATGAGGCAAGGATTAACCGAGAGCGTGCAAAACTATAACATCAGATTTCGAAGCGTTTTTAACAAACTCCAACACAGCATTACCAACGAGTATAGAGACGAACTAACTCGACGGGTGATGAACGAGCAACTATACATGGACTCTGTGACCGACTATGTAAGAGGCCTTCGTCCAGAAATAGGGCAGGCGCTAATGGCTAATCTCCCCCCAAATCTCATCGAAGCAGAAAAGAAAGCAATGAATATGGAAAGATACTTTCGCGAGCACAGCTCTCGCAGACAGATGACGCGACAGACAACCGCCCCGCCATTTTATCGTAACCAGGCTTCTCATCCAGTAGACAATCGCTTCGCTATTACAAGTAACACAAATAATAAAACTCCACTCACACAAAATACTCTACCAAGAACGAACAATTTTACGAAGTTTGGGAACAGACCATTAAGCGAAAGGACGCAAGCGAAATGTCCCAAATGCAATCGATTGGGACACCTTCCCAATCAATGCCAAAATTTTCGGATACCGCCTCAAAGAAAAGCCCCTCCAGGAATAAACCACGTTCAAGAACAATCGGAATTAACAATGCTACCTCAGGAAGATTACCCACAATACTATTACAATTACCAGGACGACCAGGATTGCGATTTCTCGTTGACTCCGGGGCAGGAATCAACTTGCTTAAACAAAGATGCTACCCAGGAAAGACAACAATACCAGACACAAAGAAATTCTCCATGGGACATTCCGAATACGAATCTAATTCCAAAGTCAAGTTGAATTTGTTCGACAAAAAGATAGACTTCTCTTTAATAGATGACGATTTCCCAATTATAGAAGATGGCATATTAGGCTTACCCGGTTTGAATCAATATCGATTCGAACTCTCCAACGAAACATTGAAATTAGATAACAACACCCTTCTGCTGCAACAAGAATCAACCCTTGCACCAGGAGAAACCATTCAAAAAATTCTATACCTCGAAGGGAAGCCAACGCCAGTGTGCTTTATAAATGGTGGTAAGTCTTCAATTCAAGTTTCTAACATTATCGAAAATACAAATACCATAGATCAAATCCAAAAATTGAAATCTTCGATTCGACTATCGCACATAGAAAAACCTCTCAGAGAACCTGTAGAAAAGATTCTTCTCTATTACATGGATGTATTTAATTTAGACAGCGAAACATTACCGTGTACATCTCTTGCTAAACATTCCATTACATTTAAAGAAGATAAAATCATCAACGTAAAATCCTACCGTCCTCCCGAACACCATAAAATCGAAATAAACAAACAAATGACGGAAATGTTAGACAGAAAGATTATAGAACCCTCCGACTCTCCCTATAACTCTCCCGTCTGGGTCGTTCCAAAGAAAATCGACGCGTCGGGGAAACAAAAGTGGCGAATAGTGATTGACTTTCGGAAGTTAAACGAATTAACGGACCAAGACGCATATCCATTACCCGACATTGACGATATACTATCGCAACTAGGGAACGCAAAATATTTCTCCGCTTTAGACTTATCCTCGGGATTCCACCAAATACCCATGGATGAGAATTCGAGGAAGTACACTGCATTTAGCACACCACAAGGGCACTTCCACTATAACAGAATGCCATTCGGGCTAAAGAACGCACCCGCTACCTTTCAAAGAATGATGGACACCGCGTTAAGAGGTTTAATTAATAATCATTGTTTCGTCTATCTCGATGATATCATTATATTCGGGCAATCGATAGAGGAACATAATAAAAACCTAGCCATTATACTCCAAAGACTCAGGGAAGTAGGTCTAAAAGTACAACCGGATAAATGTGAATTCCTAAAACCCGAATTGGAATATTTAGGACACTTAGTGACAGCAAACGGAGTAAAACCTAACCCTGAAAAGATAGACGCAGTAAAGAACTTCAAACTACCCAAAAATCCTACGGATGTAAAATCGTTCCTTGGGTTAGCCGGATGCTATAGAAAATTTATTAAGAATTTCTCGAAAATTGCCAAACCGTTAACGGAACTAACTAAGAAAGACATACAATTCCACTGGACTGACAAAACACAACTTAGCTTTGATACATTAAAAGAAAGACTATGCCAAGCACCAGTACTAAAATACCCCGACTATACGAAAACATTTACGTTAACAACGGACGCCAGTAATGAAGGTCTAGGAGCCATCCTTTCACAAGACGGACACCCTTGTTGCTTCATTTCAAGGACATTAAACCCCCCTGAACGAAATTATACTACGACGGAAAAAGAATTATTGGCCATCGTTTGGGCAGTTAGAAGATTTAGGCAATATTTACTAGGCCGCAAATTCAAAATTCAAACAGACCACCAAGCCCTTAAATGGCTGCACAACTGCAAGGACCCCTCTAGTCGATTGATTCGATGGAGATTGAGATTAGAGGAATACGATATAGAGTACGTAAAAGGAAAGGAAAACGTAGCCGCTGACACCCTATCCAGAGTACACGCGATAACACAAACTGACGTTTTATTAAGACAATTCAGAGACTGGGAAAAATCAGAAGAAATACCAAAATTATTGAAACTAACATCTAACAAAGACAACTTTTTCCAATTAACAAAACCATATCTGGGCCCATATGACGAAACCGTATGGTTACAGAAAATATCAGACATACTTAAAACAAATAGAAAGATAGGAATAGGAGACAATAACTTAAACGCACAAGACAAAGCACACATAAAAAGATTTCTTTTATTTTTCAATGACCAACGCGACGACATAGAATTTGCTTACGAACCAATACAGAGTTTAAGCGAAGAGGAAATAGAACAAGTACTAAAAGAAAATCATGACTTGGTAGGACATCCCGGAATACAAAAGACGTACGACAGAATCCGAGGCAAATATCATATCCCACACCTAATAGACAGAATAAAAAGCAGAATAGGAACTTGCGCGACATGTCAAACATCAAAGACTACTCGGATAAGAGGAAAGGAGGAACCACAGATAACCGACACCCCGTTAGAATCTAACGACAAAATCGCTATGGATGTGATAGGCCCGTTGAAAAAGACCAAGATAGGAAACCAATACATTCTCTCTATACACGATGAACTAACCAAATATTTAATACTTGTGCCCCTAAAAACACAACAGACCCAATCAATCTGGAATGCTTTATTGAATCATTACATTTACATATTCTCCGCACCGAAACGTATATTAACTGACAGAGGACAAAGTTTCATTAGCGAGCTAATGCAACGATACGAAGAAGCATTTAGGATCAAACACATAAAAACCACCTCATTCCATCCACAATCCAACGGAAGCCTAGAACGAACACATGCTGTAATATCCGACATGTTAAAAGCTATACAAAACGATAATGAAACAGAATGGGATCAAAACCTAAATTTTGTGTGTCTAGCATATAACACTATGGTTCATGATGCCACTGGATATACCCCTTTCGAACTAACATTTGGACACAAGGCCAATCTCCCATCTACCATATCCCAAAATCCGCAAAGAACATACGCTGATGAGGTCAGCTTCAGGAAACGAGAATGGGATGCCAAGCTACTTAAAGCCAGGGAAACTCTAATGAAGAGTAAACAAAGATACCAAAGAGATCAAAGAAAAAAAATTATTAAACCTCAATCCATTTTTAGAGAAGAAGATTTAATATTAGTTCATAATGATCATAAAAAACACAAGTTAGATACTGAATGGCTAGGGCCATACACCATTGAAAAAGTAAAAACCCCTTATTACGAAATAATGGTGAATGACTCGATTAGGAAAATACATGGTAATCGTATTAAACCTTATTTTCCAGGACGGTCTTCACCTTCTCCATAAGTAGCAGTTATGCACTTTGTTTTTGTTTTGTCTTGTTGATTAAGACAAAGACGAAAACACACTTTTTAGCCAATTAGCCTCCATAAAACAATCCTGAAGAAACACTGAGATTTTGGAGGACCAAAATCAATCTAAGAAGGGAGGTATGTAACGTAAATCACATCAGAGACCAGGACACACACACATACCGCGGGCAGGATGGTGTCCCGGTCGGCATACTTCGCACCCGATGGACCGACGAGAGGAACACATGGCGACCTTGGCAACAATGTATATTGGCGGAGTACCTGAGGATTCATTTATGGCCCAACGGTCCTTCCACCAAATGTTCCAGAAGCGTAGCAACGGTCACGTACGCCTACAGGGTAGTGGGGATAATGAGAGAACAGATGACCGAAAGTAAAAAGATTGTAGGGACTCACTCTCGTACGATCACGGCTAGAGTTCGGAAGTGTCTTATACTTGTATAAACCAAGTGAAAATAAAGTCTTCTTCTTCCTTATAAAATTTCTCTATATTTTTACGTGACACTAGCGGGAAGCGTCGTCCGTGGAAAAATAGATTTCACCTATCACCCCGTAGTTGGAACAAAGACTGTTTGCCTGTTTAGGACTGTTAAGGACTTTAATTAACTAAATCTTAAGGTTTATAATGGGTCCTCAGGCTAGCTAAACATATACTGTTGAGATGCGTTGACATCTGGCAATCATCTTATCCGACGGATAGAGTCTGCGTGTGGCGAGACACGGGACAGAAACCGTTGGAATCTCTACTGTCACGTGCCGCTACGATTATTTCATTTAAGGACAGCTATAGAATTACTCCATGCCTTTATTAGAAAAAACGTTCATCCCTTGACCGCGGCTACGTTCGGTGACTGGTTGTCGCCTCGAGGACAAGTGCAGTATCACAAGTTTCGAACAATTACAATCGGACTGGATGGCTACAATTGTTGAATTACAGCTATGGTAGAATCTAGATTACAATGTTACGGGATTTTCCCAAAATTTCAAACGGAAGGTTCCTTTGTTCTTTCATCTCCGACTTATATTTATGTCGCTGGTAGATCTTACGGATTAGCTTACGACGGCCTGGCTGGGAACGATCAGGGAAGCGAACTTTTCTGCCCGAGCGCCTGGAGTGATGAATTCCTGAGTCGTCTTCGTTTTGCTCGTTTCAAACATCAGGTGGTATTATTGCTTCGCGATTTCCGCTGTAATGGTGTTCAATGTTATCGTGCAATAAAAATTCACGCGTTTTGGACGGTCTAAAGGTACGATTACGTTCTTGTTGCTAACTTCAATCGCAATGATCCTCTTTGCTCTCGATATAAATTGATGCGGTCCGCCGTAGGGTGGCTGTAAGAGGTTTCCGATGTAATCGTGACGTAGAAATACGTAAGACGTTGTTTCGAGTGGAACACGGAGGTTTCTTTTTCGCCGTTTCGCGTAATCGGATGAGGCCTGATCTTTTCTATTCGTAGTTTTAGACGGCTTCCGTATTTCGACTTGGCCTGTTGCTTCGTTGGTACACAGAATTCTGCCGGCAATCGTATGCCGGTGCCATAAATCATTTCGGCTGTCGTCGTTTTCACGTCCGTAATAACTGTTCGTATGCCAAATAAAACTGTTGGCAAGATTTCTACACAGTTGCTCGTATCGTGGCATTTGATTGCTGCTTTTAGTTGACGGTGCAGGCGCTCTACCATCCCGTTGGTCGCGGGGTGATAGGCTGTCGTTCGTAAATGCCTAATGCCCAGGAACAGGCATAATTCGTTAAATATGTTTGATTGGAACTGGCGTCCTTGATCGGTCCTTATCCTTAAAGGTACGTCGAAACGGAATATCCACGTGGAAAGGATGGCTGAAACAACGGTTGCCGCCTCCATGTCGGCGATGGGAACGGCTTCGGTCCAACGCGAAAAACGATCGATTTTCGCCAGGCAATGTCGGTATCCTAGCGTACCGTGTCTGGGGGGGTTTGTCATAAGGTCATCGACGTCCTGTAGCTGTTGATCGCTGAGGCATTTGCCCAGCGTCACGTTCCTAATTATGCTCTAGCAGTTTATATTTCTCTAGGCAAGTTGTTTGAATGAACTGTAATTTATACCTGTTAAATCAGTGTATACTTAATGGAACCACCCCGATTATCCTAACAGAAATAAGGTTATCGAGATCGATAACCTTATTTCGTGGCTGTTAGGAACATGATACATTTAAACTGTACATGACAATGTGCGTGTAAGCGTTAGAGGACGTCCAGGCCTTAGTTGGGACAAAAGACAAGAGTCAGTCGTTCCAAGTATCTGGAAGAGTCGGTTGGCAACAAGCGTGCGTGCGAGTAGGATTTCGAGGTCTTTAGAGTATAAGATATTGTTGGGAATATGATACATTTACACTGTACATGTGAATGTGTGTGTAACCGTCAGAGGACGTCCGGGTCTTGGTTGAGACAAAAGACAAGAGCCAGTCGTTAGAAGTATCTGGAAGAGTCGGTTGACAACAAGCGTGCGTGCGAGTAGGTTTTTGAGGTCTTAAGAGTATAAGATATATGTATAACAGTTGTGTGCTAAATAAAGGGAATTTTTTGTATTTCCGAATCCATTCTATATCTTTTCACAGAGTTCGAGAAGAGGAAGCGTCGATCGTGAGAAACATAGATTTCTCCTATTTTCTCGTAGTTAGAACGAGGACTGTTTGTCGGTTTGGAGGACTTTAGTTAAACAAATCTTAAGGTTTATAGCGGGTCCTCGTACTAGCTGCTCATGTATTTACTCAAATAATGGAGTCTGCGTGTGGCGAGCCACGGGACAGAAATCGTTGAAATGCTTACCGTCGTGCCCCGTCCCAAGTATTCCTTTTAAGGAGAGCTATAGAGTTACTTCATGCCTTTGTTAGACAAAACGTTCATCCCTTGACCGCGACTACGTTCGGCGACTGACTGTCTCCTCGAGTCCGAGCTCACTATCATAAATCTCTGTAGCGGCACTCGACAGCAAACTTCCCAACGGTTTCTGTCCTGTGCCTCGCTACACAAGGACTCTACCTTTCGAACAGATGATTGCCAGATGTCTGTCAGATACACTCTCACCGAATATTTACAGCGAGCCTAAGGACCCGCTATAAATCTTAGGTTTCATGCAGCTAAGATTCTCTAAAGGGACAAATAGTCTTTGTCTCAGTAGTCCCTACACATACCACCCACTACGGGAAATCTGCTTCTTCTTACGTACGACGCTCCTCGCTAGCAACTTTCTCTCAAGGGCAGCGGTCATCCCTTTCCAACAACCAACTCACAATTTTGCCAATTAACAGCGACGTCCCTTTCCCTCACTCTCTGAACTAACACTTTTCTTAACGAGTCCGATGATCCCGTATCCTTAGACACACCCAAACATAGTTTTCCTAAGGAGCATCATCGCGACACAAATTCATTCTGTTCTATCGCGAGCCGCGAGGCAAGTTGGAAGACGCCTTCTGGATTGTTCGTCCGCAGTCGTACGTAATAGCGAATCTGAATCTCTCGACGTATGTGCAATCGTCTCGACTCGAACCACCGCGTAAAGTATCACGCCGAGCTTGAACTTGGAATCTTGAATCGATAATTGTACCGTGCTTTCGGCGCGCTAGTGTATATCACGAACACAAGCAAATAAACAGTTATTGTTAAACAATACCGAGTGATTCTTCTATACCTATCACGCACGTTACCTCATCTCAAATAAGTACAGTCGGATTGAATGACAACAGTTTCATAATACGGCTATGGTGAAGTCTAAATTACAGTACTAGGGGTCTTCCCAAAGTTCCGGAGGGAAGTTTCAGGTGTTCTTTCATCTCCGACACGGCCATTCTGACTATCACGCGTCCTCGTGTGTAACTAAAATATTGAGTTTCCTAACATTAGACTCGATACAATTAACATTATTCACAATTTAACTAGATGTTCCAATAAGGCAAGGGTCCAGTGTAGCAACAAATCCTGTTCGGGGATTTGGCAGCAAAAAAATAAAAGATTATGAAAATTAGTAGCGTTATACTTAGTATCCAATGTGATAGTTGCATCCTGCAGGTTATCAGTCGGATCGTAACGGCATGATGGACCATTTTCGATTTCGCACTCCAAAGGATCTCGGTCTTCTAGATCGTATGAGCACATAGAGCTTCGTTCCACGGTCTCACTGAGTCTTATCATATTGTCACCCCGAAAAGCATGCAAGTCGCATCGCATGTTCTCACTGAGCCTTATCATACTGTTACCATGAAAAGCGTGTGAGCCACATCGCATGTTCTCACTGAGCCTTATCATACTGTTACCATGAAAAGCGTGTGAGCCACATTACACGTTCTTTCTGAGCTTTATCACACTGTTACCATGAAAAGCGTGTGAGCCACATCATACGTTCTTTCTCAGCTTTATCACACTGTTACCATGAAATGAAAAGCGTGCGAACTCCCCCTGCCGGGTGTTATTGGCATAGTGCTACTAATCTTCCGAGATCGAAGTACTCATATCGTCATGGCCACTGTTATGGCCTTCACCACAGAGATCCAACTCGGCAGGGGTGCATCCATCTGGCATTTTCCTCAACATGTCGTGACTGTACTTGAACGATCGCTTACCGTTTAATACCTTTAAGATATACATGCCTCCTTCCAAAACTTCTGCTATTACAAATGGACCTCTAAATTTTGGATCTAATTTGGTTTGATTTCGTTCCTCATTTTGCGTAATACGAAATCACCGAGGTTAAACCTAACCGCTTTAGCTTTAGTTTCGTCAAATCCATCCTCATCATACCTAGCACTAGTTTCCATCCCCTTTATTGCCTGTCGTCTTATATTGGAGATATCGATACTTTTGATGTTATCGGGTAACAACAGATCGTACGGTCTTGTCGTTCTACCTATTAGTAGTTCAAATGAGCTCGAGTTTGTCACGCGGTTGGTGGTGCAATTCAAAGCCAACTGTATTTCCCCAATCGCGTCTTGCCACGGCCGCCCGGTCGTTTCCACTACCGTGAACATAATTTTCAATGCACCCGTAACACGCTCTACCTGTCCCTTGGCTCTACTAGCACCGGTCGCTATCAAGTGAACTTTAATTCGTTTGCTTTCGCAGAATTCTCGAAATTCCTTACCCTTAAAACATATTCCCTGATCTGCTATTATCTGGCAGGGCCTCCCGAATAAAAATATAGCGGATTTAAGCGCTTTAATGGTGTTAAGGGAATCTATCTTACGAGTATGATGCAGGTATACGAATTTAGTGAAGACGTCGATCAAAACAATGACGTGCTCCTTTGAATCGCTTTTACCATTCAACTTGCCTGTTATGTCCATGTGGACCGTATGCCAGGGTATGCTGGTCTTAGGTATAGGATGCAGTTCGGCCTGTATCTTACTTAAACTAGCTTTCGAATCTTGACAAGCATGACAGTTCTCAATGAATCGGCGAACGTACTTCGCCATCCCTTCGAATCAGTAATATTCGTATGGTTTCTCGAGCGTTTTCTCCCAACCTTAGTGCATAATTGACTGGTGCACACGGTTAATAACACACTATCTAAAACCACTTGGGACTATAGGTAAACAAAGAGTCCTGCCGTTTCTTTGTATCCTACGGTAAATAGTACCGGACCGTAATTCGTATGTATTCGCGATGTCTCCCGCGAGCGCATCGTTTTGCAATTCCTTGACGATTTCCAAGATTTGAGAATCACGACGTTGTTCCGCTAACAGCCAATCTTCCGAAATTTCTGCCAGATTAACTATTTTCTCTTTGATTTTGTCGAATTTAATAGGGTCAACGCCTGTGCGGTTTCGCGAAAAGAAATCTACGTGAGCCGTCCGTTTACTTTCCCGATACATAATGTCATAAATAAAAGTCTGCAAGTAAGCCCATCACCTATGGTCCCTGTCATTTAAATGTACTTTATTACTCAGCGCTTTCTACGAGTTGCAATCCGTGATGACAAGAAATTTCCGTCCATGTAGATAGTGACGGGAATGTTTTACGGCGTTTACGATAGCTAATGTTTCGAGTTCATAGGAGTGATAACTGAATTCCGCGGGGCTGGTTCTTTTATTGTAATACTCTATTTCCCTGTTCTTACCTTCGGCTTGATGCGTCAAAATCGCCCCGTAACTCTCCGAGCTAGCATCAGTATGTAGTTCTATCGGGTAATTGGGGTTGAATATCATTAGCACCGGCGCGTCGGTCAGGACGGAAACTACCTGTTGTCTTATTTTCCCGTGTCTATCTGTCCAAGTTATACTTCTGTTATCTGAGATGAGCGCGTACAGGGATGAGCGCGTAGTTTCCTCGTCTGTGAGAATTTAGGGATGAACTGTGTGACGGTCGTTGGCACAGGTAAAGAACTTAAGGTGTGTATTTTACCCGGGTCGGGACGAACTTCTCCGTTATGAATTACATATCTCAAATAGAGCACCGATGTCCTTAAGAGAACGTTTCGCAAAGTTAAAAGAGAATCCGGCTTTTACGAGGGTATCTAATACGGTGTTTCAATCTTTCTAAAGCTTGATCTATCGAGTCGGCAATAATTAGGACGTTATCGAAATAAATAACAACGTACGAATGAGCGAGGTCGCCTGGGGCGTTGCGAATGGCCCTCCGAAAGACGGACGGTGCAATTTTCAGTCCAAACGGCATCGTTATCTATTCATATTGTCTGCCGGGGGTAACGAACGCTGTATACTCCGCTGAATTAGGATAAATAGGAATTTGGTGAAACCCGCTGACCATGTCCAGGCTAATAAAGTATCTCGCCTCTTGCAATCTCGCGACTTGATCCGCAATAAGGAGTAAAGGGTACCGATCCGCGACCATATTTTGACTTAGATCTCGGGAACCTGCTCATAATCTATCTGAGCCGTTTTTCTTCTTCACGAGTTACGTAGGGCTCGCAAATGGCGAATTACTAGGCCTTATGATCTTTGCATTAATTAAAACGCTTGTTTTCTCACGTACCGCTCTTCGCTTCTCCTCGCTAAGTCTATAAGAACTTCCTCGTACGGTGGTGTTAAGATCAATTAATCGTATTTCTAACCGGCCTGTATTTGCGCGAATACGTAGGAAACCCGTAACGAATGAATCTTTGAATTTGACGAGAAGAGAAATTGATCGACTTTTATTATTACCATGTACATCAGTGTCAACTTCATTAACGACGATCTCGTTTGAAGTGGTTTCATTACAGACATTAATTATTTTTGTTTTACACATAGCGAGGCTATTTTGTGTAATGTTACGTCAAAACCCAGACTTAGAGTTCCGCAACTAATCGCGATATCATATTTTAAATAACAATCAGGAAGGACATGAGAAATTATCTTCGATGTAAAAATCATTAATACACACGATGAACAAATAGGTGGCATTTGTTTAATACAGGTATTCCCTACTCCTCGCATTACTAATATGTCAGTCATTCCTTTGTCAGAAAATCTCGAGGCCGTGGACTCTTTAATTAGTGAACGCTCTGCTCCCGAATCGGAGTAAAATGGAAACGATTTACCCAGATGACATGATCTATCCGTTGATGCCTCCAGTACGCACGAGTCGACTCGCCACTCGTTATTGAAATTATAGTTTCCCTCCATAATCAGGTTGACAGCTGCGCCCCATGCAGCGGAGTCGGAGCACGCGATTTTAAGGGTTAAAACGTGGTAGCGAAAAATTGTTAGGTTTCACACTCGATTTTTGCACTAGCGACTGAATTACTTGCGCACGATGGTCTTAAGTGCTAGCACTGTTATAGTCGGCACTGATCACACTTCAGATGTCGGGTTGGCGTTAGGATTAGAGTTAGGGTTAAGGACGTGAAACGAATCCCTATTGGCGCTAGACGTAATGATTATGCAATAGAGGTGATATTTACTAGTGCAAATATGACTATGATGGAATTGGACAAGTAATCGCGATAATTAGATACTCGAGAAGCTAATGACAATGATCCTAGGCGCAATAACGAATCAGCGGTCAACGGGATGACGAACTCTACTTTTCCTTAGCATCTAAGTTGTACTCAATGTTAATGCATGGGGCAATCACTACGTATCAGAGGGTTACTTGAATCGTCGTCGTGATCGTACGGGGAGTGGTTCTCCATCACGGTAACGCTGTCGAGGAAAACTATGATGGGTGTGCCTAAGGGCACGAAATCATCGGATTCGTGGAGATAATTCTTCGTTCGGAAAGTGAGGGAAATTGGCGTTACTGTTAATTGGTCAATTTCCATGTTGGTGGTTAGGGAAGGTTGCTAGCCGCCCTTAAGAGCTTCGAGAAGAGGTAGCGTCGTTCGTGAGAAAAATAGATTTCTCCTATTTTCTCGTAGTTGGAACGAGGACTGTTTGTCGGTTTGAAGGACTTTAGTTAAACAAATCTTAAGATTCATAGCCGGTCCTCGGGCTAGCTGAACATGTACTGTGTAGACGTGTCGACATCAGGTAATCATCTTACTCAAAGAATAGAGTCTGCGTGTGGCGAGCCACGGGACTGAAATCGTTGAAATGCTTACCGTCGTGCCCCGTCCCAAGTATTTCTTTTAAGGAGAGCTATAGCGTTACTTCATGCCTTTGTTAGACAAAACGTTTATCCCTTGACCGCGACTACGTTCGGCGACCGGTTGTCGCCTCTAGCCCGAGCTCACTATCATAAATCTCACATAAGTACAGTCGGATCGAATGACAACAGTTTCATAATACGGCTATGGTGAAATCTAAATTACAGTACTAGGAGTCTTCCCAAAATTCCGAAGGGAAGGTTCCGGTGTTCTTTCATCTCCGACATATGCATGCTTGATCTGCCTGGGACCAGTGTGGATATAGCGCAAACTGGCTGGTAAGCGATGTAGTTGGCAAGAAATGTGGAGTAGCAGGCACATCGAATTGTCGACATATCAGCAATAGCAACGGAGAAACGTTGAGTTGAATACTTGAGTCTGAATGTGCGAAACTACAATTTCACTGCATATAACAGGAACCAGAGTCGACGTAGAGCAAAGCGCATAAGTACTGCATTTGGCTGTAATTGTGGAGTATAGCTCGCATCGCATTTGCGACATTCGTATACAATAGCAGCGCTGATACGTTGGTTTGAACATTTAGGAATGAATATGCAAAACAGCAATTACGCTGAATCTGTCAGTAACCAAAGAAGACGTAAGACAGAAGAGAAGATAGAATCGGAAGATGTGCTCTGTGCTCACCAGCAAATCAGGAGCATAACGCTCACCGAATTGTCGTCATATCTGCCACAGAAACGGAGATACGTTGCTCTCGATATTCAAGCATAAATATGCTAAATTGCAATTATGGTGTATTTGACAGGGACAAGAGCATACATAACTCTAACCTACTGATGTGCGCTGTATATGACATCAGATGATAAATACAACGCGCACCGACTTGTCTGTAAGTGTGCCATAGAACCAGAGATTCGTTGGTTCGAATATTTAATACTGATTATGCAAAACTGCAAATACGCAGGGTTCGGCTGTGTCCCGATTTTACATGCATCAAACGGAATAACGTGCACTGTGCTTGGCAGCAAATTTGGAGTATAACGAGCCTCTAATTGTAGCCATATGTGCCATAGAATCGGAGATACGTCGGTTTGAATACTTCATACTGAATAAACGAAACTGCAACTACGCTGGATCTGGCTGGGTCCAGATTTTACATAGCGTAAACCGGATGATGTGCACTGTACTTGGCATCAGATGTGGAATATAATGCGCATCGTATGGCCAATGCTTCTGCAAAACAAGCGGAGATACCTTGATTCGAATGTGTAAGCATTAATATGCAAAACTGCAATCACGCAGGATTTCTCCGAGTCCAGTCTTGACAGTGTGCAAACGGGCTGATGTGTGCTGTATTTGACTGCAAATGTGCAGTATTACGTGCATCCTATTGTCGACATACCTACAATGGATACGGAGATACTTTCACTTGAATAACTAGGCTTTGAATATGCAAAACTACAAATACGCTGGATTTGACTCGATTTAACACGGCTTAAACCAGATGAAGCGCTCGGCGTATGGCAGTCAATGTGGAATATAACGCGCATCGTATTGTCGACATATGTGCTATTGGATCGGAGTCACGTTGATTTGAATATTTAAGCGTGAGCATACAAAATTGCATTTGGGCTGGATTTTGCAAGGACCAGAGTTGACACAGCACAATCTAGCTGATGGGCAATGTAGCTACAGCAAATGCGGAGTACAAGGCGTATGGAATTGTCGACATATGTGCAAAAGAAGCGGCGAATCTTTGAATGCAATATTAAGCATTAACAAAAAATACTTCAGTTACGCTGGATTTTACGGGGTCCAGAGTTGACATAGCACAGACCGGCTGATTTGGCATCATATGTGGAGTATTCTGCGCATCGAATAGGCGACATAGAAACCAAGATACGTTCAATTGAATATGTAGTATTTGAACATTTCGCCTGAAAATGCATAATTGCAAATACGCTAAGTTTGGCTGCGCCCACACGTTACATAACTCAAACCAGATAATGTCCTTTGTATTTGGCTGCAAAAGTGGCGTATATCGCGCATCGAATTGTCGGCATATCTGCAATGCAAACGGCGATACGGTGATTTGAATAATTAATCATGAATATGCAAAGCAGCAATTTCGCTCGGTTTGACAGAGACCGGAGTTGACATGGTACAAACCAGTAGATGTGCGGTGCACATGACATCGGATGTGAAATGTAACGGGCATCGCTTTGTCGCCATATGTGCAATGGAAACGGAGATACATTCATTTGAATATGTTAACCTTAATTTGTAAAACTGCAATTACGCTTGATATGTCGAGGACCAGAGATGACATAATAGCACGAGCCAGCTGATGTGAGCTGTATTTGGCAGCTAATGAGGAGTATATCTCGCACCTAATTGACGACAAATCTGCAATTGCAGCGGTGATACATTGTAGTTAATATTCAATAATGGGCCTATTACGATACAGATAGTATTAGCGGTATTAGTATAAATGTGACTGAAACACATTTCCGTCTCAGTAAAACCATTTTATTTCAAGCTTCACGCTACAGTTCTGAATCCGGACAAGACCGTTTCAAGTTCTCGCAAAAGCAAGCAGTCAAATTACGGTACTTACACGAGTTAGAGTCTAATACATTTTACTGGTCCAACATCGATGGGGCGATCTCGCACCGAAATTTTCGGAGGACCGCGTAATCTTCCAACGACGACCGCCGTACGAGCAGCGGATAAACATATTTCGTGCCTTAGGGTGCCCTCACCACGTCCTCTACTTCTTGATTCTTGGTTGGTAGCTTTAGCGGCTGCAGGTCCGAGAAATTGCATCTTGACCCGCTTCCTCGTATGTCGCATGTGACGTCTCACTTTCCGCCGTAGACACTTGTCGAATCTACATACGTTGAACCATTTGCGCGAGACAAGCGCGGCGCTCTGCAGGGACGAGGGATCCAATTTTCGAAGTATCAAGTGCGAAACCTCCAGTGGTAGTTCGGAAATGATATCTACCTTACTTGGCACGAACAAACCAACGACGCGTAGTAGAGATCTAAAAAACTCCATGTTGCTTCTACTGTTGCGCGAGCACGACTGACGGTCTGGCTAAGAGTGGAGGCTTATATATGTGCTGTTCGTCACGGTGCACTGCGAGTTCCGGTTCCGGGTGAGAGTGCTGGTCAGGCAGAATCGATGGTATGTGCATGTATTTTCACTTACATCGGGTTCACATTATGATTAGAGTTAGAGGCGCGAAACGAATCTTCATTTGGTTTAGACGTTGTAGTTATGCAATAGAGCAGATATTTACTAGTGTAAATTTGATTGTTATATAATTTGACAAGTAGTCGTGGTAATTAGGTACTCGAGAAGCTAATGACAATGATCCTGGGATCAATAACAAAGCCGCGGTCAACGGGACAACAGAATTCGTTTTCATCCTGATTCCAAGTTGTACCCTACTTCCTTATCTACGATATAGGTAGGACTGGATATAGGTAGATGGATATACGATATATACTGGATATACGATATAGGTAGGACTGAAGAAACTCTTTGTCAAAACATAGAATATCCACCGAGTGTTAAGGCTCTTTGTAACTGGCTAATGTGACCTCACGAGAGAATGATTTTCCGGCACGATGATGCTGCAGAGGAAAACTATGATGGGTGTGTCTAAGGGCACCAGAACATCGGATTCGTGGAGAAATGACTTCGCTCGGAAAGAGATTGTAAGTGACGTTACTGTAAATTGGACAATTTCCATGTTGATGGTTAGAGAAGGATGCTAGTTGCCCTTGAGAGAACGTTGCTAGCGGGAAGCGTCGTCCGTGGAAAAATAGATTTCACCTATCATCCCGTAGTTGGAACAAAGACTGTTTGCCTGTTTAGGACTGTTAAGGACTTTAGTTAACTAAATCTTAAGGTTTATAATGGGTCCTCAGGCTAGCTAAACATATACTGTTGAGAAGCGTTGACATCTGGCAATCATCTTATCCGACGGATAGAGTCTGCGTGTGGCGAGACACGGGACAGAAACCGTTGGAATGTTTACTGTCACGTGCCGCTACGATTACTTCATTTCAGGACAGCTATAGAATTACTCCATGCCTTTATTAGACAAAACGTTCATCCCTTGACCGCGGCTACGTTCGGTGACTGGTTGTCGCCTCGAGGCCATGTTCGGTATCACAAGTTTCGAACAATTACTATCGGACTGGATGACTACAATTGTTTAATTACCGCTACCGTAGAATCTAGATTACAATGTTTCGGGATTTTCCCAAAATTCCAAACGGAATGTTGCGGTGTTCTTTCATCTGCGACTTATATTTATGTCGCTGGTAGTTCTTACGCATTAGCTTATCGACGGCCTGGCTGGGAACGATCAGGGAAGCGAACTTTTCTGCCCGCGCGCCTGGAGTGATGAATTCCAGAGTCGTCTTCGTTTTGCTCATCTCAAACATCAGGTGGTATTATTACTTCGCGATTTTCGCTGTAATGGTGTTCAATGTTACCGTGCAATAAAAATTCACGCATTTCGGACGGTCTAAGGGTACGATTACGTTCTTGTTGCTAACTTCAATCGCAATGGTCCCTTTTGCTCTCGATATAAATTGATGCGGTCCGCCGTAGGGTGGTTGTAAGGGGTATCCGATGGCATCGTGACGTAGAAATACGTAAGACGATGTTTCGAGTGGAACACGGAGGTTTCTTTTTCGCCGTGTCGCGTAATCGGATGAGGCCTGATCTTTTCTATTCGTAGTTTTAGACGGCTTCCGTATTTCGACTTGGCCTGTTGCTTCGTTGGTACACAGAATTCTGCCGGCAATCGTATGCCGGTGCCATAAATCATTTCGGCTGTCGTCGTTTTCACGTCCGTAATAACTGTTCGTATGCCAAATAAAACTGTTGGCAAGATTTCTACACAGTTGCTCGTATCGTGGCATTTGATTGCTGCTTTTAGTTGACGGTGCAGGCGCTCTACCATCCCGTTGGTCGCGGGGTGATAGGCTGTCGTTCGTAAATGCCTAATGCCCAGGAACAGGCATAATTCGTTAAATATGTTTGATTGGAACTGGCGTCCTTGATCGGTCCTTATCCTTAAAGGTACGTCGAAACGGAATATCCACGTGGAAAGGATGGCTGAAACAACGGTTGCCGCCTCCATGTCGGCGATGGGAACGGCTTCGGTCCAACGCGAAAAACGATCGATTTTCGCCAGGCAATGTCGGTATCCTAGCGTACCGTGTCTGGGGGGGTTTGTCATAAGGTCATCGACGTCCTGTAGCTGTTGATCGCTGAGGCATTTGCCCAGCGTCACGTTCCTAATTATGCTCTAGCAGTTTATATTTCTCTAGGCAAGTTGTTTGAATGAACTGTAATTTATACCTGTTAAATCAGTGTATACTTAATTGAACCACCCCGATGATCCTAACAGAAATAAGGTTATCGATCTGTTCGTGGCTGTTAGGAACATGATACATTTACACTGTACATGTGAATGTGCGTGTAAGCGTCAGAGGACGTCGAGGCCTTAGTTGGGACAAAAGACAAGAGTCAGTCGTTTCAAGTATCTGGAAGAGTTGGTTGGCAACAAGCGTGCGTGCGAGTAGGATTTCGAGGTCTTTAGAGTATAAGATATATGTATAACTGTTGTGTGCTAAATAAAGGGAATTATTTGTATTTCCGAACCCCTTCTATGTCCTTACAGTGGCGTCGATTATCTGATGGTAACGGTTACGACTCTCGTTTACGCGAAACATAGTTGATTTTGTTTAAATGCTAGATATAGTTTCACGTGAGTAGGGGCAGAAGGAAAGAAGGGTATACACGAATCATTTATAAACCACTTAAGAAGTATGGGCGAAAATGATTTGAAAGAGTATTTCTTTACTCAACTTGCCTTATTTACATATTGCTATTATAACATAAATGTCATGGTAGAAACCCGGATGATAAATAAATGGCTTATTTCGTTAAACAAATTATTGCCTTTCTGAATTAAATTAGATACTTTCAATAATCCTCAACTACGAAATTTATGTTGACTCTTCTATAAATGGTGCATGCCTGTCAGTGAGATATTATAAGAACGAAGAGTTTACCATTAAAACTTTAAGATTTCGACAAAAGTTTTAAAGCGTAGGCGTCACTGTGTAGGTACGTAGGTAGGTAAATTGAGGTCAACCGGATGTAGAGTTAGTGCCGCATTGACTACGCTGGTCTTTACCTTTCTCTCATTGCGTTCGTCAGATAATAAATATAATTTACATGTTATTATAAACTGTATTATAAATTATTATAAATTTTTGTACATAATATATATTGTTGAGGTAAATAAATTCAAAATTGAGGGAACAACGAATTCAAGTATTATCCTGTGCTTTCGGGTTACTATTGGTGGCGGGGCAGTAGCCGCTTGGGGTACGTGGGCGTTGCCTCTGGGCCGCTTCGGTCAATCTCACTCCGCGAGTAGTTGGGAGCGGCTATGTCGAAGTCAGTTATGAAAGTGCGCAGTGGTTTCTCAGTCTGATTCGTGTATTTTCCATGTATGTCATATCAGATTTCTTGGATATTATTTCGTCACAGTGTAAAATGTGTCTTTTTTATACTTGCGAACTGGTTAATTCTATCGTTGTTACTGAATATTATAATATTCTGGTACATTAGTGTATTTGTAATGGTATAGAATGGATTCGGAAATACAAATAATTCCCTTTATTTAGCACACAACATTTATACATATATCCTATACTCTAAAGACCTCGAAATGCTACTAGCACGCACGCTTTTTGTCAACCGGCTCCTCCAGATACTTCTAACGCCTGACTCTTGTCTTTTGTCCCAACTAAGGCCTGGACGTCCTCTGACGCTTACACGCACATTTACATGTACAGTTTAAATGTATCATGTTCCTAACACGCCTCCTTACATTTATACTGTACACTTAATCGTAGTTACATGCTTTGACGAATTGCGTAACAGAAACTTTAACACTTATTGCCTTATCTACATTTCACTTAGTATACATTCATCCATGACCTAAACCTATCGAATTTCTCTCTACGCTGTGCCTTCGTAAAAATATCCGCAGTATTTTCGCCTGTAATTACTTTAAATATGTTTATCTTATTCTCCTTTAAGCACTCGTGAACGTAGTGCTAATGAACTTCAATGTGTTTAGAATTTTTTGTAAAATTTCCGTGCTTTGCTATACTTATCACTCCAGAGTTATCCTCATAAATTTTTACAGGGTTATCGTCTAGATTTACATTGAAGATTTTCATAATTTCCCTAATGGACATTAATTCACTCACCGCTTCCGATAGAGCTACATACTCTGCATACGTCGAGTCTTTTGTCACACACCTTTGTTTTTTAGACTTCCAACCAATTACATCTCCATACAATCTAATTACATATTCAGAAGTCGATTTCCTTTCTAAATGATCTCCTGCCTAATCAGCGTCCACATAACAATCCATCGTTTCACATTTTTCGTTCCTTTTATAATCTAATCTTAAATCTCTAGTCCGGTACAAATATTTCAATATTTGCATTGCATATTTAAAGTGTGTCTCATTACAACAATCTTGAAATCTACTCAAATAATTCACACTATAATTTATATCGGGTCTGGTATTTTCACTAATATACAACAATGCGCCAATTAAATTTTTGTATCCAATATCCTCTCTATTTATCTCAGCTTTTTCAATTCTTAAGTTGGTCTCCATAGGTGTACAGTACAATTTGCTATTTTGTAACTTACATTTGTTTGCTAATGATTCAATGTATTTCTTTTGGCTTAATCTTATTTCATTTTTGAAATAATCATAGTCTATATTTATTCCAAGATATTCTTTGACTTCATCTAAATCTTTCATTTCAAATCTATTAGTTAATAAGTTCTTTACCCTTTGTATCTTCCTTTTATTTTTACTACAAATTAGCAAATCGTCTACATACATTAGCAAATAAACAACATTTTCTCCCTCTCCATGTGTATATAGGCACAACTCTATGTTATTCTTCTTAAAACCTAATCTCGTCACATACTTATCAAGACACTCATACCACTCCCTTCGACTTTCTTTTAACCCATAAAGCGCTTTCGATAGTTTACAAACTCTATTCGTTCCGTCCGCATATCCCTTTGATTGATTTACATATACCTCCGAGGTTACTTCACCATTTAAAAAAGCAGTTTCGACATTCATTTGCTCGATAATTAATCCATTTCGACAACAACATGTTAGCAATATCTTAAAGGTCTGATTACTCGCTACTGGGGAGTATATGTCATCAGCTATGTTTCTTTGTTGGAATCCTCTTACCACTAATCTAGTCTTATACCTGTCATCTGATTTTCTCGTGTAAACCCATTTTACATCTAATACGTCTTTGCCTTTTACCCTTTCCAACAATTTCCCAGTTTTATTCTTATAAAGTCATTCCATTTCCTTATCCATAGCTTGTTTCCAATCTTCACTATCTTCGCAACAAATCGCCTCCTCAAATGTACAAAGGATATCTACTCTACAATAATTTGCATGGATTTCACTAATGTTTTCTTTTTCTGGATATCTTACTGGAGTTCTCTTATTACGTGTAGATCTTCTAGGGATGTTTATGCTTTCAAGACTGTTATCATTTTCATCTTCCCTATTTTTTAACTCTTCCTTATTCATGTTTACCAATAAATCATTATCCTCAATGTCATCGTTATCTTTATCGAATGAATTCTCCACAAAACCGATACATTTTGTGTCTGTTTCTATGACCTCTACATGTCTCGCTATTGTTATTTTCCCACCTAATAAGACTCTGTAACCTACTTCACTATATCCAAACAAAATTCCCATATCTGCCTTCTTATCCCATTTTGAAACTCTCTTTTGTTCTTACAAAAACTTTACTTCCATATAGATGTAGATTTTCAACACTCCCGAAGAATATTTCCAAAGGTGTCTTTCTCTCTATTGTATTTGCCAGTATTCGATTTTTCAAGTATACCGCTGTCCAATCAATTTCCAGCCAGTACATTTTATGTACTTTCGCTTCCGCTAACAAGCAACGCGCCATGTCCATCACTGTTCTATTATACCTTTCCGTTGTCCCGTTTAATTCATGTACGTAGGTTGGGCAATTATTTATTCTGATACCTTTATCCCTAGCAAATTTATAAATTCGATTATTCAAGTACTCTTTTCCATTATCACATCTGAATATTATAAACCTCTTGCCAGTTAAATTCTCGGCTTCATTTACAAACTGTACGAAACAATCAAAGACCTCATCTTTTGATTTTATACAATAACTTCTAGCTATTTTGCTATAATTATCGATAAATGAGATGAAATGTTTCTCTTCATTGAATTCGGTAGTCTTAAAACCGCACACGTCCGAGTGAATAATTTCCATTATCTCCATAGCCTTGGTTCGATTATTTTTGAATGGTAAATTTTGCATTTTCCTTTCCATACACACCCTACATTTCAAAAATTCCTTTTTAAATTCATTCGTTATACCAGTAACTAGCTGCTCTTTACCCAAAATATTTAAATATTTAAAATTTACGTGTCCTAGCATCCTATGCCATCTTTTCCTTTTACTCATATCACTACGTTCGGCGCTGTTTGCTAAGTGCTCCTTCCCTTTCAATATACTTTTCATTCTATATGTTCCCTTTTCTTTAACCGCTACTGCTGTAAGCTTATTGTCCTCATCTATTACTTTTGCAATATTTCCTATTGAAATGACCTTGTTCCTATTATCTGTTAACTTGCCTAAACTAATCAAGTTTGCGGACATTTCTTTCGCGCAAAAAACATTATCCACATTTATTTCATTTTGCATTCCAAATGCTTCAAAATAACTTATAACATTCCCTAATTTTGTTGCCTTTCGATCTATTATCGCCTAAATATATATTTACCGGTTCTTTAAGGTCAATACATTTATCGAAATAATTTACGCTGTTTATTATGTGATCTGTGCAACCGCTATCTAATAGCCACATTACTTCATTATTACTTATCTCGTTCGCCTCGCCGCTGTGTGCTACGTGCGCCGTTGCCATCCATGTGCTTTATCTTGAGATACCATGCTCGCTCGTGCCGGTTGTTGACTGACGATGGAAATTTCCATGTCCCCTGCTCGTATTTCCTTTGTTTCCTCCTCCTCTGCTGCGACAACGTGTTGACCCAAGCCAAAAACTGATACTGTTTCCCACTTCGACGCCATTTTGACACTCTCTCGCAAAATGTCCTACTCTTCCACATCTGAAGCATCCTTCCTTTTTTGCAGAATAGGCGTTTGTTTGCATTTCTCCTCGATTGGACTTATTTTTCTTCACCGCTATTTCAATTTTATTTTTTACATACACTGCCGTTTGATTTTCGGCTTTCAGTGCATCTACTATATCCGCTATGTAGCTGTATTCTTCGGGTAACGTAATCAGCATGTAAGTTAGTTTTTCCCTCTCACTCACTTGTGCGCCAGCACATTTTAATTCGTTTATTAATTTTTCGAAACCGCTAAATAACGATGCTGAATCACTGTAGTTCTCAAGTTTTATCTTTTCCAATCTCCTTCTGCATACGACCTGTAGTGCCGTCGACTCTTTCAAGTTTCATTTCATCAAACTTTTTTACTATCTCATACGCCGTTTTTTCTTCTCTAATATATTCCAATTGTCTGTTTGTGATGGCACTATAAATTATATTTATTGTCTTCGGATCCTTTTTGTCCCAGTCTTCACTGTCTGTTTCTGTCTTCACCCTAGTTGTGACAACCTCGCATTCTCTATACTTGAGAAACGTTGTTATTCTTTGCTTCCACATACCGTAAATATTCATCGAACATAGGTATCATGATTTCCAATCTCTCCATATTAAATGATTCCTTATCAGTTACTCAAGCGTTCCTACGTGCTCGAGGTGTATTTTTCCTCTTTGTAACCTTTGAACGTTTCTTTCTTTACTGAACACTCACTCGATCTAACTCGCAATATTGAAAACCATGCACTAAAATAACTGGCAAAACTATGAACCACGCTCTGCTACCATGTAAAGATATAGAATGGACTCGGAAATACAAATAATTCCCTTTATTTAGCACACAACAGTTATACATATATCTTATACTCTAAAGACCTCGAAATACTACCCGCACGCACGCTTGTTGTCAACAGACTCTTCCAGATACTTCTAACCACTGACTCTTGTCTTTTGTCCCAACTAAGGCCTGGACATCCTCTGACGCTTATACACACATTCACATGTACAGTGTAAATGTATCATATTCCTAGCAGAATTGTTATGCGACTGATGCATCAACATACCATGCAAGAAGAATTGGAAACTAGGACAAAAAGGAAGAGCTTTGAAAGAGATACTTATAGTCATAGTAAACGACAAAAAATTCGTAGATGTTCAAGTGAATCTGACGAGGAGGATATTGATGAAAAGGTAGTTGACAATAGAAGAATACAAGTAATAACACAAGAGTCAAACAATCTCCTCGATAACGGCAAAAGTATGATGCGAATGATGGGATATAAGGCGGTTACGGCCTCGGAAATAATGAACAAGGTCGTTTAGAGTCAGCTCAAGCACCTAGACAGCATGGTCGCAGAGTCTTTGGACATCATGTTCCTGGACATGAAGATTCAGGTCTTAAATGGAATCCTGCAGAGGAAGTTATAAAGTTTGTAAAAGATATGAAATGGTGATATGAAAAGTTGACCACAGATGATGAAATTGATTTCTGTTGTGAAGATATAGTGAAAACTGTTATCAATGCGAAAACGGTATTCGCCCATTTGGATGACGTTGATGTGCGTCGAGCAAGGACACGTTGTAATCCTCATGAAACAATTCGTGGTGCATTTTTTTTAAATCGTGCTACTGTTAAAACTGCAAATACAGATAGAGCATGTAACTTTATGTTTACTAACCCAAAAGGTTTGAGGGAGAATGGGCTGCTATACTTTGCAGATGTATGTGCTGGACCAGGAGGTTTTAGGGAACATGTTCTATGGCGAAAGAAATGACGTGCTAAAGGATTTGCTCTTACTTTAGAAAATGAACATGATTTCAAATTAGAAGATTTTTATGCGGGTCCTTGTGAAACATTTCATCCATACCACGGACCAAAGGAAAGTGGTGATGTCTTTGACCCAGAAAATGAAGAGGCATTTACAAATCATATAATGCAGCATACCCATGGCAAAGGAGTACATTTTGTGATGTCTGATTGAGGATTCTCAGTAGAACGACAAGAAAATGTACAAGAAATTCTTTCAAATCAACTGTATCTTTGTCGATGTTTAATAGCATTGATGGTTGAAAGAGAGGGTGGTGATTTTGTGACAAAATTATTCAACCTTTTTACACTCTTTAGTGCTGGTTTAGTTTATTTAATGTATCGCTGCTTTGAAGAAGTTTGTATTTTTAAACCAAACTCTTCTAGACCAGGAAATTCAGAAGGTTACATAATATGTAAGAAGAAACGATCTGGGGTACAAGATTTTGTTGAATATCTGAAGCATGTTAATCGTCTGCTTTTAAAAGGTGGTGTAAATGACGACGTTTTACAACTAGTATCATATAATGAATTAAAAAGAGAGAAACAATTTGTTCAATATCTACGTGCTTCTAACAAAGATTTGGCCGGAAAGCAAATACTCGACCTGTGTAAAATTGCAGCATTTTATGCGGATAATACTCTTGTTGAGACAAAACAAGCTGATATACGCAAACAATATCTAGAGTATTGGAATTACCACCAAATACACTTGTAAACGCAGAGGTTGTATATGAAATAACTAAGGAGTTTATATATCAGCAAAAAGTACTTGCATTGCATATTATAGATGCATTCTACTTAGGAGAAGTGGACATTAGCAAAAAATATTTGAGGAGCAGGTAAGCAACTGAATGTTATTGAGTTCAATAATTAACTTTTAGATTTCCAGTAATGAAATGTTTTTTCAAGAAGTACGTTCATGTAATACTAATGTATGACTGTTGTTTAAAGGAACGAGGAAGCGACGTTGTTCTGTGAAGCTTTGTGGAAACCAGCAGGAAATAACTATACTCGAATACGTGCCAAAGATCTACTTCCTGTTGGTACATATATCTGTGAAAAGTTGTGACTAACACAGCGTAAAATGAAAAATAATTCCGATGCCATAGTATACGAACTTCCAGAAAAGACATTAGATGTTAATGGTTATAATAAGGGCAAATTATATTTCATACAACAGAGTGTAATATTTTTAAGAAGCACCGGAAATCCTTGGAATCGGTATGTCAGTAAAACACATTCCATAAAGTATGTCTTTAATTGAAAAACAAACGAGAAGCTATTCGACCTTCATAGACCAAGTTCAGCAGAAGCAAGTTTCGTTAAATCTTTTAAAGGTCGCCTTATTTGTCATTGGCCTAATGATTCATCACTTACTATAAACAGATTTGCAAAATTTATTAAAGATAAGTGTCCGGCATACAATACGTGCTTAGAATATTAAAACTACAGGCTGTACATATATTCGTACACGACTTGATCCGCATAGATGTCAAACAGATTAATTCCGTTAATTTGACTGTTATTTCAAATATGAAATACTTGTGATATATTTCAGTATTTAGCATTATATTTGTATAGAAATAGAAGTGTAGCGGTACATGTGTCATAGGACAAAGCAAATAACGTCGTTGACGCCTCGAAGTACCTAGACCGCTGAGCTACAATTAATGTAAAAACAATGTCACCGCAACCAGCAATTGTCGTCAGGTAGGCAAATACGAATTCTTTTAACCCCCCCTCCCCCGGCGACTAGTATAGGTAGCCTTAACTCAAATACATCTGACGCTTACAACAACAAAGACTCCGTTATTAGTCCACATGACCTTCGTCCTCTTCACACACGACAACTACAGAGGTAATACCGGAAAATATAATTAATAAGATGGTCTTCTGAGTGGTTTAATTGCAATACTATTTGGGATGAAATATACTTTTTCAAATCATATGCGGCATTTCGTATAATAACTGAATGGTTATAGGAAAGAATGATGACGTTAAACTGTACGATACGATTGCATAGCATATTTTATAATTGTATAACAAATATTTCCCGCAGGGAGGGCTCGCTTATGTGAGCCTATGAGGGCTGGCAAAACCACTTTCCCGAAGCCAGGGGGACCGTCGGGACAAGGGTCCCGCTTACGTGAGTCCCTATGTACTCCGCAGGGAAGGTCGTCGGAGGTGTAAGGCGTTTAATTAATATTACATCCTCTCTACGTGGCCTTGGGCAGTAGCGCACCCACGATCCTGATGCCAAGGATGGGACCGCCGGGATAAGTTCCCGGGTACAAAAGTACCTTGAGGCCCCCGCTTACGTGAGTCCCATCTGGAACTGCCGAGATCGGTTAGCAGGTCGCTGGCCGGCTGTCACGTGGTCGTACATCCATACGATAGTCCCACCAACGACTAAGGTTGGTACCACGGGCGATCGAGTTACAGCCCGGAGGGAGTAGCGACCCCTCTGATCGGCCAATTAATGGGTATGGACTCGTGGTGGCAGTGGTTGATGGACAAGATGCTGGCAAGAGGGCAGATTTAAGGTGGAGACTCCACCGAATGGACTTCGGCGGATGAGCAGCGTCCCACCTGCTCCGAAACCGTACTGGTGAGACGGGAGGGCTTAGAATGTGCCCCGTTCGACCTGATACGAGCGACAGCTCCTGCAGACTAAGCTGATCCAGGGAGCAAGGTATTGGGTGCCTTGTGCGATGGTTGGGCGTAATCTCAACTCCTATGGTCCTAGGGGGCCCGGCTACTGTGTGGAATTATAATCGAGGAAAGCACCCGTTACCAAAAGACAATGCTATTTGTATAACAAATATTTAGTCGACACAATTTGTCTTTATTTGGAATGATTAGATACCTGCTTGTGGCAGCTGCTCCCATAATAGAATAAGTTGCAGTACCTTAGTCTACAATCCATTACTTCCCAACATCAATATTTGACTCAGGTCTTTTATAATGAAATATGTAGAGGACAGGGTATATGGGACTTTTGACCGTCAGACTTATTTGAGGTTATCGATTGTCGTCGTAATCGCCGAATTTACTTAAAATAATAAGGTAAGGTACAGCCTATGGGCCCTGAGTCGTAAATACAATGTGTAAAAATATTCCATAAATGTTCGTCACGAAATTCAGCAGATCGCTCGTTGATACTCGTAGGTATTCGAAGATACTTTACTCTTTGGGTTGCCTCGGTTTACTTATACTGGTCGGGGCGGAAGTCGGAAGATTCAAAATCGACTTTGTTCGAAGTAGCGGCAACATTTTTATGCTCCGAGTGTATTTACTTGTATCCTTACGATCCTGACACTCCGAGGCAAAATAACAATAGGATTTGAATTTCCCTCTGGCTCATATGCCGCAACAAATTTTTATAGTTTGTGCTCATGTATAGGTACTTATGAACTATCTAAAATATATAATAAGCTGAAGTACTGTAGGGAAGTAATTTACAGTGTTACTAGGTTTGGTTACATATTTCAATATCGTTCACGCCATCGCAAAAGCTAGTATGATGCTGCGTCGGCGTATATGCACACAGGGAGGTGATGGACGAGGCGAGGATGATAGCCTCCCGCGAAGTAGCGCCTGGCCCTGACGGAGTCCCGTGACGGGTATGATGGGAGATGATGCGGGTCATGGCACCTAGACTGCGACTTCTATTTACATCGTGATCGAAGGAGGGTGCCAACCCTCGGATATGGCGCACGGCGAGGCTGGTATTGCTTCGGAAGGAGGGACGACCAGCCCTTGTATCGTCCGGTATGCCTATAGGATGAAGTGTGCAATTTCTTCCAAAGAATCATTGCCAGAATCATTGTACTGTTCTCAGTCGAAAATGTTCGTGAGATGTCAACAACGACTTTTGGCATCAATGACGTAGTTTAGTGATAACTACACTATCAGCTAGGGCCATCTATAGGCAAATTCCGGTTTCATATTTACAAACCTGATACGCTCGATTTGACAGGGATCAGTGCGGACATAGCGTTAATTGTCTAGTGTGCGCTGAATTGGGCAAGAAATCTGGAGTACCGGGCACATCGAATACTCGGCATGTTTGCAACAGCAACGGAAATACGGGGATTTGACTATTTGAGTCTGAATATGCAAACCTGCAATGACGCCGTATTTGACACGGCCCAGAGTTGACATAGAGCAAACCGGCTGGAGTATGCTGTATTTCACAGCAAATGTGCAGTATTACGTGCATCCTATTGTGAACATACTTACTATGAAAACGGAGATACATTCAGTTGAATATTTAGGCTTGAATGAGCAAAACTACAAATACGCTGGATTTGACTCGTTCCATATTTAACATGGCTTAAACCAGATAAAGCGCCTAGTGTATGGCAGTCGATGTGGAATATAACGCGCACCGATTTGTCGACATATCTGCAACAGAAGCTGAGTCACGTCGATCGGAATATTGAACCCTGATCATGCATTACTGCATTTACGCTTGATTTCACGGGGTCCGGATTTGACATAGCGCAAACCAGATGTTGTGAGCTGTATTTAATAGCAACTACGGAGTATAAAGCGCATCGAATTTTCCACATATCTGCAATCGAAACGGAGATTCGTTGATTTGATTATTTAGGTCTGATAATGCAAAACTGCAGTTGCGCTGTGTTTGACCGGACCAGAGTGGACATAGCGCTAATTGGATGATATTGGTTTAATTTGCAACAAATGTGGAATGCAAGTATTGGCGACACATCTCCAACAGTAGCGGAGATGCGTGGATTTGAATATATAATAATGTATATGAAAAACTGCAATTACGCTGGATTTGTCGGTGATCGAAGATGGCATTTGTCGGCATATCTGTAGCAGTAACGGAGAACACGTACATTTGAATATTTTACCTGTATATGCAAAGCTGCAATCACGCTGGATTTGACTCGACGCGGATTTGATATAGCTCAATTCGTATGATCTGCACTGTATTTATCAACAAATGCGGAGTATATCGCGCATTAAGAATTCGATATATCTGCAAGAGAAACAGCGATACGTAGACCTGAATGTTCAAGCATGAATATGCAAAACTACAATTACACTGGATTTGGCAGGGTTTAGACTTGACATAGCTCTAACTAGCAGATGTGAACTGTATTTGGCAGGAAATGTGGAGAACAAGGCACATCGTATTGTCTGCATATCTGCATTAGAAACGGAGATAGGTTGGTTTGAATATTTAAGTCTGAAAATGTAAAAATGGAGGGTTTACGCCTGGATTTTACATCGGCCAGAGTTGATGTCAATTTGTCCAACCGTGGGGAGATTTGATCGCGTCGAAGCGCGTCAACGGGAGTCGCAAATTCCCGTTACGATTCTAAGAAACGACACCGCATATTGATCGATCCCCTGATTTCCGTTAAGATAATAGGGTGGTTGCGATGGTATAACTCTGCGACCAACGTTATTGATGAGAATTGTGGATCTTGATGTCCGAAATATTCTTATGGAAACATAAAATTTACACTGGCCTTTTCTAATAACGTAGACAAATTTTTATTTTATAAACGATTTTTAGAATATTTGTCGTTACACAGCTGCACGCGTCTCAGCACTTTCTTCCATACCCGACCTTATGCAGACTGTTAACCGACCGAATTGTTTACATTCGTCTGTTTTTCAGTCGCCGCGCACACACATATCTCCACACACTGATATCCACATACAAACATCTCCACTACGCACTCGACCTAGTCCAGCACAAAAATTTTACATATCTCAATACACCTCCTTAATTATTGTGCTGCATATTCATTTCCTTTTGTGAAAATTAAACCATTTTTAAAAGTAATCTAAAATTTTCAAAATTATTTCTCCCTAGAGCCTTCGTTAGAATATCTGCTACATTGTTTTCTGAATTTACTTTTATAACGTCAATCTCTTTATTTTCCCAACTTTCATTTACAAAATGGAAATGTACTTCAATGTACTCATAATTTTTTGTCAAGTTTCCAAATTTTGATATCGCAATCGCTCCAGAATTATCTTCGTAAATTTTTATTGGTCTCTCGATCATTATTTTGAAATTTTTCAATAATTTCTTTACAAATTTTATTTCACTCACTGCTTCTGACAAAGCTACATACTCGGCGGCTGTTGATGATTTTGTCACGCTGTTTCGCTTTCTCGATTTCCAGTAAATTGCGTTTCCGAAAAATCTTATGATAAATCCCGTAGTAGTCTTGTAGTAGTCTTATGATAAATCACCGTCAACAAAACAATCAATGATTTCAGCGTTCAAATTTCTTTTATAAGTCAACCATAATTTTCTGGTTAAATATAAGTATTACAAAATTCTCGACGCATATTTATAATGTGTCCCGTCGTAACTGTTTTGAAATCGACTTAAATAGTTTACACTATAACTAACGTCTAATCTTGTTCCAGTACTAATATATAATGAAGCTCCTATGAGGTTTCTATATCTTATATCGTCTGAGGCTGACTGTGCGGGTTCTAAATTTAAGTTTTATTCCTTTGGTGTAAAATATAGTTTACTATTCTCTATATTCCATCGTTTCGCTAATGACTCTGTATAACTACTTTGATCTAATTTCATCTCACATTTCTTATTCTCACATTTCGTATTCAATGTTTATTCCTAAGTAAGTCTTTACTTCACCTAAGTCTTTCATCGATTTGTTTGACAATTTATTTTTAATTTCATCTATTTTTCTTTTGTATTTACCACACATTAATAAGTCATCCACGAATAGAATTAAGTATATAACATGATCGCTCTCATACTTCAAATACAAACAATAATCACTTTCACTTCTTTACAAACCTATTTTACATACTTACAAACCTAGTTTACATACTTTCCCGCTTTTATCGGCGTAACCCATAGGTTGTTTTACAAATACTTCCGATTTTATAGTTCCGTTTAGGAATGCTGTTTCTACATCCATTTGCATAATCATCGAACCATAATGACAACAATAAGATAGCAATAACTTCAGCGTTTGCATTTTTGCCACTGGAGAGTATAAATCTTCCGGTATTTCCTTTTGTTGGAAACCCCGAACAACTAGTCGCGCTTTCTTACGATTATCGGATTTATTCGTATATACCCATTTCAAATCTAATACCTTTTTATCTTTTGGTTTCTCTACTAATTGCCAGGTTTTCATTTTTGACTAAACTATTCATTTCTCGATCCATTGCTTCTTTCCATGATCTGCTGTCATCTCCACTGAAAGCTTCTTCATAGGTTTGAGGACTGCCTGCGCTAACTACATTCACATAAATGAAATATGAGCTCGTTTGGCCATATCTTTGAGGTTTCTTTGTTTCCCGTCCTGGCCTTCTCAAATTATTTTCTATGTCCTCAAGTTTTTCTTCTGATTCGTTACTTAAATTTCTCTCCCTTCTTATTACAACCTGCTCGACCTTTTCGTCACTTGTTTCACTTTCATGAATTTCGTTTGTATCCGAATGTTCTTCAAAATCCTTTTCCGTTTCATTATCTGATTCATCCATTTCTTGAAATCCTACTAAATTATCATTTTCACCTATAAATTCTACGTGTCTTGCAATTATAATTTTATTATTAACTAAGGTCCTATATCCAACGTTTTCATAACCTACAAGTATTCCAATATCTGCCTTTTTGTACCATTTCGAATTTATTTTAATTTCAGATACTCTTACGAAAACTATACTCCCGTACAATCTTAAATTAATTATATCCGGTTTCCTTCTTAACAATATTTCGATTGGTGTTTTATTTTCACATGTTTTCGTAATGGTTCTATTTTTTAAGTACACCGCGGTTCTAACTATCTCCGACCAATATTTAATATTTAGTTTCGAATCATGTAATAAGCATCTAGCGGAATTCGTGATTGTTCTATTGTAGCGCTCAGCTGTTCCATTTAACTAGTGAACATAAGGTGGGCATGGTTCTAGGAGAATTCCTGTTTCCCTGATTAGATTGTACATGTTTTTGTTCATATATTCTTTTCCATTATCGCATCTTAGTCTCTTTATCTTCTTACCAGTAAGATTTTCAACTTTATTTATATAATCAAGGATTCAATCGTAAACCTCATCTTTCGATTTCAAAGTATAAATTAATGCGCACTTCCTATAATCGTCTATAAATGTTAAGAAATATTTAGATCCATCAAACCTGGTATTTTTATGTCCATTTAAATCGGTATGTTCCAATTCTAAAATCTCGCGTGCTCTACTACAGTTACTCTGGATAGGTACATTGTGCTATTTATTTTGCATACACGCACCACATTTTAATTGAACTTGCTCCAATTTTTCTGGCATTCCCTCAATTAATTTTTTCTAACACATCGTATCTAAATAATTAAAGTTTAAATGTTCTCGGATTCTGTGAAATTTTTCCCTGTTCGTCATTTTTCTACATTTTTGGCGTGAGATTCTTGCCTTCCAATGTAACTAGTTATTTTATATAAACCATGATCTTTGAATGCGATCCCTATCAACTTTCTATATTTGTTATAGATCTTTGAAGTATTCCCTGCTGAGACTATCTTATTTTTATTCGTTACTCTCGCATAGCTAACCAAGTTATTATCCATTTCTTCCACATAAAATACATTTGACATTATAATTTTAACCCTTCTTTTGTTTACTTCAAAGTAAGTTAAAATTTTTCCAACTTTTGTTCCTTTTAATGTTCTACCGTCTCCTAGTTTTACATTTATCGGGTTCTTTAAGTTTTCGTACTCAATAAGATACGAGTCATCATTTACAATGTGATCTGAACATTCACTATCCAATATCCGATCTATTTTTCGCGTATCGCTGGTATATACTGTGATAGTATCCTTACTATAATCGCGCTGCACTCGCGTTAGGAAGGAGTCAATTCCTTGGTCGTCGTAGTCCTGGCTGTTTAAATAATTTGCGTCTTGTCGACTTGCCTCATTGTAGCGTTGCTGCCAACCTCTGCTTCGTCCTCGTTGACCAAATCCACGCTGAACATATCCTCGTCTTCTCTGGCCAGAACCTCGTCCGCCGCGACCCCTATTCTGCTATGGCTGATTCGCACCTCCTTGCCATTGCGTTCCTCCATTGATTCCGCCTCTACATGTATTCGTGCAATTTTTTATCACGTGGCCGTACTTTCCACAGCCATGGCACTTTATTTCTCTCTTTTCTCAACTTTGAAGACATTTCCTATCACTTTTACTCTCCCTACGTTCCCATTTCCCACATTATAATTTTATGTTTTAAAAAATCACAAGTTCAATCACTTTCTTTCAATGTGTCGATTAAGTCATCAATATAAATCAATGATTCTGGTAGTGTTTTCAGCATGTAATCGAGTTTTTCACGTTCACTTACTTTAATTCATTTATCGTCTTCTCAAATTCCGTGAAAAATGAACCTGATTCCTCAAAATCTTTCAACCTCATCATGTCGAGTCTACGTCTTATACAAAGTTGCAATGCTGTTGATTCCTTCATATACATCTCATCGAATTTTGTAATTATTTTGTAAACAGTGTCTTGATCACCAACAAATTCTAATCTACAATAGATCTACTTCATCGCCCATTGATTCTTTTCATCCCAATTATCTTTCGCATCCGTGTCCATTTTCTCTCCTGTATCCAATTCATAACATTTTTTACACTTTAAATACATTAATATTCTTTTTTTCCACGCTTTGTAATCACGTACATCGAATACTTGCATTTTAGTTTTATCGTCCATTGGCATCTTGATTCGTCTTTTCATCTTCACCCTTTTTTCAAAAATAGTTCTCACTATACAGATTCCTTTTATCTGCTCCGCCAACAGCCTTTTTATCTCTTCAGAACATATTTCCAATTCTTTCAAAATGAACCTTTTTTATACATTCACGACCGGTTACACGTGGTCCCATAACCTTAAATCTCGTCAACCACGATTTTTGCTACCATGTTGAGAATTGTGCATCCTGATGGCCGAAATATTGTACGCTGGCCATTACTATTAACGTAGACACATATTTACTTTATAAACGATTTCTAGAATATTTGTCGATGTACACTTGCGCGCGTCTCAGCACTTTTATTCATATCCGACCTTTTGAAGACTGTTAACCGATAGAACTGTTTACATTCGTCTGTTTCTCAGTCGCCGCGCACACACATATCTCCACACAGTGATATCCCGTTACAAAGATCTCCACTACGCACTGGACCTAGTCCAGCACAAAAATTATACATATTTCAATATTTATGAAATATGTATTTCCAACAACCTTGTACAACAACACAAGTTAGTAACTCCGCCGTTTAAGATATAGGTGACGAAGAAATGGATTGATCTTATACGAGTGAATCCGGGTAGATATATTGACTGATCTGAAAACCTAGATTGAGTATGCATAGATAGGTGGTTTTCGAAGAAGTCATGGGTGTAGAGAGTATTCGAACCGTGATATAACTCGAATTCAACTCTTACATACTAACGGAGGAAAGCTCGGTATGTAGGTAATTTTTGAACAAGGGAAGCTGATTCATTGTTCACTCTTTTTGTTATGAAAAGGGAGGACAAGGATTCGCGATACCCATTGGGTATGATCAGCGTTAATGAATGAAGATAGGAGGAGTAAGCATCCTACCAAAGTGGCTCATGGATGACCTTGCCCATGGGAAAATCCACATATTTTCATCAGATAAATGTCCGGTTTAATATTATATAATTACCGGTTTTCCCATTATATAACTACCAGCTTTTCCGCAGTTTCTAAGAACGCACAATAAACATAAGGACTTTTCTAAGAAATACACATCAATCAAAAACATTTAAGAAATTGGACGTGCAAGATGAAAGGGACCATCTCGAATTACTTAAAAAGTCTAAGTTTATGGTGGGTCCTTAGGTTTGATGAGGCTGTAAATAAGAAATGACGGCACTATGACAATAGTCTCGGCTCCGGCAGCGTTTTCGCGGTCAACGGATGCAGAACTCTACACTACGTTAGCGTCTAAGTTGCACTACATGTTAGAGCAAGGAGCAATTACTACGTATAAGAAAGACAGGTCGATTGCTGATGAGACCGCACTAGAGAGTGTCGTCTCTCCATCACGGCGACGCTGTCCAGGAAAACTATGATGGGTGTGCCTATAGTCACAAAATCATCGGATTCGTGGTGAAAAGTCTTCGTTCGGAAAATGAGGGAAATTGGCGTTACTGTTAATTGGTCAATTTCCACGTTGGTGGTTAGGAAAGGGTGCTAGCCGCCCTCAAGAGAGAGTTCGAGAAGAGGAAGCGTCGTTCGTGAGAAACATAGATTTCTCCTATTTTCTCATAGTTGGAACGAGGACTGTTTGTCGGTTTGATGGACTTTAGTTAAACAAATCTTAAGATTTATAGCGGGTCCTCGGACTAGCTGATCATGTACTTACTCAAAGAATAGAGTCTGCGTGTGGCGAGCCACGGGACAGAAATCGTTGAAATGCTTACCGTCGTGCCCCGTCCCAAGTATTTCTTTTAAGGAGAGCTATAGAGTTACTTCATGCCTTTGTTAGACAAAACGTTTATCCCTTGACCGCGACTACGTTCGGCGACTGGTTGTCGCCTCGAGTCCGAGCTCACTATCATAAATCTCAAATAAGTACAGTCGGATCGAATGACAACAGTTTCAAAATACGGCTATGGTGAAATCTAAATTACAGTACTAGGAGTCTTCCCAAAATTCCGAAGGGAAGGTTCCGGTGTTCTTTCATCTCCGACATATATACGCTTGATCTGCCAGGGTCCAGTGTGCATATAGCGCAAACTGGCTGGTAAGCGATGTAGTTGGCAAGAAATGTGGAGTACCAGGCACATCGAATTTTCGACATATCAGCAATAGCAACGGAGATACGAAGAGTTGAATACTTGAGTCTGATTCTGCGAAACTACAATTACACTGCATATAACAGGAACCAGAGTCGACGTAGAGCAAAGCGCATAAGTACTGTATTTGGCTGTAATTGTGGAGTATAGCGCGCATCGCATTTGCGACATGTATCCAATAGCAGCGCTGATACGTTGGTTTGAACATTTAGGCATGAATATGCAAAACAGCAATTACGCTGAATCTGTCAGTGACCAGAGAAGACGTAAGACAGAAGAGAAGATAGAATCGGAAGATGTGCTCTGTGCTCACCAGCAAATCAGGAGCATAACGCTCACCGAATTGTCGTCATATCTGCCATAGAAACGAAGATACGTTGCTTTCGATATTCAAGCATGAATATGCTAAACTGCAATTATGGTGTATTTGACAGGGACAAGAGCGTACATAACTCTAACCTACTGATGTGCGCTGTATATGACATCAGATGATAAATATAACGCGCATCGTATGGCCAATCTTTCTGCAAAACAAGCGGAGATACCTTGATTCGAATATGTAAGCATTAATATCCAAAACTGCAATCACGCTGGATTTCTCCGAGTCCAGTCTTGACAGTGTGCTGTATGTAGTGGGCTGATGTGTGCTGTATTTGGCAGCAAATGTGGAGTATAACATGCATCCTATTGTCGACGTACCTACAATTGATACGGAGATACTTTCACTTGAATAACTAGGCTTGAATATGCAAAACTACAAATACGCTGGATTTGACTCGGTCCGGATTTAACACGGCTTAAACCAGATGAAGCGCTCTGCGTATGGCAGTCAATGTGGAATATAACGCGCATCGTATTGTCGACATATGTGCTACTGAATCGGAGTAACGTTGATTGAATATTTAAGCCCGAACATATAAAATTGCATTTGGGCTGGACTGTGCAGGGACCAGAGTTGACACAGCGCAAACGAGCTGATGGGCAATGTAACTACAGCAAATGCGGAGTACAAGGGGTATGGAATTGTCGACATATGTGCAAAAGAAGCGGCGAATCTTTGAATGGAATATTTAAGCATTAACAACAAAAACTACAATTACGCTGGATTTTGCAGGGTCCAGAGTTGACATAGCACAGACCGGCTGATTTGGCATCATATGTGGAGTATTCTGCGCATCGAATAGGCGACATAGAAACCAAGATACGTTCATTTGAATATGTAATATTTGAATATTTCGCCTGAAAATGCATAATTGCGTATACGCTGAGTTTGGCTGCGCCCACACGTTACATCACTCAAACCAGATAATATACATTGTGTTTGGCAGCAAAAGTGGCGTATATCGCGCATCGAATTGTCGGCATATCTGCAATGCAAACGGCGATACGGTGATTTGAATAATTAATCATGAATATGCAAAGCAGCAATTTCGCTAGGTTTGACAGAGACCGGAGTTGACATGGTACAAACCAGCAGATGTGCGGTGCACATGACATCGGATGTGAAATGTAACGGGCATCGCTTAGTCGCCATATGTGCAATAGAAACGGAGATACATTCATTTGAATATGTTAACCTTAATTTGTAAAACTGCAATTACGCTTGATATGTCGAGGACCAGAGATGATATAATAGCACGAGCCAGCTGATGTGAGCTGTATTTGGCAGGCGATGAGGAGTATATCTCGCATCTAAGTGACGACAAATCTGCAATTGCAGCGATGATACATTGTAGTTAATATTCAATAATGGGCCTATTACGATACAGATAGTATTATCGTGACTGAAACACATTGCCGTCTCAGTAAAACCATTTTATTTCAAGCTTCGCGCTACAGTTCTGAATCCGGACAAGACCGTTTCAAGTTCTCGCAAGAGCAAGCAGTCAAATTAAGGTACTTACACGAGTTAGAGTCTAATACATTTTATTGGTCCAACATCGATGGGGCGATCTCGCATCGAAATTTTCAGAGGACCGCGTAACCTTCCAACGACGACCGCCGTACGAGCAGCGGATAAACTTATTTCGTGCCTTAGGTTGCCCTCACCACGTCCTCTACTTCTTGATTCTTGGTTGGTAGCTTTAGCGGCTGCAGGTCCGAGAAATTGCATCTTGACCCGCTTTCTCGTATGTCGCATGTGACGTCTCACTTTCCGCCGTAGACACTTGTCGGATCTACATACGTTGAACCATTTGCGCGAGACAAGCGCGGCGCTCTGCAGGGACGAGGGATCCAATTTTCGAAGTATCAAGTGCGAAACCTCCAGTGGTAGTTCGGAAATGATATCTACCTTACTTGGCACGAACAAACCAACGACGCGTAGTAGAGATCTAAAAAACTCCATGTTGCTTCTACTGTTGCGCGAGCACGACTGACGGTCTGGCTAAGAGTGGAGGCTTATATATGTGCTGTTCGTCACGGTGCACTGCGAGTTCCGGTTCCGGTTCCGGGTGAGAGTGCTGGTCAGGCAGAATCGATGGTATGTGCATGTATTTTCACTTACATCAGGTTCACATTATTGTTGGGAATATGATACATTTACACTGTACATGTGAATGTGTGTGTAAGCGTCAGAGTACGTCCGGGTCTTGGTTGAGACAAAAGACAAGAGCCAGTCGTTAGAAGTATCTGGAAGAGTCGGTTGTCAACAAGCGTGCGTGCAAGTAGGATTTTGAGGTCTTAAGAGTATAAGATATATGTATAACAGTTGTGTGCTAAATAAAGGGAATTATTTGTATTTCCGAATCCATTCTATATCTTTTCATGGTAGCAGAGCGTGGTTCATAATTTTGTAAGTTATTTTAGTGCGTTTTTTTCAATATTGCGAGTTAGTTCGTGTGAATTCTCAGTAAGGAAAGAAACGTTCAAAGGTTACAAAGAGGAAAAATACACTTCGAGCACGTAGGAACGCTTGAGTAAGAGATAAGGAATCATTTAAAATGGAGAGATCGGAAATCATGATACCTATTTTCGATGGTGAGGATTACGGTATGTGGAAGCAAAGAATAACGATGCTTCTCAGATGTAAAGAATGCGAGATTGTCACAACTAGGGTGAAGACAGAAACAGACAATGAAGACTGGGACAAAAAGGATCTGAAGGCAATAAATATAATTTATAATGCCGTCACAAATAGACAATTGGAATATATTAGAGAAGAAAAAACGGCATATGGGATAGTAAAAAAGTTTGATAAAGTGTACTTGAAAGCGTCGACGGCACTACAGATCGTATGCAGAAGGAGATAGGAAAAGATAAGACTTGAGAAATACACTGATTCAGCAACGTTCTTTAGCGATTTCGAAAAATTAATAAACGAATTAAAATGTGCGGGTGCACAAGTGAGTGAGAGGGAAAAACTAAATTACATGCTGAATACGTTACCCGAAGAATACAACTACATAGCGGATATAGTAGATGCATTGAAAGCAGAAAATCAAATGGTAGCGTATGTAAAAAATAAAATTGAAATAGCGGAGAAGAAAAATAAGTCCAATCGAGGAGAAATGCAAACCAACGCCTTTTCTGCAAAAAAGGAAGGATGCTTCAGACGTGGAAGAGTAGGACATTTTGCGAGAGGGTGTCAAAATGGCGTCGAAGCGGGAAGCAGTAACAGTTTTTGGCGTGGGTCAACACGTGGTCGCAGCAGAGGAAGAGGAAACAAAGGAAATACGAGCAGGCGACGTGGAAATTTCCATCGTCAATCAACAACCGGCACGAGCGAGCATGGTAACTCAAGATCGGGCACATTGATAGCAACGGCGCACGCATCACACAGCGGCGAGGCGAACGAAATAAGTAATAATGAAGTAATGTGGCTATTCGATAGCGGTTGCACAGATCACATAATTAACAGCGTAAATTATTTCGATAAATGTATTGACCTTAAAGAACCGGTAAATATATATTTAGGCGATAATAGATCGATAACGGCAACAAAAGTAGGGAATGTTATAAGATATTTTGAAGCATTTGGAAAGAAAATGAAATAAATATGAATAACGTTTTTTACGCGAAAGAAGTGTCCGCAAACTTGATTAGTTTAGGCAAGCTAACAGATAATAATAACACGGTTATTTCAAAAGGAAATATTGCAAAAGTAATAGTTGAGGACAATAAGCTTACAGCGGTAGCGGTTAAAGAAAAGGGAACATATAGAATGAAAAGTATATTGAAAGGGAAGGAGCACTTAGCAAAGAGCGCCGAACGTAGTGGTATGAGCAAAAAGGAAAGATGGCATAGGATGTTAGGACACGTAAATTTTAAATATTTAAGTATTTTGGGTAAAGAGCAGCTAGTTACTGTATACCGAATGGAATTGAGAAGGAATTTTTGAAATGTACGGTGTGCATAGAAAGTAAAATGCACAATTTACCATTCAAAAATAATCAAACCAAGGCTAGGGAGATAATGGAAATTATTCATACGGACGTGTGCGGTCCCTTTAAGACTTCCGGATTCAATGAAGAGAAATATTTCATCCCATTTATCGATGATTATAGCAAAATAGCTAGAGTTTATTGTATAAAATCAAAGGGTGAGGTCTTTGATAGTTTCGTACAGTTTGTAAATGAAGCCGAGTATTTGACGGGCAAGAAGTTAAAAATATTGAGATGTGATAATGGAAAAGAGTATTTGAATAATCGAATTTATAAATTTGCTAGGGATAAAGGTATCAGAATTAATAATTGCCCAACCTACGTACATGAGTTAAATGGGACAGGGGAAAGGTATAATAGAACAGTTATGGACATGGCGCGTTGCTTGTTAGCGGAAGCGAAAGTACATAAAAGGTACTGACCGGAAATAGTTTGTACAGCGGTATACTTGAAAAATCGAATACTGGCAAATACTATAGAGAGAGAGACACCTTTTGAAATATTCTTCGGGAGAAAACCAAGTGTTGAAAATCTACATCTATATGGAAGTAAAGTTTTTGTAAGAAGACCAGAACGAAAAAGAGTTTCTAAATGGGATAAGAAGGCAGATATGGGAATTTTGTTACGATATAGTGAAGTAGGTTACAGAGTCTTATTAGGTGGGAAAATAACAATAGCGAGACATGTAGAGGTCATAGGAACAGACACAAAATGTATCGGCTTTGTGGAAAATTCATTCGATAAAGATAACGATGACATTGTGGATAATGATTCATTGGTAAACATGAATAAGGAAGAGTTAGAAAGTAGGGAAGATGAAAATGATAACAGTCTTGAAAGCATAAACATCCCTAGAGGATCTACACGTAATAAGAGAACTCCAGTAAGATATCCAGTAAAAGAAAACATTAGTGAAATCCATGCAAATTATTGTAGAGTAGATATCCCTTGTACATTTGAGGAGGCGATTTGTTGCGAAGATAGTGAAGATTGGAAACAAGCTATGGATAAGGAAATGGAATTACTTTATAAGAATAAAACTGGGAAATTGTTAGAAAGGGTAAAAGGCAAAGACGTATTAGATGTAAAATGGGTTTACACGAGAAAATCAGATGACAGGTATAAGACTGGATTAGTGGTAAGAGGATTCCAACAGAGAAACATAGCTGATGACATATACTCCCCAGTAGCGAGTAATCAGACCTTTAAGATGTAGCGGTACTTGTCGACAAAAGTCATCATGGTTTTTGCCCAGCAAATCCGCTACACAAGAAACCGTGTTTACTCAAACACGAGCTAATTATAGATATATCGACCTTAGGCGGTTCCGATCATTAGGCCAAATCCGTCGTTTTTGCCGTGACCATAGGCTCGTGAGTCAGCTACCCAAAAAACCAACAATTGTAAACAGGTCGCGAGCTCGGCGTCCGTTGGGACGTTTCGAGAACATTCTCGAAATTCAAATCCCAACGCCTGTCGTCAACTCCGGCGAATATAAATATAGCGGACAGGATAGCGACGCATTCTTAGTTACCGAGAGATTCGAGCAGCGACAATTAACCGATACTTCTATGCGCCCATCGAATAACGACCGCGAAACGAAACAGCAAGTATATTGTACGACTAGTGTCAGCATCGGGTATATTCTAATAAACTACGTAGTTAGGTATATTCCGGTGTTTGTGTGAAGTAATCGACACCTTATCACCTCAACTGGTGACCCCGACGTGATTTTTTTTGTGTAAGAGGTGACAGTGATAGACTAGTCGCGGTGTGAACAGTATTGTCCGCAAATCACACTATGGAAAAGGAGAGCAAACCAATTCCAGCCGGTGCTTCGTTCCGCGTGCCGCCATTTATGCCTACGAAGACCGGGATCTGGTTTTCGATCATAGAGAAGTATTTCGGCGTAGCCGGCATTAGCCACGATGACGAAAAAGCCTTAGCTCTCATGGGATTCCTCGACCCACCATACCTCGCAAAGATAGAGGATACCGTGACCAACCTCCCCGCCATCGGCCAGTACGAGAAACTGGAGAGAGAGCTAATCCGCGTCCTGACAGAATCGGACAGCGCCAAGGTTGAAAGGTTAGTTGAACGCGAAGAGATGGGCGACAGAAAGCCCTCACAGTTTTACAATGACCTAAAGAAACTAGCCAGCCCGCTCGCGTTCGACGAGTTCATTCTAAACCTGTGGGGGAACCGCCTCCCAGACCGTATCAGGGAATTCCTGGCCGCAGTTGACGATACGAGCATAGAAAAGCTGAACAGTACAGCGGATAGAATCGACGAGGCGTACGATCGCCACGGTCACCGCGCGCATAGGGTGGGCACAATCTCCGAGCCACCGGCATCGCATGCAGACGAAAACGACACGCTGGCCGCCGAAGTCGGCAGGCTGAGGGAGGAAATTAAGGCTTTAAAAATCGGTGGGTATCGTCGACCGCGAAGACGCTCGAACTCCCTTACTCGATGCCGTCGCCGTTCCCGTTCGCGAGACAACCCGCGTCAGGACGGAATTTGTTTTTATCACGCGAGATTCGGCGATCGCGCCACAAAATGCACCGTCCCGTGTAAGTGGAAGACGGGAAACGACCCTAGCCGTCCGTAAAAGCGGCGGACGACGACGGCTTGGGATCACGCCGCACCTTCATCGTGGATCAGAGAACGAAAACCTCGTTCTTAGTGGACACCGGGGCCGACATCAGCGTTTATCCCCGAAGCAGGCTATCCAGGGACGTGAAAAAAGCAGCGTACGAATTATTCGCTGCCAATGGGATGCCCATCGCAACGTACGGCACCTTGGCGATGGAGCTGAACGTATCCCTCAGACGTGCCTTCAAATGGCACTTCACGATCGCCGACGTGCAAACCCCCATCATCGGCCTGGACTTCCTGAGCCATTACGGGTTGCTTGTGGACACAAGAAAAAGACGTCTTCTTGACACAACAACCCAGCTAACGACCCGGGGATACGCCGCCAATTGCGAACAACTCATGATTAAGACCGTAAAGGGGGATTCGGTCTATCATCAACTGTTGGCAAAATATCCAGATCTAACGCGCCCACCGGCCTTTGGGCGAGAGAAAATACGGCACGGCGTGGAGCACCACAGAGAAACCACACCAAGCCCACCCGTGTACTGCAAACCCCGTCGGCTCGCACCAGACCGGCTCAAACAAGTCAAGGCGGAATTTGCAACGCTGATTGAACAAGGAGTCATGCGCCCATCGAAGAGTTCCTGGGCATCTCCGCTACACGTCGTCCTAAAGAAGGATGGAAGTCTTCGACCCTGCGGTGACTACAGGGCGCTGAACGCCCGCACTGTTCCCGACAGGTACTCTCCACCGCACATAAGACTTCGCGCAGCAGCTACACGGTAGGAAAATTTTCTCAAAAGTTGACTTAGTGCGCGCCTACCATCAAATTCCAATCGCGCCTCGGGACATTAAAAAAACAGCAATCGCGACACCATTCGGCCTTTTCGAGGCAACCAATATGATGTTTCGGCTTCGAAACGCCGCGCAAACGTGTCAACGTTTCATCGATGAAACCACGCGTGGCTTAGATTTCGTATACGTGTACATCGATAATTTCCTGGTAGTTTCGGAAACCGAGGAACAGCACCGCGAGCACTTGCGGATTTTGTTCGAACGTCTAAATCATTACGGCGTTGTAATCAACCTAGCAAAGTGCGAGTTAGGCGTCGATGAGATAGCCTTCCGAGGCCATACGGTAAACGCGCAGGCTATAAAACCGCTCGCCGATCGAGTAAAAGCCGTAACTGAAGCACCGCTCCCCGCGTACATCAAAGCTCTCCGTAGGTACCTCGGTATGATTAACTTTTATCGACGTTTCATACCGGGGGCAGCCAAAATCTTGCAACCCCTCAACGATTTGCTGCGAGGGGCGAAAAAGGGCAACATGCCCATTGCCTGGTCGGAGGACGCCAAAACGAGCTTTAGCGAATCGAAACGCGCCCTAGCTAACGCTACGATGTTAGCACATCCTATACCTGGCGCGCCCATCAGCCTCGCTGTAGACGCGTCCGACTTTGCAATAGGAGCGGTGTTGCAGCAACGTGCGAACAACACTTGGCAACCGTTGGGTTTCTTAACTAAACCCTTAAACGCCGCGCAGCGAAAATATAGCGCGTATGATCGCGAATTGCTCGCTATGTACACCGCGGTCAAACGATTTAGACACGCAGTAGAGGGGAGAAATTTCATTATCTTCACTGACCATAAACCCCTCACTTACGCGTTCGGTCAATATCCCGACAAGTGTTCGCCGAGACAGTTCCGGCTGCTAGATTATATCGGTCAGTTCACGACCGATATAAGGCATTTAAAAGGGCTAAACAATAATGTTGCCGACGCCCTATCGCGCATCGAAGCTATAGGAAAATCCGTGGATCACAAAACCCTCGCCGCCGCGCAAGAAAACGATGAAGAACTCCGCAACATCGTTAACTCCGGTACATCCGCGTTACAGCTTAAGAAAATTCGTTTTCCGGATTACGACGCGGAAATATACTGTGACGTGTCAAGCGGCATCGTACGACCGTACGTACCGAAATCCTTGCGGTGCGACGTATTTAATGCACTCCACGGACTTTCTCACCCAGGAATTCGCGCAACTCAGAAATTAGTAAAATCGCGTTTTGTTTGGACTGCGTTAAACAAAGATTACCAAACATGGACACGGCAATGCATCCCCTGCCAGCAATGTAAAATAACGCGACACGTATCGACGCCGTCCGGAACATTCGATAGAGCTCGCAGGACGATTCGAGCATATACATTTAGACATTATCGTTATGCAGTACTCTCAAGGCTGCCGATATTGTCTAACATGTATCGATCGTTTTTCACGTTGGCCCGAAGCGATTCCTATACCGGATATGGAAGCAACGACCGTTGCCTCGGCTCTTCTTTCCACATGGATAGCGCGTTTTGGCGGCCCAGCAAAAATAACAACCGATCAAGGACGCCAATTCGAATCCAATCTCTTCAGAGAACTATGCCGGATGCTCGGCATTAAGCATTTGCTTACCACAGCCTATCATCCCGCGTCCAACGGGATGGTAGAGCGCTTCCACCGGCAGCTTAAAGCCGCAATCAAATGCCACAATACGAGCAACTGGGTCGAAAGCCTTCCCATAGTTCTTCTAGGCATTAGAACCGCTATCAAGGAAGATCTGGGCGCAACGGCAACCGAAATGATCTATGGTACGGGCATACGATTGCCAGCGGAATTTTTCGTACCAGCAAAACAACAGGCCAACGCGGAATTCGCAAACCGTCTGCGAGAGCGAATGAGCGAGATCAGACCTCTGCCAACTTCACAACACGCCGAGAAGACGACATTCATGTTCCGCGATTTAAAAACGTCGCCGTATGTGTTCGTTCGTCACGATGCAATCGGAGGCCCTCTGCAACCGCCGTACGATGGCCCCTATCAAGTGATACAGCGTGGGAAAAAACCTTTAACATACGTGTGAAGGATAAAGGCGTAAAAGTCTCCGTAGACCGTCTAAAACCCGCCTTCATCGTGTCGGAAGATATTGAGCACCTAGAAAGGAATGCACAAGCCCACGACGTATTTGTACCTAGGAAAATCTTCCGATCGCAAAGCAGCGAGCAAGCGCAACAAAGCGACGGAGACGCAAGAGCGCATTACACCACGCGTTCGGGCCGGAAAGTTCGTTTTCCCGACCGCTTTCAAGCGGGTTTGAATTAAGCGGTTAGCAAGGGCACCCCCGCTATCATAAATAAGCTAATATAAAAGAAGAACGTTAACACTGTCAGGGGGGTACTGTAGCGGTACTTGTCGACAAACGTCATCATGGTTTTTGCCCAGCAAATCCGCTACACAAGAAACCGTGCTTACTCAAACACGAGCTAATTATAGATATATCGACCTTAGGCGGTTCCGATCATTAGGCCAAATCCGTCGTCTTTGCCGTGACCATAGGCTCGTGAGTCAGCTACCCAAAAACCAACAATTGTAAACAGGTCGCGAGCTCGGCGCCCGTTGGGACATTTCGAGAACATTATCGAAATTCAAATCCCAACGCCTGTCGTCAACACCGGCGGATATAAATATAGCGGACAGGGTAGCGACGCATTCTTAGTTACAGAGAGATTCGAGCAGCGACAATTAACCGATACTTCTTTGCGCCGATCGATTAGCGACCGCGAAACGAAACAGCAAGTATATTGTACGACTAGTGTAAGCATCGGGTATATTCTAATAAACTACGTAGTTAGGTATATTCCGGTGTTTGTGTGAATTAATCGACACCTTATCACCTCAAGATATTGCTATCATATTGTTGTCAAAATGGATTAATTATTGAGCAAATGGATGTAGAAACTGCCTTTTTATATGGTGAAGTAACCTCGGAGGTATATGTAAATCAACCAGAGGGATATGCGGACGGAACGAATAGAGTTTGTAAACTATCGAAAGCGCTGTATGGGTTAAAAGAAAGTCCAAGGGACTGGTATGAGTGTTTTGATAAGTATGTGACGAGATTAGGTTTTAAGAAGAATAACATAGAGTTGTGCCTATATGCACATGGAGAGGGAGAAAATGTTGTTTATTTACTAATGTATGTAGAAGATTTGCCAATTAGTAGTAAAAATAAAAGGAAGATACAAAGGGTAAAGAAGTTATTAACTAATAGATTTGAAATGAAAGATTTAGGTGAAGTCAAAGAATAGAGAGGATATTGGCTACAAAAATTTAATTGGCGCATTGTTGTATATTAGTGTAAATACCATACCCGATATAAGTTATAGTGTGAATTATTTGAGTAGATTTCAAGATTGTTGTAATGAGACACATTTTAAATATGCTTTGTGAATATTGAAATATTTGTACCGGACTAGAGATTTGAGATTAGATTATAAAAGGAATGAAAAATATGATAGATTGTTATGTGGACGCTGATTGGGCAGGAGATCATTTAGATAGGAAATCGACTTCTGGATATGTAATTAGATTGTATGGAAATGTAATTGGTTGGAAGTCTAAAAAACAAAGGTATGTGACAAAAGCCTCGACGTATGCAGAGTATGTAGCTCTACCGGAAGCGGTGAGTGAATTAATGTCTATTAGGGAAATTATGAAAATCTTCAATGTAAATCTAGACGATAACCCTGTAAAAATTTATGAGGATAACTCTGGAGTGATAAGTATAGCAAAGCACGGAAATTTTACGAAAAATTCTAAACATATTGAAGTTCATTACCACTACGTTCACGAATGCTTAAAGGAGAACAAGATAAACATACTTAAAGTAAGTACAGACGAAAATACTGCGGATACTTTTACGAAGGCACTGTGTAGAGAGAAATTCGAAAGGTTTAGGTCATGGATGAATGTAAACTAAGAGAAATGTAAATAAATAAGTGTTAAAGTTTCTGTTATGTAATTCGTCAAAGCATGTAAATACAATTAAGTGTACAGTATAAATGTAAGGAGGCGTGTTGGAAACATGATACATTTAAACTGTACATGTAAATGTGCGTGTAAGCGTCAGAGGACGTCCAGGCCTTAGTTGGGACAAAAGACAAGAGTCTGTCGTTAGAAGTATCTGGAAGAGTCGGTTGACAACAAGCGTGCGTGCGAGTAGGATTTTGCGGTCTTAAGAGTATAAGATATATGTATAACAGTTGTGTGCTAAATAAAGGGAATTATTTGTATTTCCGAATCCATTCTATACCTTTTCAATTATGATTAGAGTTAGAGGCGCGAAACGGATCTTCATTTGGTTTAGACGTTGAAGTTATGCAATAGAGCAGATATTTACTAGTGTAAATTTGATTGATATATAATTTGACAAGTAGTCGTGGTAATTAGGTACTCGAGAAGCGAATGACAATGATCCTGGGTTCAATAACAAAGCCGCGGTCAACGGGATAACAGAATTCGTTTTCATCCTGATTCCAAGTTGTACCATACTTCCTTATCTGCGGTGTAGGTAGGACTGAGCAAACTCTTTGTCAAAACATAGAATATCCACCGAGTGTTAAGGCTCTTTGTAACTGGCTAATGTGACCTCACGAGAGAATGATTTTCCGGCACGATGATGCTGCAGAGGAAAACTATGATGGGTGTGTCTAAGGGCACCAGAACATCGGATACGTGGAGAAATGACTTCGCTCGGAAAGAGATTGAAAGTGACGTTACCGTTAATTGGACAATTTCCATGTTGATGGTTAGAGAAGGATGCTAGTAGCCCTTGAGGGAACGTTGCTAGTGTAACGTAAATCACATCAGAGACCAGGACACACACACACACCACGGGCAGGATGGTGTCCCGGTCGGCATACTTCGCACCCGATGGACCGACGAGAGGAACACATGGCGACCTTGGCAACAATGTATATTGGCGGAGTACCTGAGGATTCATTTATGGCCCAACGGTCCTTCCACCAAATGTTCCAGAAGCGTAGCAACGGTCACGTACGCCTACAGGGTAGTGGGGATAATGAGAGAACAGATGACCGAAAGTAAAAAGATTGTAGGGACTCACTCTCGTACGATCACGGCTAGAGTTCGGAAGTGTCTTATACTTGTATAAACCAAGTGAAAATAATGTCTTCTTCTTCCTTATAAAATTTCTCTTTATTTTTACGTGACATTTTGGCGATCCTGCCAGGATCCATCAACTTCAAGAAAACGAAATTACGCATTTCGGGCTACGGTCAACTTTGAAGATTGAGGATCAGCGGACCACTGTAACAGAGCAGACACTTTCGACGTTTCGACAAAGGAACACCGCAACGGAACCTTTCCTACGGGTTAAACGATCAAGGTGAGCAAGCCCTGGATTCTTTTGTCAAATACAGATCGAGAACAGACAGCACAATTAGTATAACAATGGCAACGCCACGAGAAGACAGAACCGGAACTGTTAGCGCCGCTTTAACTAACAGCGGAATAGACCCAACAGATAAAGCTTTGCTTGATGCAATGCAGAAGCAGAATGAGAGCCTGACCCAACAAATGAGTATGCTTACACTGCGTATGGATGAAGTTGTAGCAAAAACAAAAACGGGAAATGTATCGGAGGCCAGTTCCCAATAACCGTAGACGAAGTAACCCACACCGCTAAAGATCTATCGGTCCTTCGAGAACCTCGCCCATTACTTCAAACACCACCTCAACCATCCTGGGAAAGGACTTTTCCTGAACAATATACGCAACCAGAGCTAAAAGCTGAGAGTGCATTAAAATGCATTCCGATATTAAACGGAGAGGATGATATAGACGTGGAGGATTTTATTCATGAAATACAAGAAGTAAGAATGATGTGTAGCGAACCAACACTATTACTTAAAATGATTAAAATAGAGAAGATTTAGGAAAAGCCGCAATGGCAATCCGCAATATTCGTATTACCGAATTCGAATCTCTGTACGAAGCATTGAGACGTAATGTAGCTGCGCAAGTATCAGTGAGAGAACAACAGGACGAATTAAGAGGAATGAGGCAAGGATTAACCGAGAGCGTGCAAAACTATAACATCAGATTTCGAAGCGTTTTTAACAAACTCCAACACAGCATTACCAACGAGTATAGAGACGAACTAACTCGACGGGTGATGAACGAGCAACTATACATGGACTCTGTGACCGACTATGTAAGAGGCCTTCGTCCAGAAATAGGGCAGGCGCTAATGGCTAATCTCCCCCCAAATCTCATCGAAGCAGAAAAGAAAGCAATGAATATGGAAAGATACTTTCGCGAGCACAGCTCTCGCAGACAGATGACGCGACAGACAACCGCCCCGCCATTTTATCGTAACCAGGCTTCTCATCCAGTAGACAATCGCTTCGCTATTACAAGTAACACAAATAATAAAACTCCACTCACACAAAATACTCTACCAAGAACGAACAATTTTACGAAGTTTGGGAACAGACCATTAAGCGAAAGGACGCAAGCGAAATGTCCCAAATGCAATCGATTGGGACACCTTCCCAATCAATGCCAAAATTTTCGGATACCGCCTCAAAGAAAAGCCCCTCCAGGAATAAACCACGTTCAAGAACAATCGGAATTAACAATGCTACCTCAGGAAGATTACCCACAATACTATTACAATTACCAGGACGACCAGGATTGCGATTTCTCGTTGACTCCGGGGCAGGAATCAACTTGCTTAAACAAAGATGCTACCCAGGAAAGACAACAATACCAGACACAAAGAAATTCTCCATGGGACATTCCGAATACGAATCTAATTCCAAAGTCAAGTTGAATTTGTTCGACAAAAAGATAGACTTCTCTTTAATAGATGACGATTTCCCAATTATAGAAGATGGCATATTAGGCTTACCCGGTTTGAATCAATATCGATTCGAACTCTCCAACGAAACATTGAAATTAGATAACAACACCCTTCTGCTGCAACAAGAATCAACCCTTGCACCAGGAGAAACCATTCAAAAAATTCTATACCTCGAAGGGAAGCCAACGCCAGTGTGCTTTATAAATGGTGGTAAGTCTTCAATTCAAGTTTCTAACATTATCGAAAATACAAATACCATAGATCAAATCCAAAAATTGAAATCTTCGATTCGACTATCGCACATAGAAAAACCTCTCAGAGAACCTGTAGAAAAGATTCTTCTCTATTACATGGATGTATTTAATTTAGACAGCGAAACATTACCGTGTACATCTCTTGCTAAACATTCCATTACATTTAAAGAAGATAAAATCATCAACGTAAAATCCTACCGTCCTCCCGAACACCATAAAATCGAAATAAACAAACAAATGACGGAAATGTTAGACAGAAAGATTATAGAACCCTCCGACTCTCCCTATAACTCTCCCGTCTGGGTCGTTCCAAAGAAAATCGACGCGTCGGGGAAACAAAAGTGGCGAATAGTGATTGACTTTCGGAAGTTAAACGAATTAACGGACCAAGACGCATATCCATTACCCGACATTGACGATATACTATCGCAACTAGGGAACGCAAAATATTTCTCCGCTTTAGACTTATCCTCGGGATTCCACCAAATACCCATGGATGAGAATTCGAGGAAGTACACTGCATTTAGCACACCACAAGGGCACTTCCACTATAACAGAATGCCATTCGGGCTAAAGAACGCACCCGCTACCTTTCAAAGAATGATGGACACCGCGTTAAGAGGTTTAATTAATAATCATTGTTTCGTCTATCTCGATGATATCATTATATTCGGGCAATCGATAGAGGAACATAATAAAAACCTAGCCATTATACTCCAAAGACTCAGGGAAGTAGGTCTAAAAGTACAACCGGATAAATGTGAATTCCTAAAACCCGAATTGGAATATTTAGGACACTTAGTGACAGCAAACGGAGTAAAACCTAACCCTGAAAAGATAGACGCAGTAAAGAACTTCAAACTACCCAAAAATCCTACGGATGTAAAATCGTTCCTTGGGTTAGCCGGATGCTATAGAAAATTTATTAAGAATTTCTCGAAAATTGCCAAACCGTTAACGGAACTAACTAAGAAAGACATACAATTCCACTGGACTGACAAAACACAACTTAGCTTTGATACATTAAAAGAAAGACTATGCCAAGCACCAGTACTAAAATACCCCGACTATACGAAAACATTTACGTTAACAACGGACGCCAGTAATGAAGGTCTAGGAGCCATCCTTTCACAAGACGGACACCCTTGTTGCTTCATTTCAAGGACATTAAACCCCCCTGAACGAAATTATACTACGACGGAAAAAGAATTATTGGCCATCGTTTGGGCAGTTAGAAGATTTAGGCAATATTTACTAGGCCGCAAATTCAAAATTCAAACAGACCACCAAGCCCTTAAATGGCTGCACAACTGCAAGGACCCCTCTAGTCGATTGATTCGATGGAGATTGAGATTAGAGGAATACGATATAGAGTACGTAAAAGGAAAGGAAAACGTAGCCGCTGACACCCTATCCAGAGTACACGCGATAACACAAACTGACGTTTTATTAAGACAATTCAGAGACTGGGAAAAATCAGAAGAAATACCAAAATTATTGAAACTAACATCTAACAAAGACAACTTTTTCCAATTAACAAAACCATATCTGGGCCCATATGACGAAACCGTATGGTTACAGAAAATATCAGACATACTTAAAACAAATAGAAAGATAGGAATAGGAGACAATAACTTAAACGCACAAGACAAAGCACACATAAAAAGATTTCTTTTATTTTTCAATGACCAACGCGACGACATAGAATTTGCTTACGAACCAATACAGAGTTTAAGCGAAGAGGAAATAGAACAAGTACTAAAAGAAAATCATGACTTGGTAGGACATCCCGGAATACAAAAGACGTACGACAGAATCCGAGGCAAATATCATATCCCACACCTAATAGACAGAATAAAAAGCAGAATAGGAACTTGCGCGACATGTCAAACATCAAAGACTACTCGGATAAGAGGAAAGGAGGAACCACAGATAACCGACACCCCGTTAGAATCTAACGACAAAATCGCTATGGATGTGATAGGCCCGTTGAAAAAGACCAAGATAGGAAACCAATACATTCTCTCTATACACGATGAACTAACCAAATATTTAATACTTGTGCCCCTAAAAACACAACAGACCCAATCAATCTGGAATGCTTTATTGAATCATTACATTTACATATTCTCCGCACCGAAACGTATATTAACTGACAGAGGACAAAGTTTCATTAGCGAGCTAATGCAACGATACGAAGAAGCATTTAGGATCAAACACATAAAAACCACCTCATTCCATCCACAATCCAACGGAAGCCTAGAACGAACACATGCTGTAATATCCGACATGTTAAAAGCTATACAAAACGATAATGAAACAGAATGGGATCAAAACCTAAATTTTGTGTGTCTAGCATATAACACTATGGTTCATGATGCCACTGGATATACCCCTTTCGAACTAACATTTGGACACAAGGCCAATCTCCCATCTACCATATCCCAAAATCCGCAAAGAACATACGCTGATGAGGTCAGCTTCAGGAAACGAGAATGGGATGCCAAGCTACTTAAAGCCAGGGAAACTCTAATGAAGAGTAAACAAAGATACCAAAGAGATCAAAGAAAAAAAATTATTAAACCTCAATCCATTTTTAGAGAAGAAGATTTAATATTAGTTCATAATGATCATAAAAAACACAAGTTAGATACTGAATGGCTAGGGCCATACACCATTGAAAAAGTAAAAACCCCTTATTACGAAATAATGGTGAATGACTCGATTAGGAAAATACATGGTAATCGTATTAAACCTTATTTTCCAGGACGGTCTTCACCTTCTCCATAAGTAGCAGTTATGCACTTTGTTTTTGTTTTGTCTTGTTGATTAAGACAAAGACGAAAACACACTTTTTAGCCAATTAGCCTCCATAAAACAATCCTGAAGAAACACTGAGATTTTGGAGGACCAAAATCAATCTAAGAAGGGAGGTATGTAACGTAAATCACATCAGAGACCAGGACACACACACATACCGCGGGCAGGATGGTGTCCCGGTCGGCATAATTCGAACCCGATGGACCGACGAGAGAAACACATGGCGACCTTGGCGACAATGTATATTGGCGGAGTACCTGAGGATTCATTTATGGCCTAACGGTCCTTCCACCAAATGTTCCAGAAGCGTAGCAACGGTCACGTACGCCTACAGGGTAGTGGGGATAATGAGAGAACAGATGACCGAATGTAAAAAGATTGTAAGAGACTCACTCTCGTACGGTCACGGCTAGAGCTCGGAAGTGTCTTATACTTGTATAAACCAAGTGAAAATAAAGTCTTCTTCTTCCTTATAAAATTTCTCTATATTTTTACGTGACACTAGCGGGAAGCGTCGTCCGTGGAAAAATAGATTTCACCTATCACCCCGTAGTTGGAACAAAGACTGTTTGCCTGTTTAGGACTGTTAAGGACTTTAATTAACTAAATCTTAAGGTTTATAATGGGTCCTCAGGCTAGCTAAACATATACTGTTGAGATGCGTTGACATCTGGCAATCATCTTATCCGACGGATAGAGTCTGCGTGTGGCGAGACACGGGACAGAAACCGTTGGAATCTCTACTGTCACGTGCCGCTACGATTATTTCATTTAAGGACAGCTATAGAATTACTCCATGCCTTTATTAGAAAAAACGTTCATCCCTTGACCGCGGCTACGTTCGGTGACTGGTTGTCGCCTCGAGGACAAGTGCAGTATCACAAGTTTCGAACAATTACAATCGGACTGGATGGCTACAATTGTTGAATTACAGCTATGGTAGAATCTAGATTACAATGTTACGGGATTTTCCCAAAATTTCAAACGGAAGGTTCCTTTGTTCTTTCATCTCCGACATATATTTATGTCGCTGGTAGATCTTACGGATTAGCTTACGACGGCCTGGCTGGGAACGATCAGGGAAGCGAACTTTTCTGCCCGAGCGCCTGGAGTGATGAATTCCTGAGTCGTCTTCGTTTTGCTCGTTTCAAACATCAGGTGGTATTATTGCTTCGCGATTTCCGCTGTAATGGTGTTCAATGTTATCGTGCAATAAAAATTCACGCGTTTTGGACGGTCTAAAGGTACGATTACGTTCTTGTTGCTAACTTCAATCGCAATGATCCTCTTTGCTCTCGATATAAATTGATGCGGTCCGCCGTAGGGTGGCTGTAAGAGGTTTCCGATGTAATCGTGACGTAGAAATACGTAAGACGATGTTTCGAGTGGAACACGGAGGTTTCTTTTTCGCCGTTTCGCGTAATCGGATGAGGCCTGATCTTTTCTATTCGTAGTTTTAGACGGCTTCCGTATTTCGACTTGGCCTGTTGCTTCGTTGGTACACAGAATTCTGCCGGCAATCGTATGCCGGTGCCATAAATCATTTCGGCTGTCGTCGTTTTCACGTCCGTAATAACTGTTCGTATGCCAAATAAAACTGTTGGCAAGATTTCTACACAGTTGCTCGTATCGTGGCATTTGATTGCTGCTTTTAGTTGACGGTGCAGGCGCTCTACCATCCCGTTGGTCGCGGGGTGATAGGCTGTCGTTCGTAAATGCCTAATGCCCAGGAACAGGCATAATTCGTTAAATATGTTTGATTGGAACTGGCGTCCTTGATCGGTCCTTATCCTTAAAGGTACGTCGAAACGGAATATCCACGTGGAAAGGATGGCTGAAACAACGGTTGCCGCCTCCATGTCGGCGATGGGAACGGCTTCGGTCCAACGCGAAAAACGATCGATTTTCGCCAGGCAATGTCGGTATCCTAGCGTACCGTGTCTGGGGGGGTTTGTCATAAGGTCATCGACGTCCTGTAACTGTTGATCGCTGAGGCATTTGCCCAGCGTCACGTTCCTAATTATGCTCTAGCAGTTTATATTTCTCTAGGCAAGTTGTTTGAATGAACTGTAATTTATACCTGTTAAATCAGTGTATACTTAATGGAACCACCCCGATTATCCTAATAGAAATAAGGTTATCGAGATCGATAACCTTATTTCGTGGCTGTTAGGAACATGATACATTTAAACTGTACATGACAATGTGCGTGTAAGCGTTAGAGGACGTCCAGGCCTTAGTTGGGACAAAAGACAAGAGTCAGTCGTTCCAAGTATCTGGAAGAGTCGGTTGGCAACAAGCGTGCGTGCGAGTAGGATTTCGAGGTCTTTAGAGTATAAGATATTGTTGGGAATATGATACATTTACACTGTACATGTGAATGTGTGTGTAACCGTCAGAGGACGTCCGGGTCTTGGTTGAGACAAAAGACAAGAGCCAGTCGTTAGAAGTATCTGGAAGAGTCGGTTGACAACAAGCGTGCGTGCGAGTAGGTTTTTGAGGTCTTAAGAGTATAAGATATATGTATAACAGTTGTGTGCTAAATAAAGGAAATTTTTTGTATTTCCGAATCCATTCTATATCTTTTCACAGAGTTCGAGAAGAGGAAGCGTCGATCGTGAGAAACATAGATTTCTCCTATTTTCTCGTAGTTAGAACGAGGACTGTTTGTCGGTTTGGAGGACTTTAGTTAAACAAATCTTAAGGTTTATAGCGGGTCCTCGTACTAGCTGCTCATGTATTTACTCAAATAATGGAGTCTGCGTGTGGCGAGCCACGGGACAGAAATCGTTGAAATGCTTACCGTCGTGCCCCGTCCCAAGTATTCCTTTTAAGGAGAGCTATAGAGTTACTTCATGCCTTTGTTAGACAAAACGTTCATCCCTTGACCGCGACTACGTTCGGCGACTGACTGTCTCCTCGAGTCCGAGCTCACTATCATAAATCTCTGTAGCGGCACTCGACAGCAAACTTCCCAACGGTTTCTGTCCTGTGCCTCGCTACACAAGGACTCTACCTTTCGAACAGATGATTGCCAGATGTCTGTCAGATACACTCTCACCGAATATTTACAGCGAGCCTAAGGACCCGCTATAAATCTTAGGTTTCATGCAGCTAAGATTCTCTAAAGGGACAAATAGTCTTTGTCTCAGTAGTCCCTACACATACCACCCACTACGGGAAATCTGCTTCTTCTTACGTACGACGCTCCTCGCTAGCAACTTTCTCTCAAGGGCAGCGGTCATCCCTTTCCAACAACCAACTCACAATTTTGCCAATTAACAGCGACGTCCCTTTCCCTCACTCTCTGAACTAACACTTTTCTTAACGAGTCCGATGATCCCGTATCCTTAGACACACCCAAACATAGTTTTCCTAAGGAGCATCATCGCGACACAAATTCATTCTGTTCTATCGCGAGCCGCGAGGCAAGTTGGAAGACGCCTTCTGGATTGTTCGTCCGCAGTCGTACGTAATAGCGAATCTGAATCTCTCGACGTATGTGCAATCGTCTCGACTCGAACCACCGCGTAAAGTATCACGCCGAGCTTGAACTTGGAATCTTGAATCGATAATTGTACCGTGCTTTCGGCGCGCTAGTGTATATCACGAACACAAGCAAATAAACAGTTATTGTTAAACAATACCGAGTGATTCTTCTATACCTATCACGCACGTTACCTCATCTCAAATAAGTACAGTCGGATTGAATGACAACAGTTTCATAATACGGCTATGGTGAAGTCTAAATTACAGTACTAGGGGTCTTCCCAAAGTTCCGGAGGGAAGTTTCAGGTGTTCTTTCATCTCCGACACGGCCATTCTGACTATCACGCGTCCTCGTGTGTAACTAAAATATTGAGTTTCCTAACATTAGACTCGATACAATTAACATTATTCACAATTTAACTAGATGTTCCAATAAGGCAAGTGTCCAGTGTAGCAACAAATCCTGTTCGGGGATTTGGCAGCAAAAAAATAAAAGATTATGAAAATTAGTAGCGTTATACTTAGTATCCAATGTGATAGTTGCATCCTGCAGGTTATCAGTCGGATCGTAACGGCATGATGGACCATTTTCGATTTCGCACTCCAAAGGATCTCGGTCTTCTAGATCGTATGAGCACATAGAGCTTCGTTCCACGGTCTCACTGAGTCTTATCATATTGTCACCCCGAAAAGCATGCAAGTCGCATCGCATGTTCTCACTGAGCCTTATCATACTGTTACCATGAAAAGCGTGTGAGCCACATCGCATGTTCTCACTGAGCCTTATCATACTGTTACCATGAAAAGCGTGTGAGCCACATTACACGTTCTTTCTGAGCTTTATCACACTGTTACCATGAAAAGCGTGTGAGCCACATCACACGTTCTTTCTGAGCTTTATCACACTGTTACCATGAAAAGTGTGTGAGCCACATCACACGTTCTCTCTGAGCTTTATCACACTGTTACCATGAAATGAAAAGCGTGCGAACTTCCCCTGCCGGGTGTTATTAGCATAGTGCTACTAATCTTCCGAGATCGAAGTACTCATATCGTCATGGCCACTGTTATGGCCTTCACTACAGACATCCAACTCGGCAGGGGTGCAACCATCTGGCATGTTCCTCAACATGTCGTGACTGTACTTGAACGATCGCTTACCGTTTAATACCTTTAAGATATACATGCCTCCTTTCAAAACTTCTGCTATTACAAATGGACCTCTAAATTTTGGATCTAATTTGGTTTGATTTCGTTCCTCATTTTGCGTAATACGAAATCACCGAGGTTAAACCTAACCGCTTTAGCTTTAATTTTGTCAAATCCATCCTCATCATACCTAGCACTAGTTTCCATCCCCTTTATTGCCTGTCGTCTTATATTGGAGATATCGATACTTTTGATGTTATCGGGTAACAACAGATCGTACGGTCTTGTCGTTCTACCTATTAGTAGTTCAAATGAGCTCGAGTTTGTCACGCGGTTGGTGGTGCAATTCAAAGCCAACTGTATTTCCCCAATCGCGTCTTGCCACGGCCGCCCGGTCGTTTCCACTACCGTGAACATAATTTTCAATGCACCCGTAACACGCTCTACCTGTCCCTTGGCTCTACTAGCACCGGTCGCTATCAAGTGAACTTTAATTCGTTTGCTTTCGCAGAATTCTCGAAATTCCTTACCCTTAAAACATATTCCCTAATCTGCTATTATCTGGCAGGGCCTCCCGAATAAAAATATAGCGGATTTAAGCACTTTAATGGTGTTAAGGGAATCTATCTTACGAGTATGATGCAGGTATACGAATTTAGTGGAGACGTCGATCAAAACAATGACGTGCTCCTTTGAATCGCTTTTACCATTCAACTTGCCTGTTATGTCCATGTGGACCGTATGTCAGGGTATGCTGGTCTTAGGTATAGGATGCAGTTCGGCTTGTACCTTACCTAAACTAGCTTTCGAATCTTGACAAGCATGACAGTTCTCAATGAATCGGCGAACGTACTTCGCCATCACTTCGAAACAGTAATATTCGTATAGTTTCTCCCAACCTTACTGCATAATTGACTGGTGCACACGGTTAATAACAGACCATCTAAAACCACTTGGGACTATAGGTAAACAGAGAGTCCTGCCGTTTCTTTGTATCCTACGGTAAATAGTACCGGACCTTAATTCGTATGTATTCGCGATGTCTCCCGCGAGCCCATCGTTTTGCAATTCCTTGACGATTTCCAAGATTTGAGAATCACGACGTTGTTCCGCTAACAGGCAATCTTCCGAAATTTCTGCCAGATTAACTATTTTCTCTTTGATTTTGTCGAATTTAATAGGGTCAACGCCTGTGCGGTTTCGCGAAAAGAAATCTACGTGAGCCGTCCGTTTACTTTCCCGATACATAAAGTCATAAATAAAAGTCTGCAAGTAAGTCCATCACCTCTGGTCCCTGTCATTTAAATGTACTTTATTACTCAGCGCTTTCTACGAGTTGCAATCCGTGACGACAAGAAATTTCCGTCCATGTAGATAGTGACGGAAATGTTTTACGGCGTTTACGATAGCTAATGTTTCGAGTTCATAGGAGTGATATCTGGATTCCGCGGGGCTGGTTCTATTATTGTAATACTCTATTACCTTATTCTTACCTTCGGCTTGATGCGTCAAAATCGCCCCGTAACTCTCCGAGCTAGCATCAGTAGGTAGTTCTATCGGGTAATTGGGGTTGAATGTCATTAGCACCGGCGCGTCGGTCAGGACGGAAACTACCTGTTGTCTTATTTTTTCGTGTCTATCTGTCCAAGTTTTATTTCTGTTATCTGAGATGAGCGCGTACAGGGATGAGCGCGTAGTTTCCTCATCTGTGAGAATTTTGGGATGAACTGTGTGACGGTCGTTGGCACAGGTAAAGAACTTAAGGTGTGTATTTTACCCGGGTCGGGACGAACTCCTCCGTTATGAATTACATATCTCAAATAGAGCACCGATGTCCTTGAGAGAACGTTTCGCAAAGCTAAAAGAGAATCCGGCTTTTACGAGGGTATCTAAGACGGTGTTTCAATCTTTCTAAAGCTTGATCTATCGAATCGGCAATAATTAGGACATTATCGAAATAAATAACAACGTACGAATGAGCGAGGTCGCCTGGGGCGTTGCGAATGGCCCTCCGAAAGACGGACAGTGCAATTTTTCAGTCCAAACGGCATCGATATCTATTCATATTATCTGTCGGGGGTAACGAACGCTGTATACTCAGCTGAATTAGGATAAATAGGAATTTGGTGAAACCCGCTGACCATGTCCAGGCTAATAAAGTATCTCGCCTCTTGCAATCTCGCGACTTGATCCGCAATAAGGAGTAAAGGGTACCGATCCGCGACCATATTTTGACTTAGCTCTCGGGAACCTGCTCATAATCTATCTGAGCCGTTTTTCTTCTTCACGAGTTACGTAGGGCTCGCAAATGGCGAATTACTAGGCCTTATGATCTTTGCATTAATTTAAACGCTCGTTTTCTCACGTACCGCTCTTCGCTTCTCCTCGCTAAGTCTATAAGAACTTCCTCGTACGGTGGTGTTAGGATCAATTAATCGTATTTCTAACCGGCCTGTATTTGCGCGAATACGTAGGAAACCCGTAACGAATGAATCTTTGAATTTGACGAGAAGAGAAATTGATCGACTTTTATTATTACCATGTACATCAGTGTCAACTTCATTAACGACGATCTCGTTTGCAGTGGTTTCATTACAGACATTAATTATTTTTGTTTTACACATAGCGAGGCTATTTTGTGTAATGTTACGTCAAAACCCAGACTTAGAGTTCCGCAACAAATCGCGATATCATATTTTAAATAACTATCAGGAAGGACATGAGAAATTATCTTCGATGTAAAAATCATTAATACACACGATGAACAAATGGTTGGCATTTGTTTAATACAGGTATTCCCTACTCCTCGCATTACTAATATGTCAGTCATTCCTTTGTCAGAAAATGCCGAGGCCGTGGACTCTTTAATTAGTGAACGCTCTGCTCCCGAATCGGAGTAAAATGGAAACGATTCACCCAGATGACTTGATCTATCCGTTGATGCTTCCAGTACGCACGAGTCGACTCGCCACTCGTTATTGAAATCATAGTTTCCCTCCATAATCAGGTTGGCAGCTGCGCCCCATGCAGCGGAGTCGGAGCACGCGATTTTAAGGGATAAAACGTGGTAGCGAAAAATTGTTAGGTTTCACACTCGATCTTTGCACTAGCGACTGAATTACTTGCGCACGATGGTCTTAAGTTCTAGCACTGTTATAGTCGGCACTGATCCCACTTCAGATGTCGGGTTGGCGTTAAAATTAGAGTTAGGGTTAAGGACGTGAAACGAATCCCTATTGGCGCTAGACGTGATGATTATGCAATAGAGGTGATATTTACTAGTGCAAATATGACTATGATGGAATTGGACAAGTAATCGCGATAATTAGATACTCGGGAAGCTAATGACAATGATCCTAGGCTCAATAACGAATCAGCGGTCAACGGGATGACGAACTCTACTTTTCTTTAGCGTCTAAGTTGTACTCAATGTTAATGCATGGGGCAATCATTACGTATCAGAGGGTTACTTGAATCGTCGTCGTGATCGTACGGGATAGTGTTTCTCCATCACGGTAACGCTGTCGAGGAAAACTATGATGGGTGTGCCTAAGGGCACGAAATCATCGGATTCGTGGAGAAAATTCTTCGTTCGGAAAGTGAGGGAAATTGGCGTTACTGCTAATTGGTCAATTTCCATGCTGGTGGTTAGGGAAGGGTGCTAGCCGCCCTTAAGAGCTTCGACAAGAGGTAGCGTCGTTCGTGAGAAAAATAGATTTCTCCTATTTTCTCGTAGTTGGAACGAGGACTGTTTGTCGGTTTGAAGGACTTTAGTTAAACAAATCTTAAGATTCATAGCCGGTCCTCGGGCTAGCTGAACATATACTGTCGAGACGTGTCGACATCTGGTAATCATCTTACTCAAAGAATAGAGTCTGCGTGTGGCGAGCCACGGGACTGAAATCGTTGAAATGCTTACCGTCGTGCCCCGTCCCAAGTATTTCTTTTAAGGAGAGCTATAGCGTTACTTCATGCCTTTGTTAGACAAAACGTTTATCCCTTGACCGCGACTACGTTCGGCGACTGGTTGTCGCCTCGAGCCCGAGCTCACTATCATAAATCTCAAATAAGTACAGTCGGATCGAATGACAACAGTTTCATAATACGGCTATGGTGAAATCTAAATTACAGTACTAGGAGTCTTCCCAAAATTCCGAAGGGAAGGTTCCGGTGTTCTTTCATCTCCGACATATATATGCATGATCTGCCTGGGTCCAGTGTGGATATAGCGCAAACTGGCTGGTAAGCGATGTAGTTGGCAAGAAATGTGGAGTACCAGGCACATCGAATTTTCGACATATCAGCAATAGCAACGGAGAAACGTAGAGTTGAATTCTTGAGTCTGAATCTGCGAAACTACAATTACACTGCATATAACAGGAACCAGAGTCGACGTAGAGCAAAGCGCATAAGTACTGTATTTGGCTGAAATTGTGGAGTATAGCGCGCATCGCATTTCCGATATGTATCCAATAGCAGCGCTGATACGTTGGTTTGAACATTTAGGCATGAATATGCAAAACAGCAGTTACGTTGAATCTGTCAGTGACCAGAGAAGACGTAAGACAGAAGAGATGATAGAATCGGAAGATGTGCTCTGTGCTCACCAGCAAATCAGGAGCATAACGCTCACCGAATTGTCGTCATATCTGCCACAGAAACGGAGATACGTTGCTCTCGATATTCAAGCATGAATATGCTAAATTGCAATTATGGTGTATTTGACACGGACAAGAGCGCACATAACTCTAACCTACTGATGTGCGCTGTATGTGACATCAGATGATAAATATAACGCGCACCGAATTGTCTGTAAGTGTGCCATAGAACCAGAGATTCGTTGGTTCGAATATTTAATACTGATTATGCAAAACTGCAAATACGCAGGGTTCGGCTGGGTCCCGATTTTACATGCATCAAACGGAAAAACGTGCACTGTGTTTGCCAGCAAATTTGGAGCATAACGAGCCTCTAATTGTAGCCATGTATGCCATAGAATCGGAGATACGTCGGTTTGAATACTTAATCCTGAATATACGAAACTGCAACTACGCTGGATCTGGCTGGGTCCAGAATTTACATAGCGTAAACCGTATGATGTGCACTGTACTTGGCATCAGATGCGGAATATAACGCGCATAGCATGGCCTATGTTTCTGCAAAACAAACGGAGATACCTTGATTCGAATATGTAAGCATTAATATCCAAAACTGCAATTACGCTGGATTTCTGAGTCCAGTCTTGACAGTGTGCAAACGGGCTTATGTGTGCTGTATTTGGCAGCAAATGTGCAGTATTACGTACATCCTATTGTCGACGTACCTACAATGGATACGGAGATACTTTCACATGAATAACTAGGCTTGAATATGCAAAACTACAAATACGCTGGATTTGACTCGGTCCGGATTTAACACGGCTTAAACCAGATGAAGCGCTCCGCGTATGGCAGTCAATGTGGAATGTAACGCGCATCGTATTGTCGAGATATGTGCTATGGAATCGGAGTCACGTTGATTTGAATATTTAAGCCTGAACATACAAAATTGCATTTGGGCTGGATTTTGCAGGGACCAGAGTTGACACAGCGCAAGCGAGCTGATGGGCAATGTAACTACAGCAAATGCGGAGTACAAGGCGTATGGAATTGTCGACATATGTGCAAAAGTAGCGGCGAAACTTTGAATGCAATATTTAAGCATTAACAACAAAATCTACAATTACGCTGGATTTTACAGGGTTCAGAGTTGACACATAGCACAGACCGGCTGATTTGGCATCATATGTGGAGTATTCTGCGCATCTAATAGGCGACATGGAAACCAAGATACGTTCATTTGAATATGTAATATTTGAATATTTCGCCTGAAAATGCATAATTGCAAATACGCTGAGTTTGGCTGCGCCCATACGTTACATAACTCAAACCAGATAATATGCATTGTGTTTGGCAGCAAAAGTGGCGTATATCGCGCATCGAATTGTCGGCATATCTCCAATGCAAACGGCGATACGGTGATTTGAATAATTAATCATGAATATGTAAAGCAGCAATTTCGCTAGGTTTGACAGAGACCGGAGTTGACATGGTACAAACCAGCAGATGTGCGGTGCACATGACATCGGATGTGAAATGTAACGGGCATCGCTTTGTCGCCATATGTGCAATAGAAACGGAGATACATTCATTTGAATATGTTAACCTTAATTTGTAAAACTGCAATTACGCTTGATATGTCGAGGACCAGAGATAATATAATAGCACGAGCCAGCTGATGTGAGCTGTATTTGGCAGGCAATGAGGAGTATATCTCGCACCTAATTGACGGCAAATCTCCAATCGCAGCGGTGATACGTTTTATTTAATATTCAATAATGGGCCTGTTACGATACCGATAGTATTAGCGCGACTGAAACACTTTGCCGTCTCAGTAAAATCATTCTATTTCAAGCTTCACGCTACAGTTCTGAATCCGGACAAGACCGATTCAAGTTCTCGCAAGAGCAAGCAGTCAAATTAAGGTACTTACACGAGTTAGAGTCTAATACATTTTATTGGTCCAACATCGATGGGGCGATCTCGCATCGAAATTTTCGGAGGACCGCGTAACCTTCCAACGACGACCGCCGTACGAGCAGCGGATAATCTTATTTCGTGCCTTAGGTTGCCCTCACCACGTCCTCTACTTCTTGATTCTTGGTTGGTAGCTTTAGCGGCTGCAGGTCCGAGAAATTGCATCTTGACCCGCTTTCTCGTATGTCTCATGTGACGTCTCGCTTTCCGCCGTAGACACTTGTCGGATCTACATACGTTGAACCATTTGCGCGAGACAAGCGCGGCGTTCTGCAGGGCCGAGGGATCCAATTTTCGAAGTATCAAGTGCAAAACCTCCAGTGGTAGTTCGGAAATGATATCTACCTTACTTGGCACGAACAAACCAACGACGCGTAGAACAGATCTATAGAAACTCCATGTTGCTTCTGTTGTGGCGCGAGCACGACTGACGGTCTGGCTGAGAATGAATTCTTATATATGTGCCGTTCGTCACGGTGCACTGCGAGTTCCGGCTCCGGTGAGAGTCCTGGACAGTCAGAATCGATCGCATGTGCATGTATCATCCTATAGATCGGGTTCACATTATTATTAGTGTTAGATGCGTGAAACGAATCTTCATTTGGATTAGACGTTGTAGTTATGCAATAGAGCAGATATTCACTAGTGCGAATTTGATTTGAGGTGTATGGTAGCGATTTAGGTTTAAAGGCACAAGAGTATATTTCACTATGTAGCTTATTAAAATATACCCTACGTGTACACTAGTCGTATAATACACTTGTTGTCTTGATTCGTGATTACGAATAGATGGGCGCAAAGAAGGATCGACTTAGCTGCTACTCCTCGTGTCACTCGATAAAAAAGAATGCCTCGCTACCCCGCTCGCTAAATTCATATGCGTTGGAGTTGACAAAAGGCGTTGGGATTTGAATTTTGAAGGTGTTCTCGAAAATTCGCAACTGACGCTGAACTCTCGACCTTGTTTACAAATGTTGAATTTTCGGGTAGTTGACTCGAGGGCATATGATCACGACAAAATCTACGGATTTTGATTAACCTTCGGTAACCGCCTAAGGTTGTCGGATCTATAATAAATTCATCTTTCAGTAAACACGATTTTTTGTGTAGCGGGTTCACTAGACCGAAACCGTTATGAATTTTACCTACGAGTGCCGCTACAGTACCCGCTTGCCAGTGTTAACGTTACTTCTTTTTATGTTTGTTTATGTATGTTAGCGCGGTGCCCATGCTAACCGCATAATTCAAACCCGTTTGAGGAGGAGAACGAACTCTCCTGCCCGAACGCGTGGTATAATTGGTTCTTGCGTCTCCTTCGCTTTGTTGCGCTTGCTCGCTGCTTTGCGGTCGGAAGATTTTCCCAGGTAAAAATACGTCGTAGGTTTCTGCGCTCCTTTCCAGATGCTCGATATCTTCCGGCACGATGAAGGCGGGTTTTATACGATCTACGGAGACTTTCACGCTTTTGTCCTTCATCCGTATTTTAATGGTTTTCATCCACGCTGTGTAACCTGATAGGGGCCATCGTATGGTGGTTGCAGTGGACCTCCGATTGCATCGTGGCGTACGAAAACGCACGGCGACGTTTCTAAATCGCGGAACATGAACGTTTTCTTTTCGCCGTGTCGTGAAGTCGGCAGAGGTCTAATATCGCTCATTCGCTCTCGCAGACAGTTTGCGAATTCCGCGTTGGCCGGTTGTTTTGCTGGTACAAAGAATTCTGCTGGCAATCGTATGTCCGTACCATAAATCATTTCGGCTGCCGTTGCGCTCAGGTCCTCCTTGATAGCGGTTCTAATGCCTAAAAGAACTATGGGAAGGCTTTCAACCCAGTTGCTCGAATTGTGGCATTTGATTGCGGCCTTAAGCTGCCTGTGAAAGCGCTCTACCATCCCGTTGGACGCGAGGTGGTAGGCTGTGGTACGCAAATGCTTAATGCCGAGCATCCGGCATAGTTCGTTGAAAAGACTGGATTCGATTTGGCGTCCTTGATCGGTTGTTATTTTTGCTGGGACGCCGAAACGCGCTATCCATGTGGAAAGAAGAGCCGAGGCAACGGTCGTCGCTTCCATATCTGGTATTGGAATCGCTTCGGGCCAACGTGAAAAACGGTCGATACATGTTAGACAATATCGGTAGCCTTGTGAATATTGCATGACGATGATGTCTAAATGTATATGCTCGAATCGTCCTGCGAGCTCTCCGAATGTTCCGGTCGGCGTTGATACGTGTCTCGCTATTTTACATTGTTGACACGGGATGCATTGCCGTGTCCATGTTTGGCTTTTATTTAATTTTTGTTTACCGCCGGCCAAACTATACGCGATTTTACGAATTTTTGGGTCGCGCGTATCCCTAGATGGGAAAGTCCGTGGAGCGAATTGAATACGTCGAGCCGCAAGTGTTGCGGTACGTACGGTCGTACGATCTCGCCTGATACATCGCAGTATATTTCCGCGTCGTTATCCGGAAAACGAATTTTCTTAACCTGCAACGCGGATATATCGGAGTTGATGATGTCGCGGAGCTCCTTGTCGTTTTCTTGCGCGGCGGCGAGAATTGTGTGATCCACGGATTTTCCTATGGCTTCGATGCGAGATAGGGCGTCGGCTGCATTGTTATTCAGCCTTTTTATATGCCTTATATCGGTCGTGAACTGCCCGATATAATCTAGTTGACGGAATTGTCTCGGCGATCACTTGTCGGGATTTTGACTGAACGCATAGGTGTGGGGTTTGTGATCTATGAAAATAATGAAATTCCTCCCATCTACGGCGTGTCTAAATCGCTTGACCGCGGTATACATAGCGAGTAATTCGCGATCGTACGCGCTATATTTTCGCTGCGCGAAATTTGAGGCTTTAGTTAAGAAACCCAATGGTTGCCGAGTGTCATTCGCGCGTTACTGCAACACCGCCCCTATTGCAATGTCGGACGCGTCTACTGCGAGGCTGATGGGCGCGCCAGGTATACGATGCGCTAACATCGTAGCGTTAGCTAGGGCGCGTTTTGACTCGCTAAAGCTCGTTTTGGCTTCCTCCGACTAAATAATGGGCATGTTGCCCTTTTTCTTCCCTTGCAACAAATCGTTGAGGGGTTGCAAAATTTTAGCTGCCCCCGGTATGAAACGTCGGTAAACGTTAATCATACCGAGGTATCCGCGTAGTGCCTTGATGTTCGCGGGGAGCGGTGCTTCGTTTATGGCTGTAACGCGATCGGCGAGCGGTTTTATTCCGTGCGCGTTTACCGTATGGCCTAGGCAGGCTATTTCATTAATTCCGTACTCGCATTTTGCGAGGTTGATTACTACGCCGTACTGGTTTAGACGTTTGAACAAGATCCGCAAGTGCCAGCGGTGCTGTTCCTCGGTTTCCGAAGCTACCAAGAAGTCATCTATGTACGCGTAAACGAAATCTAAGCCTCGCGTGATTACGTCGACATATCTTTGACACGTTTGCGCGGCGTTTCGAAGCCCAAACATCATGTTGTTTGCCTCGAAAAGGCCGAATGGTGTCGAAATCGCGGTTTTTGTAACGTCCTCAGGCGCGATTGACATTTGATGGTAGGCTCGCACTAAACCAATTTTTGAGAATATTCGCCGACCGTGTAAATGCTGCGCGAAGTCTTGTATGTGCGGTGGAGAGTACCTGTCGGGTACAGTGCGGGCGTTTAGCGCCCTGTAGTCACCGCAATGTCGCAGACTTCCATCCTTCTTTGGGACGACGTGTAGTCGAGATGCCCGGGAACTCTTCGATGGGCGCATGACTCCTTGCTCGATAAGTGTTGCAAATTCCGCCTTGATTGGCTTGAGACGGTCCGGTGCGAGAGGGCGGGGTTTGCAATATACGGGCGGGCGGGGTGTGGTTTCGATGTGGTGCTCCACACTGTGCCGTATTTTCTCTCACCCAAAGGCCGGTGGGCGCGTTAGATCTGCACATTTCGCCAACAATTGGTGGTAGACCAAATCCCCGTTTACGGTCTTAATCATAAGCTGTTCGCAGTTGGCGGCGTATCCCCTGGTCGATAGCTGGTTTGTTGTGTCGAGAAGTCGTCTTTTTCTTGGATCCACAAGCAACCTGTAATGACTTAGGAAATCTAGGTCGATGATGGGGGTTTGCACATCGGCGACAGTGAAGTGCCATTTGAAGGCACGTCTAAGGGACAGGTTCAGCTCCATCGCTATAGTGCCGTACGTTGCGATGCGCGTCCCATTGGCAGCGAATAGTTCATACGTTGTTTTCTTTACGTCCCTAGATAGCCTGCTTCGGGGATGAACGCCGATATCAGCACCGGTGTCAACTAAGAACGAAGTCTTCGTTCTCATGTCCAAAATAAAGATGCGGCGAGATCCCAAGCCGTCGCCGTCCTCCGCTTTTACGGACGGCAGGGGTCGTTTCCCGACTTCCACTTACAATCGTGGCGCGATCGCCGAACCTCGCATGATAGAAGCAAATTCCGTCCTGGCGCGGATAGTCTCGGGAACGCGAACGGCGGCGGGGTCGAGTGAGAGAATTCGAACGTCTTCGTAGTCGATGATACCCGCTGATTCCCATAGCCTTAATCTGTTCTCGCAGTCTACTGACCTCGGCGGCCAGTGCGTCGTTTTTGCCTTCGTGTGATGCCGGTGGCTCGATTGTGACTACCTTCGCGCGCTGCCCGTTACGATTATACGCCTCATCGAGTTTATCCGCTCTCCTGGTCAGTTTCTCGATACTCGTATCGTCCACTGCAGCCAGGACTTCCCTGATGCGATTCCTGAAGCGAGGGGGCTGGCTAATTTTTTAAGTCATTATAAAACTGTGAGGGTTTTCTGTCGCCCATCTCTTCACGTTCGACTAACCTTTCGAACTTGGCGCTGTCCGATTCGGTCAGGGCGCGGATCAGCTCGCTCTTCAATTTATCGTACTGGCCTGTGGCGAGGAGGTTGGTCACTGTATCCTCAATCTTCGCGAGGTAATGTGGGTCGAGGAATCCCATGAGGGCTAAGGATTTTTCATCGTCGTGGAAGATGCCGGCTACCCCGAAATATTTCTCTAAAATGGAAAACCAAATCCTGGTCATCGTGGGCATAAAGGGCGGCACGCGGAACGATGAGCCGGCTGGAGTTCGTTTGCTCTCCTTTTCCATTGTGTGAGTTGCGGACTATGATATTCAAACTGCGACTAGCCTATCGCTGTCACCTCTTACACAAAAATCACGTCGGTGTCACCAGTTTGAGATGTATGGTAGCGATTTAGGCTTAAAAACACAAGAGTATATTTAACTGCGTAGTTTATTAAAATATACCCTACGTGTACACTAGACGTATAATACACTTGTTATCTTGATTCGTGATTACGAATAGATCGGCGCAAAGAAGTATCGACTTAACTGCTACTGCTCGTGTCATTCGATAACAAAGAATGCCTCGCTACCCTGTTCGCTATATTTATATGCGTCGGAGTTGACAAAAGACGTTGGGATTTAAATTTCCAAGATGTTCTCGAAAAATCAGAACGGACGCTGAACTCTCGACCTTGTTTACAAATGTTGACATTTCGGGAAGTTGACTCGAGGGCATGTGATCACGACAAAAACGACGGAATTTGATTAACCTTCGGTAACCGCCTAAGGTTGTCGAATCTATAATAAACTCATCTTTCAGTAAACACGATTTCTTGTGTAGCGGGTTCACTGGACCGAAACCGATATGAATTTTACCGACGAGTGCCGCTATAGGTGTATAATGAATCCTCAGGCTAGCTAAACATACACTGTTGAGATGCGTTGACATCTGGCAATCATCTTATCCGACGGATAGAGTCTGCGAGTGGCGAGACACGGGACAGAAACCGTTGGAATGTTTACTGTCACGTGCCGCTACCATTATTTCATTTAAGGACAGCTATAGCATTACTCCATGCCTTTATTAGACAAAACGTTCATCCCTTGACCGCGGCTACGTTCGGTGACTGGTTGTCGCCTCGAGGCCAAGTGCAGTATCACAGGTTTCGAACAATTAGAATCGGAATGGATGGCTACAATTGTTGAATTACAGCTATGGTAGAATCTAGATTACAATGTAACGGGATTTTCCCAAAATTCCAAACGGAAGGTTCCCTTGTTCTTTCATCTCCGATTTATATTTATGCTTGATCTGTCTGGGACCAGTCTGGATATAGCGCAAACTGGCTGGCAAACGATGTATTTGGCAAGAAATGTGGAGTACTAGGCACATCGAATTGTCGACATATCAGCAACAGCAACGGAGATACGTGGAGTTGAATATTTGAGTCTGAATCTGCAAAACAACAATTACACTGCATATAACAGAGACCAGAGTCGATGTTCTGGCGCGCAACACATCTGCACTCCATCCCGCGCGGCTTGGCATCCAACGGTCCACGTGCCATCCTTCGAATCCTCCATAGGCCCAAGGACCCATCATAAAGCCGAAATCCCAACTGCATTGTTCGCACATATGGCCTAAGTCAATCTGTTTGCCCGAAAAGACTTTCTAATTCTAGAAGTGTTTTCGGTCGGTTCTTAGAAAGGTCCTTGGGTTCATTACGCCCTCTTAAGAATTACGGAGAAGGCGGGTATTGGCCTAACTAAAAAAGCGGACATCTACCTAACGGAAATTCTGAGTTTTCCCATAAACAATGCCGCCTAGGACCCACGTTGGTAGGAGGCTTCTTCCTCCTCTCTTCCTTTCTAACATTAGTCATAACCAATCGGCATCGCGGATCATTGCCCTCACTTTCCTAACTAACAATGTAATCAACGAATCCGCGTTCTTCGCTCAAAGGGCACACCAATACCGAGCTTCGTACTCACATCAGAATAAACTTTAGAGTTACATCATCTCTCACGGTGACTAGAGTTCCTGCAATCCCTATAACTCTCACCGTTCCTATATCTCTAAGAGCCTCCTATTTCCCTCACAGTATCCAGAAGTCCGACAGCTCCTACAGCTCTCACGGACCTGGAGCTCCTATAGCTCACACTCTCATCTAAGAATAATCCATCTCTTCGTTATCTGTATCTTAAGCAACGGCGTTCTTACTCAGTGTGATTGTATAAATCGCTGGAAATACATATATTTTTTATAACTTTGTGACTCCCAGTGTTATACCACAACGACTACACCTATTATCCTAAGCGAAATACGGGGATCGAACTATCCGTGGTGTCGATTATTCCAATCGTAACGGGAATTTACGACTCCCATTGACGCGTATTCAAACGACCGCGTCTCCCCGCGATAGCTCGAAAATACAGTCGACATAGCGCAAACCGAATAAGTACTGCATTTGGCTGTAATTGTGGAGTATAGCGCGCATCGCATTTGCGACATGTATCCAATAGCAGCGCTGATACGTTGGTTTGATCATTTAGGCATGAATATGCAAAACAGCAATTACGCTGAATCTGTCAGTGACCAGAGAAGACGTAAGACAAAGAAATGATAGAATCGGAAGATGTGCTCTGTGCTCACCAGCAAATCAGGAGCATAACGCTCACCGAATTGTCGTCATATCTGCCACAGAAACGGAGATACGTTGCTTTCGATATTCAAGCATGAATATGCTAAACTGCAATTATGGTGTATTTGACAGGGACAAGAGTGAACATAACGCTAAACTACTGATGTGAGCTGTATATGACATCAGATGACAAATATAACGCGCACCGAATTGTCTGTAAGTGTGCCATAGAAACGGAGATTCGTTGGTTCGAATATTTAATACTGAATATGTAAAACTGCAAATACGCAGGGTTCGGCTGGGTCCCGATTTTACATGCATCAAACGGGATAACATGCACTGTGCTTGGCAGCAAATTTGGAGTATAACGAGCCTCTAATTGTAGCCATATGTGCCATAGAATCGGAGATACGTCGGATGAATACTTAATCCTGAATATACGAAACTGCAACTACGCTGGATCTGGCTGGGTCCAGATTTTACATAGAGTAAACCGGCATCAGATGTGGAATATAACGCGCATCGTATGACCAATGTTTCTGCAAAACAAGCGGAGATACCTTGATTCGAATATGTAAGCATTAATATCCAAAACTGCAATCACGCTGGATTTCTCCGAGTCCAGTCTTGACAGTGTGCAAACGGGCTGATGTGTGCTGTATTTGGCAGCAAATGTGGAGTATAACATGCATCCTATTGTCGACGTACCTACAATGGATACGGAGATACTTTCACTTGAATAACTAGGCTTGAATATGCAAAACTACAAATACGCTGGATTTGACTCGGTCCGGATTTAACACGGCTTAAACCAGATGAAGCGCTCTGCGTATGGCAGTCAATGTGGAATATAACGCGCATCGTATTGTCGACATATGTGCTATGGAATCGGAGTCACGTTGATTTGAATATCTAAGCCTGAACATACAAAATTGCATTTGGGCTGGATTTTGCAGGGACCAGAGTTGACACAGCACAGACCGGCTGATTTGGCATCATATGTGGAGTATTCTGCGCATCGAATAGGCGACATAGAAACCAAGATACGTTCATTTGAATATGTAATATTTGAAAATTTCTCCAGAAAATGCATAATTGCGTATACGCTTAGTTTGGCTGCGCCCACACGTTACATAGCTCAAACCAGGTAATATACATTGTGTTTGGCAGCAAAAGTGGCGTATATCGCGCATCGAATTGTCGGCATAACTGCAATGCAAACGGCGATACGGTGATTTGAATAATTAATCATGAATATGTAAAGCAGCAATTTCGCTAGGTTTGACAGAAACCGGAGTTGACATGGTACAAACCAGCAGATGTGCGGTGCACATGACATCGGATGTGAAATGTAACGGGCATCGCTTTGTCGCCATATGTGCAATAGAAACGGAGATACATTCATTTGAATATGTTAACCTTAAATTGTAAAACTGCAGTTAAGCTTGATATGTCGAGGACCAGAGATGATATAATAGCACGAGCCAGTTGATGTGAGCTGTATTTGGCAGGCAATGAGAAGTATATCTCGCATCTAATTGACGACAAATCTGCAATTGCAGCGGTGATACATTGTAGTTAATATACAATAATGGGCCTATTACGATACCGATAGTATTAGCGTGACTGAAACACATTGCCGTCTCAGTAAAACCAGTTTATTTCAAGCTTCACGCTACAGTTCTGAATCCGGACAAGACCGATTCAAGATCTCGCAAGAGCAAGCAGTCAAATTAAGGTACTTACACGAGTTAGAGTCTAATACATTTTATTGGTCCAACATCGATGGGGCGATCTCGCATCGAAATTTTCAGAGGACAGCGTAACCTTCCAACGACGACCGCCGTACGAGCAGCGGATAAACTTATTTCGTGCCTTAGGTTGCCCTCACCACGTCCTCTACTTCTTGATTCTTGGTTGGTAGCTTTAGCGGCTGCAGGTCCGAGAAATTGCATCTTGACCTGCTTTCTCGTATGTCGCACGTGACGTCTCACTTTCCGCCGTAGACACTTGTCGGATCTACATACGTTGAACCATTTGAGCGAGACAAGCGCGGCGCTCTGCAGGGACGAGGGATCCAATTTTCGAAGTATCAAGTGCGAAACCTCCAGTGGTAGTTCGGAAGTGATATCTACCTTACTTGGCACGAACAAACCAACGACGCGTAATAGAGATCTAAAAAACTCCATGTTGCTTCTACTGCTGCGCGAGCACGACCGACGGTCTGGCTAAGAGTGGAGGCTTATATATGTGCTGTTCGTCACGGTGCACTTCGAGTTCCGGTTCCGGGTGAGAGTGCTGGTCAGGCAGAATCGATGGTATGTGCATGTATTTTCACTTACATCGGGTTCACATTATGATTAGAGTTAGAGGCGCGAAACGAATCTTCATTTGGTTTAGACGTTTGTAGTTATGCAGTAGAGCAGATATTTACTAGTGTAAATATGATTGTTATATAATTGGCAAGTAGTCGTGGTGATGAGGAACTCGAGAAGCTATAAATAAAATAGCTATAAATAAATTCCCTTTTTTTAGCACACAACATTTATACATATATCCTATACTCTAAAGACCTCGAAATGCTACTAGCACGCACGCTTTTTGTCAACCGGCTCCTCCATATACTTCTAACGCCTGACTTTTGTCTTTTGTCCCAACTAAGGCCTGGACGTCCTCTGACGCTTACACGCACATTTACATGTACAGCTTAAATGTATCATGTTCCTAACACGCCTCCTTACAATTATACTGTACACTTAATCGTATTTACATGCTTTGACGAATTACGTAACAGAAACTTTAACACTTATTGCTTTATCTACATTCCTCTTAGTTTACATTCATCCATGACCTAAACCTTTCGAATTTCTCTCTACGCAGTGAATTCGTAAAAATATCCGCAGTATTTTCGCCTGTAATTACTTTAAATATGTTTATCTTATTCTCCTTTAAGCACTCGTGAACGTAGTGCTAATGAACTTCAATGTGTTTAGAATTTTTTGTAAAATTTCCGTGCTCGTCTATACTTATCACTCCAGAGTTATCCTCATAAATTTTTACAGGGTTATCGTCTAGATTTACATTGAAGATTTTCATAATTTCCCTAATGGACATTAATTCACTCACCGCTTCCGATAGAGCTACATACTCTGCATACGTCGAGTCTTTTGTCACACACCTTTGTTTTTTAGACTTCCAACCAATTACATTTCCATACAATCTAATTACATATTCAGAAGTCGATTTCCTTTCTAAATGATCTCCTGCCTAATCAGCGTCCACATAACAATCTATCGTTTCACACTTTTCATTCCTTTTATAATCTAATCTTAAATCTCTAGTCCGGTACAAATATTTCAATATTTGCATAGCATATTTAAAGTGTGTCTCATTACAACAATCTTGAAATCTACTCAAATAATTCACACTATAATTTCTATCGGGTCTGGTATTTTCACTAATATACAACAATGCGCCAGTTAAATTTTTGTATTCAATATCCTCTCTATTTATCTCAGCTTTTTCAATTCTTAAGTTGGTCTCCATAGGTGTACTGTACAATTTGCTATTTTGTAACTTACATTTGTTTGCTAATGATTCAATGTATTTCTTTTGGCTTAATCTTATTTCATTTTTGAAATAATCATAGTCTATATTTATTCCAAGATATTCATTGACTTCATCTAAATCTTTCATTTCAAATCTATTAGTTAATAACTTCTTTACCCTTTGTATCTTCCTTTTATTTTTACTACAAATTAGCAAATCGTCTACATACATTAGCAAATAAACAACATTTTCTCCCTCTCCATGTGTATATAGGCACAACTCTATGTTATTCTTCTTAAAACCTAATCTCGTTACATACTTATCAAGACACTCATACCACTCCCTTCGACTTTCTTTTAACCCGTAAAGCGCTTTCGATAGTTTACAAACTCTATTCGTTCCGTCCACATATCCCTTTGGTTGATTTACATATACCTCCGAGGTTACTTCACCATTTAAAAAAGCAGATTCTACATTCATTTGCTCGATAATTAATCCATTTCGACAACAATATGTTAGCAATATCTTGAAGGTCTAATTACTCGCTACTGGGGAGTATATGTCATCGGCTACGTTTCTTTGTTGGAATCCTCTTACCACTAATCAAGCCTTATACGTGTCATCTGATTTTCTCGTGTAAACCCATTCTACATCTAATACGTCTTTGCCTTTTACCCTTTCTACCAATTTCCAAGTTTTATTCTTATAAAGACATTCTATTTCCTTATCCATAGCTTGTTTCCAATCTTCACTATCTTCACAACAAATCGCCTCCTCAAATGTACAAGGGATATCTACACTACAATAATTTGCGTGGATTTCACTAATGTTTTCTTTTTCTGGATATCTTACTGGAGTTCTCCTATTACGTGTAGATCTTCCAGGGATGTTTAAGCTTTCAAGACTGTTATCATTTTCATCTTCCCTACTTTCTAACTCTTCCTTATTCATGTTTACCAATAAATCATTATCATCAATGTCATCGTTATCTTTATCGAATGAATTCTCCACAAAACCGATACATTTTGTGTCTGTTTCTATGACCTCTACATGTCTCGCTATTGTTATTTTCCCACCTAATAAGACTCTGTAGCCTACTTCACTATATCCAAACAAAATTCCCATATCTGCCTTTTTATCCCATTTTGAAACTCTCTTTTGTTCTTACAAAAAATTTACTTCCATATAAATGTAGATTTTCAACACTCCCGAAGAATATTTCAAAAGGTGTCTTTCTCTCTATTGTATTTGCCAGTATTCGATTTTTCAAGTATACCGCTGTCCAATTAATTTCGAGCCAGTACCTTTTATGTACTTTCGCTTCCGCTAACAAGCAACGCGCCATCACTGTTCTATTATACCTTTCCGTTGTCCCGTTTAATTCATGTACGTAGGTTGGGCAATTATTTATTCTGATACCTTTATCCCTAGCAAATTTATAAATTCGATTATTCAAGTACTCTTTTCCATTATCACATCTGAATATTATAAACCTCTTGCCAGTTAAATTCTCGGCTTCATTTACAAACTGTACGAAACAATCAAAGACCTCATCTTTTGATTTTATACAATAACTTCTAGCTATTTTGCTATAATTATCGATAAATGAGATGAAATATTTCTCTTCATTGAATCCGGTAGTCTTAAAACCGCACACGTCCGAATGAATAATTTCCATTATCTCCATAGCCTTGGTTCGATTATTTTTCAATGGTAAATTTTGCATTTTCCTTTTCATGTACACCCTACATTTCAAAAATTCCTTTTCAAATTCATTCGTTATACCAGTGACTAGCTGCTCTTTACCCAAAATATTTAAATATTTAAAATTTACGTGTCCTAGCATCCTATGCCATCTTTTCCTTTTACTCATATCACTACGTTCGGCGCTGTTTGCTAAGTGCTCCTTCCCTTTCAATATACTTTTCATTCTATATGTTCCCTTTTCTTTAACCGCTACCGCTGTAAGCTTATTGTCCTCATCTATTACTTTTGCAATATTTCCTATTGAAATGACCTTGTTCCTATTATCTGTTAACTTGCCTAAACTAATCAAGTTTGCGGACATTTCTTTTGCGCAAAAAACATTATCCACATTTATTTCATTTTGCATTCCAAATGCTTCAAAATAACTTATAACATTCCCTAATTTTGTTGCCTTTATCGATCTATTATCGCCTAAATATATATTTACCGGTTCTTTAAGGTCAATACATTTATCTAAATAATTTACGCTGTTAATTATGTGATCTGTGCAACCGCTATCTAATAGCCACATTACTTCATAATTACTTATCTCGTTCGCCTCGCCGCTGTGTGCTGCGTGCGCCGTTGTTATCCATGTGCTTGATCTTGAGTTACCATGCTCGCTCGTGCCGGTTGTTGACTGACGATGGAAATTTCCATGTCCCCTGCTCGTATTTCCTTTGTTTCCTCCTCCTCTGCTGCGACAACGTGTTGACCCAAGCCAAAAACTGATATACTGTTTCCCGCTTCGACGCCATTTTGACACTCTCTCGCAAAATGTCCTACTCTTCCACATCTGAAGCATCCTCCCTTTTTTGCAGAAAAGGCGTTGGTTTGAATTTCTCCTCGATTGGACTTATTTTTCTTCTCCGCTATTTCAATTTTATTTTTTACATACGCTGCCGTTTGATTTTCGGCTTTCAGTGCATCTACTATATCCGCTATGTAGCTGTATTCTTCGGGTAGCGTAATCAGCATGTAAGTTAGTTTTTCCCTCTCACTCACTTGTGCACCAGCACATTTTAATTCGTTTATTAATTTTTCGAAATCGCTAAACAACGATGCTGAATCACTGCAGTTCTCAAGTTTTATCTTTTCCAATCTCCTTCTGCATACGACCTGTAGTGCCGTCGACTCTTTCAAGTTTCATGTCATCAAACTTTTTTACTATCTCATACGCCGTTTTTTCTTCTCTAATATATTCCAATTGTCTGTTTGTGATGGCACTATAAATTATATTTATTGCCTTCGGATCCTTTTTGTCCCAGTCTTCACTGTCTGTTTCTGTCTTCACCCTAGTTGTGACAACCTCGCATTCTCTATACTTGAGAAACGTTGTTATTCTTTGCTTCCACATACCGTAAATATTCATCGAAAATAGGTATCATGATTTCCAATCTCTCCATTTTAAATGATTCCTGATCAGTTACTCAAGCGTTCCTACGTGCTCGAAGTGTATTTTTCCTCTTTGTAACCTTTGAACGTTTCTTTCTTTACTGAAGACTCACTCGATCTAACTCGCAATATTGAAAACCATGCACTAAAATAACTGGCAAAACTATGAACCACGCTCTGCTACCATGTAAAGATATAGAATGGACTCGGAAATACAAATAATTCCCTTTATTTAGCACACAACAGTTATACATATATCTTATACTCTAAAGACCTCGAAATCCTACCCGCACGCACGCTTGTTGTCAACAGACTCTTCCAGATACTTCTAACCACTGACTCTTGTCTTTTGTCCTAACTAAGGCCTGGACATCCTCTGACGCTTATACACACATTCACATGTACAGTGTAAATGTATCAGATTCCTAGCAGAATTGTTATGCGACTGATGCATCAACATACCATGCAAGAAGAATTGGAAACTAGGACAAAAAGGAAGAGCTTTGAAAGAGATACTTATAATCATAGTAAACGACAAAAAATTCGTAGATGTTCAAGTGAATCTGACGAGGAGGATATTGATGAAAAGGTAGTTGACAATAGAAGAATACAAGTAATAACACAAGAGTCAAACAATCTCCTCGATAACGGCAAAAGTATGATGCGAATGATGGGATATAAGGCGGTTACGGCCTCGGAAATAATGAACAAGGTCGTTTAGAGTCAGTTCAAGCACCTAGACAGCATTGTCGCAGAGTCTTTGGACATCATGTTCCTGGACATGAAGATTCAGGTCTTAAATGGAATCCTGCAGAGGAAGTTATAAAGTTTGTAAAAGATATGAAATGGTGATATGAAAAGTTGACCACAGATGATGAAATTGATTTCTGTTGTGAAGATATAGTGAAAACTGTTATCAATGCGAAAACGGTATTCGCCCGTTTGGATGACGTTGAAGTGCGTCGAGCAAGGACACGTTGTAATCCTCATGAAACAATTCGTGGTGCACTTTTTTTAAATCGTGCTACTGTTAAAATGGCGAATACAGATAGAGCATGTAACTTTATCTTTACTAACCCAAAAGGTTTGAGGGAGAATGGGCTGCTATACTTTGCAGATGTATGTGCTGGGCCAGGAGGTTTTAGGGAACATTTTCTATGGCGAATACGAATTCAAATTACGAATTCAAATACGAATTATTTCAACCCCCCCCCCCCGACTAGTATAGGTAGCCTTAACTCAAATACATCTGATAGTTACAACAACAAAGACTCCGTTATTAGTCCACATGATCTTCGTCCTCTTCACACGCGACAACTACAGAGGTAATACCGGAAAATATAATTAATAAGATGGTCTTCTGAGTGGTTTAATTGCAATAGTATTTGGGATGAAATATACTTTTTCAAATCATATGCGGCATTTCGTATAATAACTGAATGGTTATAGGAAAGAATGATGACGTTAAACCGTACGATACGATTGCATAGCATATTTTATAATTGTATAACAAATACTTCCCGCAGGGAGGGCTCGCTTATGTGAGCCTATGAGGGCTGGCAAACCCACTTTCCCGAAGCCAGGGGGACCGTCGGGACAAGCGTCTCGCATACGCGAGTCCCTATGTACTCCGCAGGGAAGGTCGTCGGGGGTGAAAGGCGTTTAATTACTATTACATCCTCTCTACGTGGCCTTGGGCAGTAGCGCACCCACGATCCTGATGCCAAGGATGAGACCGCCGGGATAAGTTCCCGGGTACAAAAGTACCTTGAGGCCCCCGCTTACGTGAGTCCCATCTGGAACGCCGAGCTCGGTTAGCAGGTCGCTGGCCGGCAGTCAGATGGCCGTACATCCATACGATATTCCCACCAACGACTAAGGTTGGTACCACGCGCGGTCGAGTTACAGCCCGGAGGCAGTAGCGACCCCTCTGATCGGCCAATTAATGGGTATGGACACGTGGTGGCAGTGGTTGATGGACAAGATGCTGGCAAGAGGGCCGATTTAAGGTGGAGACTCCACCGAATGGCCTTCGGCGGGTGAGCAGCGTCCCACCTGCTCCGAAACCGTACTGGTGAGACGGGAGGGCTTAGAATGTGCCCCGTTCGACCTGATACGAGCGACAGCTCCTGCAGACTAAGCTGATCCAGGGAGCAAGGTATTGGGTGCCTTGTGCGATGGTTGGGCGTAATCTCAACTCCTATGGTCCTAGGGGGCCCGGCTACTGTGTGGAATTATATTCGAGGAAAGCACCCGTTACCAAAAGACAATGCTATTTGTATAACAAATATTTAGTCGACACAATTTGTCTTTATTTGGAATGATTAGATACCTGCTTGTGGCAGCTGCTCCCATAATAGAATAAGTTGCAGTACCTTAGTCTACAATCCATTACTTCCCAACATCAATATTTGACTCAGGTCTTTTATAATGAAATATGTAGAGGACAGGGTATATGGGTCTTTTGACCGTCAGACTTATTTGAGGTTATCGATTGTCGTCGTAATCGCCGAATTTACTTAAAATAATAAAGTAAGGTACAGCCTATGGGCCCTGAGTCGTAGATACAATGTGTAAAAATATTCCATAAATGTTCGTCACGAAATTCAGCAGATCGCTCGTTGATACCCGTAGGTATTCGAAGATACTTTACTCTTTGTGTTGCCTCGGTTTACTTATACTGGTCGGGGCGGAAGTCGGAAGATTCAAAATCGACTTTGTTCGAAGTAGCGGCAACATTTTTATGATCCGAGTGTATTTACTTGTATCCTTACGATCCTGATACTCCGAGGCAAAATAACAATAGGATTTGAATTGCCCTCTGGCTCATATGCCGCAACAAATTTTTATAGTTTGTGCTCATGTATAGGTACTTATGAACTATCTAAAATATATGTCGGATTGAAGTCAGGATTATGGAGATGGGCGTTTAATGAATTTTCATTGGAATTAGCCATTGCCGTGATACAATGGAGAGTTTATTAGCACGGGCTTATTAACAAGATTACGCACTAGTGATGATGACCTTAGGTTCGAAACGAATCCGCGGTCACGGGATGGTAAACGTATGTTCTCGCACTGTTCAAGTCTAACTCTTTATTAACTAGATGCGATGTATTCGCTGGTTGTAAGGTGGCACTGTCATTCGTCGATGAGATCGTACGAAAGAATGAATCTCCGTCTCGACGATGTCGTCGAGGAAAACTATATTGAGTGGGTCTAAGGATATGAGATCCTCGGATTCGTCAAAGAAAGCTTTCGTTCAAAAGGAGAGGGAAATTAGCGCTGTTGCTAATTGGTCGATCTCCATATCGGCGTTTTGAAAGAGATGCTGGCCGCCCTTGAGGGGAGGTTGTTGACGGGGGGCAACGCTCGTGGAGGATAGGTTTCTCCTATCTTTCCGTAGTTGCAACAAAGTCTATTTGACGGACTTCGCTTGACTAAATCTTAAGATCTATAGCGGGTCCTTACGTTAGCTAAACATACGCCACAAAGGCATGCCGACACCCGGCGATCATCTTACCCGAAGGACAAAATCTGCGTGTGGCGGGCCGCGGGATAGAAACTATTGAAGTATTTACTGCCACGTATCGCTACGACTATTTCTTTTAAGGAGAGGTATAGAGTTACTCTGTGCCTTTGTTAGATAAAACGTTCATCCCTTTGACCGCGGCTACGTTCGGCGACTGATTGTCGCCTCGAGCCCAAGCTCATGATCATAAATCTCGAACAATCGGAGCGGCATTCGTTTAATCCAAGTTACAGAGTTGCGGTATTCCCGCGAATCCAAGGAGGAGCTCCGGCGTTCTTTCATCTCCGACACGGCCATTCTGACTATCACACGTCCTCGGGTGTAGCTACAATATTGAGAGTTTTCTTAACGTTAGTCTCGGCTTATTTAGACATTAAGTTAAATTGTAAACAATGTTAATTGTTTACAATTGTAAACAATGTTAATTGTTTACAATTTAACTTAATGTCTAAATTAATTAACTTAATGTCTAAATTGTAAACAATGTTAATTGTTTACAATTTAACTTAATGTCTAAATAAGCCGAGACTAACGTTAAGAAAACTAAATAAGCTGAGGGTCCAGTGTAACAATAAAATTTTGTTCGGAGGTTTGACAACAAAAGGAATAGAAGAGAACATGAATTAGTAACGTTGTAATTAATATTGGAAGTGCTAGTTGCATCCTGTGGGTTATCAGTCGGGTCATAACGGCGAAATGGACCAGTCTCGATTTCGTACCCCAATGGATCTCGTTTTTCTAGATCGCACGACCGCACCAAACTTCGTAACGCTGTAGCTCATGGTGCGCGTGAACACATCACTTGCCCCTTAGTCGAGCTTCATAACACTATAGCTCATGGTGCGCGTGAACACATCACTTGCCCCTTCACCGAGCTTCATAACTCTATAGCTCATGGTGCGCGTGAACACATCACTTGCCCCTTTACCGAGCTTCATAACTCTATAGCTCATGGTGCGCGTGAACACATCACTTGCCCCTTTACCGAGCTTCATAACATACTCCGTAAGGTGCTACGGTCTTTGTGCTAAGGATCTTCCGAGATCGAGGTACTCATGTCGTCGTGGTCACTGTTATTGCCGTCACTACCGACGTCCAACTCAGCGGGAACGCGACTGTCCGGCATTTTTCTTAATCTGTCGTGACTGTCTTTATACGATCGTTTACCGTCTAGCGTTTTTAGAATATATCTATCTCCTTCCAAAATCTCGGTTATTACAAATGGACCCTTGAATTTCGGCTCTAGCTTGGTTTGGTTTCTTTCCTCGTTCTTGCGTAGTACGAAGTCGCCGAGGTTAAACCTAACCACTTTAGCTTTGTTCCTATCAAATCTTTCTTTGCCGTATTGGGCGTTACTTTCTATGTTCTGTACGGACTGCTGCCTTACATCGGAGATATCGACTTCTTTTTCTTCAATATTGTCGGGTAGCAATAGGTCATACGGTCTCGCCGATCTACCGATTAGTAGTTGTAAGGGGCTCGAATTAGTCACGCGGTTGACGGTGCAGTTCAACGCTAGCTGCATTTCCCCAATCGCGTCTTGCCACGGCCGCCCGGTCGTCTCTACTGTCGTGAACATGTTTTTCAACGTGCCCATAACACGTTCTACTTGTCCGTTAGCCCTACTGGCACCGGTCGCTATCAAGTGAACTTTAATTCGTTTGCTTTCGCAGAACTCGCGAAATTCTTTACCCGTAAAACACCTTCCCTGGTCCGCTATTATCCGACAGGGACTCCCGAATAAAAATATAGCGGATTTAAGCGCTTTAATGGTGTTAAAAGAATCTATCCTACGAGTATGATGCAGGTATACGAATTTAGTGAAGGCGTCGATTAATACAATGACGTACTCCTTCGAATCGCTTTTACCACTCAGCTTGCCCGTTATATCCATGTGGACCGTGTGCCAAGGTATGCTGGCCTTGGGTATGGGATGCAGTTCGGCTTGTATCTTACCTGAACTAGCCTTCGAAACTCTACAAGCATGGCAGTTCTCTACGAACTTGCGAACGTACTTCGCCATTCCTTCGAACCAGTAATACTCGTACAGTTTCTCGAGCGTCTTATCCCAACCCAAGTGCATAATTGACTGATGCACATGGTTAATAACGGACCACCTAAACCCTCTTGGAACAATAGGTAAACTGAGAGTCCTGCCTCTTCTTTGAATTTTCCGGTGGAGAGTACCGGACCGTAATTCGTAAGTATTCGCGATGTCTTCCGCGAGCTCATCATTTTGCAATTTTTCGACAATTCCCGAAATTTGGGGGTCACGACGTTGTTCGGCTAGTAGCCAGTCTTCCGAAATTTCGGCCAGATTAACCATTTTCTCTTTGATTTTGTCGAATCTAATAGGGTCAACGCCTGTGGGATTTCGCGAAAAGAAATCTACGTGGGCCATTCGCTTGCCCTCCCGATACACAATGTCGAAGGTAAACGTTTGCAAGTAAGCCCACCACCTGTGTACCCTGTCATTCAAATGTACTTTGCTCTTAGACGCTTTTAATGAATTGCAGTCCGTGACGACAAGAAATTCCCGTCCGTGCAGGTAGTGGCGGAAATGTTTTATGGCGTTTACAACAGCTAATGTTTCGAGTTCATAAGAGTGATATCTGGATTCCGTGAGGCTGGTTCTTTTACTATAGTATTCCACTACTCGATTTTTACCTTCCACCTTGTGCATCAAAATAGCCCCAAATCCTTCGGAGCTAGCATCGGTATGTAATTCTATTGGGTAATTGGGGTCAAATAGCATTAACACCGGTGCGTCGGTCAGAACGGAGATTACCTCTTGTCTTATTTTTTCGTGCCTGTCCGCCCATGTTATATTTTTACTGCCGGACGTAAGCGCGTATAAGGGTTTTAACAATTGCGAAAATTTAGGGATGAACTTCCGAAAGTACGAGGCTAGCCCTATGAACTGCCTGAGCTGTGTGACGGTCGTCGGCGCGGGTAGGGAGCTTAAGGCATATACTTTACCCGGGTTGGGACGGACTTCTCCGTTCTGGATTACGTATCCCAAATAGAGTATCGACGTCTTCAGGAAAGAGCACTTAGAAAAGTTAAACGAAAACCCGGCGTTTACAAGGGTACTTAACACGATGTCCAACCTCTCTAAGGCTTGATCTATTGAGTCGGCGATAATTAGGACATCATCCAAATAGACAACGACGTAGGAATACGCAAGGTCGCCCAGGGCATTGAAAATGGCCCTCTGAAAAACGGACGGTGCATTTTTCAATCCGAACGGCATCGTTACGTACTCGTACTGCCCGTCAGGTGTAACGAACGCCGTGTATTTCGCCGAATTGGGATGTATAGGAATTTGGTGGAACCCGCTGGCCATGTCCAGGCTAATGAAGTATTTCGCCGTTTGTAACCTCGCGATTTGGTCCGCGATAAGGGGTAGGGGGTACCGGTCCGCGACCGTATTCTTATTCAACGCTCGAAAATCTACGCACAATCTATCCGAACCGTCCTTTTTCTTCACGAGTAGCATGGGGCTCGCGAACGGCGAATTGCTAGGTCTTATAATGTTAGCTCTGAGTAGTTCGCTGATTCGCGCTCGTACGATCCTCCGCTCTTCCTCGCTAAGTCTATAGGGGCTTCTTTGGACGGTGATGTTAGGGTCGATCAACCGTATTTCTAATTGGCCCGTATTTACGCGGGTACGTGGGAAACCCGTGATGAACGAGTTTTTGAATCTGTCGAGAATGGAAATTAATCGGTCTTTATCGTCGCCGAGTACCTCGGTGTCTACATCATTGAGGTCGATCGCAGGTTCGGCGATATTATTACAGACATTAACCGTTTTCGACTTACAAATATCGAGGTTATTGCGCGTCATGAGTACGTCGAAGCCTTGGCTTAAAATTTCGCACCCAATAATAATATCGTGTTTTAAGTAATTGTCGGCAAGGACGTGAAAAATTACCTGTAATTTTTAAAATTTTATTTTTTATTTTATTTTATTTTTAATTTTATTTTTAATTTTAAAAAAATTACAGTGTAAGACCGCTGATACATACGGCGGACAGAATTTGGGTCGTACTCTTAACGCAAGTGTTCCCAATTCCTCGCATTACTACTATCTCGGTCGCTCTCTTGCCGGAAAATTTTGAAGCTACCGATTCTTTGATTAATGAGCATTCAGCTCCGGAATCAAAACAAAACAGGAACGACTCACCCTGGTGACTTAATTTACCGGTCGGGGCCTCCACCACACAGAGGTTAACCTGTCGCTCCTCTTTCGTAGCAGGGTTTCCTCTACGTGAGGTCGGGCAGTTGGGCGCGATGTGGCCCTCCTCGTTACACCTGTAGCAGGACACCTTCGAAGACGTGGCAGCCCGGTTTTCCCCTGATTTTCGATTGCGTTTCTCCGCCTCCAGTCTTGTCCTCTCGCGGCACTCAGATGCTTTATGTCCGTGTCTACCGCAGTGGTAGCACTTGTGTCGGGAGTCAGAAGGCTTATGCCGTTTAGCTTCGGGACTCGCGGAGGAGTTGCTTACTGAAGACGCCGGCCTCTTCACAGAATCGGAGAGCACTGTCATTTCGCCTGTGAGCTGGTCCTCGGTCTTGATATCGTTCGTGAGTGCTATCCGTAGGACGCGCTGGTCCTGTGAACCTATATGAAGGAGCACGGTAGCGTTGACTATCTCGTCCTTGGTACACCTTTCCCACCTCGCCATCAGGAAGGAACGTAAACGGCTGCTGTAATCTCCCAGGGTTTCACCCTCCAGTCGTGCTTGGTTTTTCATCTTCCATAGCGCCGTGGCGGCTGTCTCTTTCCCACCAAAGCGTGCAAGGAAACGGTCTTTAAACTTTGGCCAAGAGGAAATTTGAGTAGCAGGTACTTGTGTAAGCCACTGCGCTGCCGAGCTTTCTAGAGCGGCACTCAAGGCACAAAGTAGCGCACCGCCTTGCAAAGGTTTTTCTTCCATGATCACGTCAACAGTCGCACACCATGCGGCTGGGTCAGAACCCAAGCTTCCGGGGTTAAAACGCGGAAGCGGCACGATCGTAGATGTTTCACTCGGTCTTTGCTCTCGCGGCTGAGTTATCTGGCGCACGATGGCCATGAGTTGTTCCATCGTTACGTATGGCCCTGATCCCACTTCTGATGTCGGATTGAAGTCAGGATTATGGAGATGGGCGTTTAATGAATTTTCATTGGAATTAGCCATTGCCGTGATACAATGGAGAGTTTATTAGCACGGGCTTATTAACAAGATTACGCACTAGTGATGATGACCTTAGGTTCGAAACGAATCCGCGGTCACGGGATGGTAAACGTATGTTCTCGCACTGTTCAAGTCTAACTCTTTATTAACTAGATGCGATGTATTCGCTGGTTGTAAGGTGGCACTGTCATTCGTCGATGAGATCGTACGAAAGAATGAATCTCCGTCTCGACGATGTCGTCGAGGAAAACTATATTGAGTGGGTCTAAGGATATGAGATCCTCGGATTCGTCAAAGAAAGCTTTCGTTCAAAAGGAGAGGGAAATTAGCGCTGTTGCTAATTGGTCGATCTCCATATCGGCGTTTTGAAAGAGATGCTGGCCGCCCTTGAGGGGAGGTTGTTGACGGGGGGCAACGCTCGTGGAGGATAGGTTTCTCCTATCTTTCCGTAGTTGCAACAAAGTCTATTTGACGGACTTCGCTTGACTAAATCTTAAGATCTATAGCGGGTCCTTACGTTAGCTAAACATACGCCACAAAGGCATGCCGACACCCGGCGATCATCTTACCCGAAGGACAAAATCTGCGTGTGGCGGGCCGCGGGATAGAAACTATTGAAGTATTTACTGCCACGTATCGCTACGACTATTTCTTTTAAGGAGAGGTATAGAGTTACTCTGTGCCTTTGTTAGATAAAACGTTCATCCCTTTGACCGCGGCTACGTTCGGCGACTGATTGTCGCCTCGAGCCCAAGCTCATGATCATAAATCTCGAACAATCGGAGCGGCATTCGTTTAATCCAAGTTACAGAGTTGCGGTATTCCCGCGAATCCAAGGAGGAGCTCCGGCGTTCTTTCATCTCCGACATATACAATAAACTGAAGTACTGTAGGAAAGTAATTTACAGTGTTACTAGGTTTGGTTACATATTTCAATATCGTTCACGCCATCGCAAAAGCTTGTATGACGCTGCGTCGGCGTATATGCACACGGGGAGGTGATGGACGAGGCGAGGATGATAGCCTCCCGCGAAGTAGCGTCTGGCCCTGACGGAGTCCCGCGACGGGTATGAGGGGAGATGATGCGGGTCATGGCACCTAGACTGCGACTCCTATTTACATCATGTTCGAAGGAAGGTGCCAATCCTCGGATATGGCGCACGGCGAGGCTGGTATTGCTTCGGAAGGAGGGACGACCAGCCCTTGTATCGTCCGGTATGACTATAGGATGAAGTGTGCAATTTCTTCCAATCAATCATTGCCAGAATCATTGTACTGTTCTCAGTCGAAAATGTTCGTGAGATGTCAACAACGACTTTTGGCATCAATGACGTAGTTTAGTGATAACTACACTATCAGCTAGGGCCATCTATAGGCAAATTCCGGTTTCATATTTACAAACCTGATACGCTCGATTTGACAGGGATCAGTGCGGACATAGCGCTAATTGTCTAGTGTGCGCTGAATTGGGCAAGAAATCTGGAGTACCGGGCACATCGAATACTCGGCATGTTTGCAACAGCAACGGAAATACGGGGATTTGACTATTTGAGTCCGAATATGCAAACCTGCAATGACGCCGTATTTGACACGGCCCAGATTTGACACAGAGCAAACCGGCTGGAGTATGCTGTATTTGGCAGCAAATGTGGAGTATAACATGCATCCTATTGTGGACATACTTACTATGAAAACGGAGATACATTCAGTTGAATATTTAGGCTTGAATGAGCAAAACTACAAATACGCTGGATTTGACTCGTTCCGTATTTAACATGGCTTAAACCAGATGAAGCGCCTAGTGTATGGCAGTCGATGTGGAATATAACGCGCACCGATTTGTCGACATATCTGCAACAGAAACTGAGTCAAGTCAATCTGAATATTGAACCCTGATCATGCATTACTGCATTTACGCTTGATTTCACGGGGTCCGGATTTGACATAGCGCAAACCAGATGATGAGAGCTGTATTTAATAGCAACTACGGAGTATAAAGCGCATCGAATTTTCCACATATCTGCAATCGAAACGGAGATACGTTGATTTGATTATTTAGGTGTGATAATGCAAAACTGCAGTTGCGTTGGGTTTGACCGGACCAGAGTGGACATAGCGCTAATTGGATGATATTGGTTTAATTTGCAACAAATGTGGAATGCAAGTATTGGCGACACATTTCCAACAGTAGCGGAGATGCGTGGATTTGAATATATAATAATGTATATGAAAAACTGCAATTATGCTGGATTTGTTGGTGATCGGAGATGACATAGTTTAAATCGAATGATGTGCACTGTATTGGCAGCAAATGTGAAGTATAACCTGAGTCGAATTGTCGGCATATCTGTAACAGAATCGTAGATACGTTGATTTGAATATTTATGCACGAATTTGCAAAACTGCAATTACGCGGGTTTGACACGGGCCAGAGTTGACATAGCGCCAGCCCACTAATGTGCGCTGTATTTGGCAGCAAATATGGAGTGGATGTCGGCACATATGCTATAGAGGCGGAGACACATTGATCTGAACGTTTATTCCTGAGTATGCAAAACTACAATTACGCTGCACTTCACAGGGTCCAGAATCGACATAGCCCAAAGCGGCTGATGTGTGCTGTATTTGGCAACAATTTTGGCGTATAACACGCTTTACGTTGTCGGCATATCTGCAACAGAAGCGGAGATACGTTGATTAGAATATTTCAGCCTGAATATGCAAAGCTGAAACTACGTTGGATTTGTCGGAGACCAGAGATGACGTAGCACAAACCCTCCGATGTGTGCTTAATTTGGGAGACAATGTGGAGTATAACACACATAAATTCATCGTCATATCTGCATTAGAAACAGAGATACGTAGATTTGAGTATTTAAGCCTGAATATGCAAAACTGCAATTTCGCTGGATTTCACACGTTCCAGAGTTAACTTAGCGCCAGCCCACTTAGGTGCGCTCTATTTGGCAGCAAATGTGGAGCTACCGCGCATAGTATTTTCGACGTATATCCAATACCAGTGCAGCAGTTGAAAAGTCGCATCCCGGATGATGCGCGCTGTATTTAGTAGTAAATGTGGAATACAACTTGCATAGTATTGTCGACATATCTGTAATAGGAACGAAGATACCTTCATTTGAATATTTAAGCCTGAATATGCAAATTTGCAATTACACAGAATTTGATCGGGTCCAGAGTTGACGTGGCACAACCCGGCTGATTTGGCAGCATATGTGCAGTATTATGCGCATCGAATGGTCGTCATTTGAGCTCTTGAGGCGGATATACGTGGATTTAAATATTTTAGACTGAGTATGCAAAACTGCAAATACGCTGGATTTGACACGGTCCAGAATTGACATTGCACAAACTGGCAGATATGCGCTGTATAGGTTTATTTGAACATCTAAGCATGAATATGCGAAACTACAATCATGCCGGATTTGACTGAAACCAGAGAGGACATAACGGAAACAGGCTGGTGTGCGCTGCATTTGGCAAGAAATGTGGGGTACAAGTCACATCGAATTCTCGACATATTTGCCACAATAACGGAGATACGTTGATTTTATTATTCGTGCATGAGTATCCAAAATTGCAATTACGCTGGATTTAACAATGGTCAGAATCGACATAGCGCAAACCGGCTGATGAGTAATACATTTGGCAGTACGATACTAACTCGAATTGTGGACATATCTGCAACGGAATCCGAAATAGCTTGATTTGAATATTTAATCCTGAAAATGGAAAGCGCTATCAACACCACTCTCAGCAACGCTAACACCTCTCACAACTTGACAACGCTAACAACTCCACTCTCAACAACGCTGACACCTCTCGCAACTCGACAGCGCTAACAACTCTACTCTTCGACTTCTCGATTAACTCCGAGCTCTCGACTCACTCTTATTTCTCGATCAACCGCACAACGCTTCTCGGTCAGCCAATCTTTAAAGTTAAATCGTCCCCTACCATTAGCGTTTGTTTTTCCAACTCTCTAACCTCATTCTATTAACGCTCCGCAAGTACAAGGTGACTTTAGTCACATAGGCTTTCTCCCCGATGTAAACTAACAACCGAAGGACAGACGACATTGTTTTGATCGATTTCTAATGAGGATTTTCCCTCAGGATACTACAATATGTTGACTTGAATATTTAAGCCTGAATATGCAAAACTGCAAATGCACTGAGGTTGGCTGCGTCCACACGTTACATAACTCAAACCAGATAATATGCACTGTATTTGGCAGCGAATATGGAGTATAACGCGCTTCGTTCTGTCGGCATATTTGGAATGCAAACGGCGATACGGTGATTTGAATAATTAATCATGAATATGTATAGCAGCAATTTCGCTGGATTTGACAGAGCCCGGAGTTGACATAGTACAAACCTGCTGATGTGTGGTGCATATGACATCAGATGTGAAATTTAACGGACATCGAATTGTAGCCATATGTGCAATAGAAACGGAGATACATTCATTTGAATATTTTAACCTGAATATGCAAAACTACAATAACGCTGGATTTGACAGGGACCAGAGTTGACATAGCGCAAACCAGCTGACATGCAGTGCACATGACAGCAAATGTGACATATAACGCGCATCGAATTTTTCGAAAATGTTCCGTAGAAACGGACATACCATGATTTGAATATTTACGACTGCAAACGCAATACTACAATTGCGATGGATGTTTCAAGGACCAGATCTGATATGGCTGTAACCAGCTAATGTGCGGTGTATCTGAGTGCAAATATGAAGTGTAACGCGCTATTTATAATCGAAATATATGCAATAGAAGCGGAGATACGTTTTTGTGAATACGTAAGCCTGAATATGCGCAACAGCAGTTACGCTGTGATTGACAGAGCCTAGAGTTGACCGCAAACTTGCAGATGTGCGCTGGTTATGGCATGGGATATGAAATATAACGGGCATCGCATTGTACCCATTTGCGCTATAGAAACGGAGATACGTGGATTTGAATATTCTAACCTGAATATGCAAAACTGCAATTACGCTTGATATGTCAAGGACCAGAGATGATATAGTAGCTCGAGCCAGCTGATGTGAGCTGTATTTGGCAGGCAATGAGGGGTATATCTCGCATCTAATTGACGACAAATCTGCAATTGCAGCGATGATACATTGTAGTTAATATTCAATAATGGGCCTATTACGATACAGATAGTATTATCGTGACTGAAACGCATTGCCGTCTCAGTAAAACCATTTTATTTCAAGCTTCGCGCTACAGTTCTGAATCCGGACAAGACCGTTTCAAGTTCTCGCAAGAGCAAGCAGTCAAATTAAGGTACTTACACGAGTTAGAGTCTAATACATTTTATTGGTCCAACATCGATGGGGCGATCTCGCATCGAAATTTTCAGAGGACCGCGTAACCTTCCAACGACGACCGCCGTACGAGCAGCGGATAAACTTATTTCGTGCCTTAGGTTGCCCTCACCACGTCCTCTACTTCTTGATTCTTGGTTGGTAGCTTTAGCGGCTGCAGGTCCGAGAAATTGCATCTTGACCCGCTTTCTCGTATGTCGCATGTGACGTCTCACTTTCCGCCGTAGACACTTGTCGGATCTACAAACGTTGAACCATTTGCGCGAGACAAGCGCGGCGCTCTGGAGGGACGAGGGATCCAATTTTCGAAGTATCAAGTGCGATACCTCCAGTGGTAGTTCGGAAATGATATCTACTTTACTTGGCACGAACAAACCAACGACGCGTAGTAGAGATCTAAAAAATTCCATGTTGCTTCTACTGTTGCGCGAGCACGACTGACGGTCTGGCTAAGAGTGGAGGCTTATATATGTGCTGTTCGTCACGGTGCACTGCGAGTTCCGGTTCCGGGTGAGAGTGCTGGTCAGGCAGAATCGATGGTATGTGCATGTATTTTCACTTACATCGGGTTCACATTATGATTAGAGTTAGAGGCGCGAAACGGATCTTCATTTGGTTTAGACGTTGTAGTTATGCAATAGAGCAGATATTTACTAGTGTAAATTTGATTGTTATATAATTTGACAAGTTGTCGTGGTAATTAGGTACTCGAGAAGCTATTGACAATGATCCTGGGTTCAATAACAAAGCCGCGGTCAACGGGATAACAGAATTCGTTTTCATCCTGATTCCAAGTTGTACCATACTTCCTTATCTACGGTATAGATAGGACTGAACAAACTCTTTGTCAAAACATAGAATATCCACCGAGTGTTAAGGCTCTTTGTAACTGGCTAATGTGACCTCACGAGAGAATGATTTTCCGGCACGATGATTCTGCAGAGGAAAACTATGATGGGTGTGTCTAAGGGCACCAGAACATCGGATACGTGGAGAAATGACTTCGCTCGGAAAGAGATTGAAGGTGACGTAACCGTTAATTGGACAATTTCCATGTTGATGGTTAGAGAAGGATGCTAGTAGCCCTTGAGGGAACGTTGCTAGCGGGAAGCGTCGTCCGTGGAAAAATAGATTTCACCTATCATCCCGTAGTTGAAACAAAGACTGTTTGCCTCTTTAGGACTGTTAAGGACTTTAATTAACTAAATCTTAAGGTTTACAATTGGTCCTCAGGCTAGCTAAACATATACTGTTGAGATGCGTTGACATCTGGCAATCATCTTATCCGACGGATAGAGTCTGCGTGTGGCGAGTCACGGGACAGAAACCGTTGGAATGTTTACTGTCACGTGCCGCTACGATTATTTCATTTAAGGACAGCTATAGAATTAATCCATGCCTTTATTAGACAAAACGTTCATCCCTTGACCGCGGCTACGTTCGGTGACTGGTTGTCGCCTCGAGGCCAAGTGCAGTATCACAAGTTTCGAACAATTACAATCGGACAAGATGACTACGATTGCTTAATTACAGCTATGGTAGAATCTAGATTACAATGTTACGGGATTTTCCCAAAATTCCAAACGGAAGGTTCCCGTGTTCTATCATCTCCGATTTATATTTATGCTTGATCTGTCTGGGACCAGTCTGGATATAGCGCAAACTGGCTGGCAAACGATGTATTTGGCAAGAAATGTGGAGTACCAGGCACATCGAATTGTCGACATATCAGCAACAGCAACGGAGATACGTGGAGTTGAATATTTGAGTCTGAATCTGCAAAACAACAATTACACTGCATATAACAGTGACCAGAGTCGATGTTCTGGCGCGCAACACATCTGCACTCCATCCCGCGCGGCTTGGCATCCAACGGTCCACGTGCCATCCTTCGAATCCTCCATAGGCCCAAGGACCCATCATAAAGCCGAAATCCCAACTGCATTGTTCGCACATATGGCCTAAGTCAATCTGTTTGCCCGAAAAGACTTTCTAATTCTAGAAGTGTTTTCGGTCGGTTTTTAGAAAGGTCCTTGGGTTTATTACGCCCTCTTAAGAATTACGGAGAAGGCGGGTATTGGCCTAACGAAAAAAGCGGACATCTACCTAACGGAAAATCTGAGATTTCCCATAAACAATGTCGCCTAGGACCCACGTTGGTAGGAGGCTTCTTCCTCCTCTCTTCCTTTCTAACATTAGTCATAACCAATCGGCATCGCGGATCATTGCCCTCACTTTCCTAACTGACAATGTAATCAACGAATCCGCGTTCTTCGCTCAACGGGCACACCAATACCGAGCTTCGTACTCACATCAGAATAAACTTTAGAGTTACATCATCTCTCACGGTGACTAGAGTTCCTACAATCCCTATAACTCTTACCGTTCCTATATCTCTCAGAGTTCCATCGTCTCTCGCGGTGACTAAAGTTCCTCCAGTCCCTATAACTTTCACCGTTCCTATATCTCTAAGAGCCTCCTATTTCTCTCACAGTATCCAGAAGTCCGACAGCTCCTACAGCCCTCACGGACCTAGAGCTCCTATAGCTCACACTCTCATCTAAGAATAATCCATTTCTTCGTTATCTGTAACTTAAGCAACGGCGTTCTTACTCAGTGTGATTGTATAAATCGTTGGAAATACATATATTTTTTATAACTTTGTGACCCCCAGTGTTATACCACAACGACTACACCTATTATCCAATGCGAAATACGGGGATCGAACTATCCGTGGAGTCGACTATTCCAATCGTAACGGGAATTTACGACTCCCATTGACGCGTATTCAAACGAACGCGTCTCCCCGCGATAGCTCGAAAATACAGTCGACACAGCGCAAACCGAATAAGTACTGTATTTGGCTGTAATTGTGGAGTATATCGCGCATCGCATTTGCGATATGTATCCAATAGCAGCGCTGATACGTTGGTTTGAACATTTAGGCATGAATATGCAAAACAGCAATTACACTGAATCTGTCAGTGACCAGAGAAGACGTAAGACAGAAGAGATGATAGAATCGGTAGAGGTGCTCTGTGCTCACCAGAAAATCAGGAGCATAACGCTCACCGAATTGTCGTCATATCTGCCATAGAAACGAAGATACGTTCCTTTCGATATTCAAGCATGAATATGCTAAACTGCTATTATGGTGTATTTGACAGGGACAAGAGTGAACAAAACGCTAACCTACTGATGTGCGCTGTATATGACATCAGTTGTCAAATATAACGCGCACCGAATTGTCTGTAAGTGTGCCATAGAAACGGAGATTCGTTGGTTGGAATATTTAATACTGAATATGTAAAGCTGCAAATACGCAGGGTTCGGCTGGGTCCCGATTTTACATGCATCAAACGGAATAACGTGCACTGTGTTTGGCAGCAAATTTGGAGTATAACGAGCCTCTAATTGTAGCCATATGTGCCATAGAATCGGAGATACGTCGGTTTGAATACTTAATCCTGAATATACGAAACTGCAACTACGCTGGATCTGGCTGGGTCCAGATTTTACATAGCGTAAACCGGATGATGTGCACTGTACTTGGCATCAGATGTGGAATATAACGCGCATCGCATGGCCAATGTTTCTGGAAAACAAGCGGAGATACCTTGATTCGAATATGTAAGCATTAATATCCAAAACTGCAATTTCGATGGATTTCTCCGAGTCCAGTCTTGACAGTGTGCAAACGGGCTGATGTGTGCTGTATTTGGCAGCAAATGTGCAGTATTACGTACATCCTATTGTCGACGTACCTACAATGGATACGGAGATACTTTCACTTGAATAACAAGGCTTGAATATGCAAAACTACAAATACGCTGGATTTGACTCGGTCCGGATTTAACACGGCTAAAACCAGATGAAGCGCTCTGCGTATGGCAGTCAATGTGGACTATAACGCGCATCGTATTGTCGACATATGTGCTATTGAATCGGAGTAACGTTGATTTGAATATTTAAGCCCGAACATACAAAATTGCATTTGGGCTGGATTGTGCAGGGACCAGAGTTGACACAGCGCAAACGAGCTGATGGGCAATGTAACTACAGCAAATGAGGAGTACAAGGGGTATGGAATTGTCGACATATGTGCAAACGAAGCGGCGAATCTTTGAATGCAATATTTAAGCATTAACAACAAAAACTACAATTACGCTGGATTTTACAGGGTCCAGAGTTGACATAGCACAGACCGGCTGATTTGGCATCATATGTGGAGTATTCTGCGCATCGAATAGGCGACATTGAAACCAAGTTCATTTGAATATGCAATATTTGAATATTTCGCCTGAAAATGCATAATTGCGTATACGCTGAGTTTGGCTGCGCCCACACGTTACATAACTCAAACCAGATAATATACATTGTGTTTGGCAGCAAAGGTGGCGTATATCGCGCATCGAATTGTCGGCATATCTGCAATGCAAACGGCGATACGGTGATTTGAATAATTAATCATGAATATGCAAAGCACCAATTTCGCTAGGTTTGACAGAGACCGGAGTTGACATGGTACAAACCAGCAGATGTGCGGTGCACATGACATCGGATGTGAAATGTAACGAGCATCGCTTTGTCGCCATATGTGCAATAGAAACGGAGATACATTCATTTGAATATGTTAACCTTAATTTGTAAAACTGCAATTACGCTTGATATGTCGAGGACCAGAGATGATATAATAGCACGAGCCAGCTGATGTGAGCTGTATTTGGCAGGCAATGAGGAGTATATCTCGCATCTAATTGATGACAAATCTGCAATTACAGCGATGATACATTGTAGTTAATATTCAATAATGGGCCTATTACGATACAGATAGTATTATCGTGACTGAAACACATTGCCGTCTCAGTAAAACCATTTTATTTCAAGCTTCGCGCTACAGTTCTGAATCCGGAAAAGACCGTTTCAAGTTCTCGCAAGAGCAAGCAGTCAAATTAAGGTACTTACACGAGTTAGAGTCTAATACATTTTATTGGTCCAACATCGATGGGGCGATCTCGCATCGAAATTCTCAAAGGACCGCGTAACCTTCCAACGACGACCGCCGTACGAGCAGCGGATAAACTTATTTCGTGCCTTAGGTTGCCCTCACCACGTCCTCTACTTCTTGATTCTTGGTTGGTTGCTTTAGCGGCTGCAGGTCCGAGAAATTGCATCTTGACCCGCTTTCTCGTATGTCGCATGTGACGTCTCACTTTTCGCCGTAGACACTTGTCGGATCTACAAACGTTGAACCATTTGCGCGAGACAAGCGCGGCGCTCTGCAGGGACGAGGGATCCAATTTTCGAAGTATCAAGTGCGATACCTCCAGTGGTAGTTCGGAAATGATATCTACCTTACTTGGCACGAACAAACCAACGACGCGTAGTAGAGATCTAAAAAACTCCATGTTGCTTCTACTGTTGCGCGAGCACGACTGACGGACTGGCTAAGAGTGGAGGCTTATATATGTGCTGTTCGTCACGGTGCACTGCGAGTTCCGGTTCCGGGTGAGAGTGCTGGTCAGGCAGAATCGATGGTATGTGCATGTATTTTCACTTACATCGGGTTCACATTATGATTAGAGTTAGAGGCGCGAAACGAATCTTCATTTGGTTTAGACGTTTGTAGTTATGCAATAGAGCAGATATTTACTAGTGTAAATATGATTGTTATATAATTGGCAAGTAGTCGTGGTGATGAGGTACTCGAGAAGCTATAAATAAAATAGCTATAAATAAATTCCCTTTATTTAGCACACAACATTTATACATATATCCTATACTCTAAAGACCTCGAAATGCTACTAGCACGCACGCTTTTTGTCAACCGGCTCCTCCATATACTTCTAACGCCTGACTTTTGTCTTTTGTCCCAACTAAGGCCTGGACGTCCTCTGACGCTTACACGCACATTTACATGTACAGCTTAAATGTATCATGTTCCTAACACGCCTCCTTACATTTATACTGTACACTTAATCGTATTTACATGCTTTGACGAATTACGTAACAGAAACTTTAACACTTATTGCTTTATCTACATTCCTCTTAGTTTACATTCATCCATGACCTAAACCTTTCGAATTTCTCTCTACGCAGTGAATTCGTAAAAATATCCGCAGTATTTTCGCCTGTAATTACTTTAAATATGTTTATCTTATTCTCCTTTAAGCACTCGTGAACGTAGTGCTAATGAACTTCAATGTGTTTAGAATTTTTTGTAAAATTTCCGTGCTTGGCTATACTTATCACTCCAGAGTTATCCTCATAAATTTTTACAGGGTTATCGTCTAGATTTACATTGAAGATTTTCATAATTTCCCTAATGGACATTAATTCACTCACCGCTTCCGATAGAGCTACATACTCTGCATACGTCTAGTCTTTTGTCACACACCTTTGTTTTTTAGACTTCCAACCAATTACATTTCCATACAATCTAATTACATATTCAGAAGTCGATTTCCTTTCTAAATGATCTCCTGCCTAATCAGCGTCCACATAACAATCTATCGTTTCACACTTTTCATTCCTTTTATAATCTAATCTTAAATCTCTAGTCCGGTACAAATATTTCAATATTTGCATAGCATATTTAAAGTGTGTCTCATTACAACAATCTTGAAATCTACTCAAATAATTCACACTATAATTTCTATCGGGTCTGGTATTTTCACTAATATACAACAATGCGCCAGTTAAATTTTTGTATTCAATATCCTCTCTATTTATCTCAGCTTTTTCAATTCTCATGTTGGTCTCCATAGGTGTACTGTACAATTTGCTATTTTGTAACTTACATTTGTTTGCTAATGATTCAATGTATTTCTTTTGGCTTAATCTTATTTCATTTTTGAAATAATCATAGTCTATATTTATTCCAAGATATTCATTGACTTCATCTAAATCTTTCATTTCAAATCTATTAGTTAATAACTTCTTTACCCTTTGTATCTTCCTTTTATTTTTACTACAAATTAGCAAATCGTCTACATACATTAGCAAATAAACAACATTTTCTCCCTCTCCATGTGTATATAGGCACAACTCTATGTTATTCTTCTTAAAACCTAATCTCGTTACATACTTATCAAGACACTCATACCACTCCCTTCGACTTTCTTTTAACCCATAAAGCGCTTTCGATAGTTTACAAACTCTATTCGTTCCGTCCACATATCCCTTTGGTTGATTTACATATACCTCCGAGGTTACTTCACCATTTAAAAAAGCAGATTCTACATTCATTTGCTCGATAATTAATCCATTTCGACAACAATATGTTAGCAATATCTTGAAGGTCTAATTACTCGCTACTGGGGAGTATATGTCATCGGCTACGTTTCTTTGTTGGAATCCTCTTACCACTAATCAAGCCTTATACGTGTCATCTGATTTTCTCGTGTAAACCCATTCTACATCTAATACGTCTTTGCCTTTTACCCTTTCTACCAATTTCCAAGTTTTATTCTTATAAAGACATTCTATTTCCTTATCCATAGCTTGTTTCCAATCTTCACTATCTTCACAACAAATCGCCTCCTCAAATGTACAAGGGATATCTACACTACAATAATTTGCATGGATTTCACTAATGATTTCTTTTTCTGGATATCTTACTGGAGTTCACCTATTACGTGTAGATCTTCCAGGGATGTTTAAGCTTTCAAGACTGTTATCATTTTCATCTTCCCTACTTTCTAACTCTTCCTTATTCATGTTTACCAATAAATCATTATCATCAATGTCATCGTTATCTTTATCGAATGAATTCTTCACAAAACCGATACATTTTGTGTCTGTTTCTATGACCTCTACATGTCTCGCTATTGTTATTTTCCCACCTAATAAGACTCTGTAGCCTACTTCACTATATCCAAACAAAATTCCCATATCTGCCTTTTTATCCCATTTTGAAACTCTCTTTTGTTCTTACAAAAAATTTACTTCCATATAAATGTAGATTTTCAACACTCCCGAAGAATATTTCAAAAGGTGTCTTTCTCTCTATTGTATTTGCCAGTATTCGATTTTTCAAGTATACCGCTGTCCAATCAATTTCGAGCCAGTACCTTTTATGTACTTTCGCTTCCGCTAACAAGCAACGCGCCATGTCCATCACTGTTCTATTATACCTTTCCGTTGTCCCGTTTAATTCATGTACGTAGGTTGGGCAATTATTTATTCTGATACCTTTATCCCTAGCAAATTTATAAATTCGATTATTCAAGTACTCTTTTCCATTATCACATCTCAATATTATAAACCTCTTGCCCGTTAAATTCTCGGCTTCATTTACAAACTGTACGAAACAATCAAAGACCTCATCTTTTGATTTTATACAATAACTTCTAGCTATTTTGCTATAATTATCGATAAATGAGATGAAATATTTCTCTTCATTGAATCCGGTAGTCTTAAAACCGCACACGTCCGAATGAATAATTTCCATTATCTCCATAGCCTTGGTTCGATTATTTTTCAATGGTAAATTTTGCATTTTCCTTTTCATGCACACCCTACATTTCAAAAATTCCTTTTCAAATTCATTCGTTATACCAGTGACTAGCTGCTCTTTACCCAAAATATTTAAATATTTAAAATTTACGTGTCCTAGCATCCTATGCCATCTTTTCCTTTTACTCATATCACTACGTTCGGCGCTGTTTGCTAAGTGCTCCTTCCCTTTCAATATACTTTTCATTCTATATGTTCCCTTTTCTTTAACCGCTACCGCTGTAAGCTTATTGTCCTCATCTATTACTTTTGCAATATTTCCTATTGAAATGACCTTGTTCCTATTATCTGTTAACTTGCCTAAACTAATCAAGTTTGCGGACATTTCTTTCGCGCAAAAAACATTATCCACATTTATTTCATTTTGCATTCCAAATGCTTCAAAGTAACTTATAACATTCCCTAATTTTGTTGCCTTTCGATCTATTATCGCCTAAATATATATTTACCGGTTCTTTAAGGTCAATACATTTATCTAAATAATTTACGCTGTTAATTATGTGATCTGTGCAACCGCTATCTAATAGCCACATTACTTCATAATTACTTATCTCGTTCGCCTCGCCGCTGTGTGCTGCGTGCGCCGTTGTTATCCATGTGCTTGATCTTGAGTTACCATGCTCGCTCGTGCCGGTTGTTGACTGACGATGGAAATTTCCATGTCCCCTGCTCGTATTTCCTTTGTTTCCTCCTCCTCTGCTGCGACAACGTGTTGACCCAAGCCAAAAACTGATATACTGTTTCCCGCTTCGACGCCATTTTGACACTCTCTCGCAAAATGTCCTACTCTTCCACATCTGAAGCATCCTCCCTTTTTTGCAGAAAAGGCGTTGGTTTGCATTTCTCCTCGATTGGACTTATTTTTCTTCTCCGCTATTTCAATTTTATTTTTTACATACGCTGCCGTTTGATTTTCGGCTTTCAGTGCATCTACTATATCCGCTATGTAGCTGTATTCTTCGGGTAGCGTAATCAGCATGTAAGTTAGTTTTTCCCTCTCACTCTCTTGTGCACCAGCACATTTTAATTCGTTTATTAATTTTTCGAAATCGCTAAATAACGATGCTGAATCACTGCAGTTCTCAAGTTTTATCTTTTCCAATCTCCTTCTGCATACGACCTGTAGTGCCGTCGACTCTTTCAAGTTTCATGTCATCAAACTTTTTTACTATCTCATACGCCGTTTTTTCTTCTCTAATATATTCCAATTGTCTGTTTGTGATGGCACTATAAATTATATTTATTGCCTTCGGATCCTTTTTGTCCCAGTCTTCACTGTCTGTTTCTGTCTTCACCCTAGTTGTGACAACCTCGCATTCTCTATACTTGAGAAACGTTGTTATTCTTTGCTTCCACATACCGTAAATATTCATCGAAAATAGGTATCATGATTTCCAATCTCTCCATTTTAAATGATTCCTGATCAGTTACTCAAGCGTTCCTACGTGCTCGAAGTGTATTTTTCCTCTTTGTAACCTTTGAACGTTTCTTTCTTTACTGAACACTCACTCGATCTAACTCGCAATATTGAAAACCATGCACTAAAATAACTGGCAAAACTATGAACCACGCTCTGCTACCATGTAAAGATATAGACTGGACTCGGAAATACAAATAATTCCCTTTATTTAGCACACAACAGTTATACATATATCTTATACTCTAAAGACCTCGAAATCCTACCCGCACGCACGCTTGTTGTCAACAGACTCTTCCAGATACTTCTAACCACTGACTCTTGTCTTTTGTCCTAACTAAGGCCTGGACATCCTCTGACGCTTATACACACATTCACATGTACAGTGTAAATGTATCATATTCCTAGCAGAATTGTTATGCGACTGATGCATCAACATACCATGCAAGAAGAATTGGAAACTAGGACAAAAAGGAAGAGCTTTGAAAGAGATACTTATAATCATAGTAAACGACAAAAAATTCGTATATGTTCAAGTGAATCTGACGAGGAGGATATTGATGAAAAGGTAGTTGACAATAGAAGAATACAAGTAATAACACAAGAGTCAAACAATCTCCTCGATAACGGCAAAAGGATGATGCGAATGATGGGATATAAGGCGGTTACGGCCTCGGAAATAATGAACAAGGTCGTTTAGAGTCAGTTCAAGCACCTAGACAGCATGGTCGCAGAGTCTTTGGACATCATGTTCCTGGACGTGAAGATTCAGGTCTTAAATGGAATCCTGCAGAGGAAGTTATAAAGTTTGTAAAAGATATGAAATGGTGATATGAAAAGTTGACCACAGATGATGAAATTGATTTCTGTTGTGAAGATATAGTGAAAACTGTTATCAATGCGAAAACGGTATTCGCCCATTTGGATGACGTTGAAGTGCGTCGAGCAAGGACACGTTGTAATCCTCATGAAACAATTCGTGGTGCACTTTTTTTAAATCGTGCTACTGTTAAAATGGCGAATACAGATAGAGCATGTAACTTTATGTTTACTAACCCAAAAGGTTTGAGGGAGAATGGGCTGCTATACTTTGCAGATGTATGTGCTGGGCCAGGAGGTTTTAGGGAACATTTTCTATGGCGAATACGAATTCAAATTACGAATTCAAATACGAATTATTTCAACCCCCCCCCCCCCCCCGACTAGTATAGGTAGCCTTAACTCAAATACATCTGACAGTTACAACAACAAAGACTCCGTTATTAGTCCACATGATCTTCGTCCTCTTCACACGCGACAACTACAGAGGTAATACCGGAAAATATAATTAATAAGATGGTCTTCTGAGTGGTTTAATTGCAATAGTATTGGGGATGAAATATACTTTTTCAAATCATATGCGGCATTTCGTATAATAACTGAATGGTTATAGGAAAGAATGACGACGTTAAGCCGTACGATACGATTGCATAGCATATTTTATAATTGTATAACAAATATTTCCCGCAGGGAGGGCTCGCTTATGTGAGCCTATGAGGGCTGGCAAACCCACTTTCCCGAAGCCAGGGGGACCGTCGGGACAAGCGTCTCGCATACGCGAGTCCCTATGTACTCCGCAGGGAAGGTCGTCGGGGGTGAAAGGCGTTTAATTACTATTACATCCTCTCTACGTGGCCTTGGGCAGTAGCGCACCCACGATCCTGATGCCAAGGATGAGACCGCCGGGATAAGTTCCCGGGTACAAAAGTACCTTGAGGCCCCCGCTTACGTGAGTCCCATCTGGAACGCCGAGCTCGGTTAGCAGGTCGCTGGCCGGCAGTCAGATGGCCGTACATCCATACGATATTCCCACCAACGACTAAGGTTGGTACCACGGGCGGTCGAGTTACAGCCCGGAGGCAGTAGCGACCCCTCTGATCGGCCAATTAATGGGTATGGACACGTGGTGGCAGTGGTTGATGGACAAGATGCTGGCAAGAGGGCCGATTTAAGGTGGAGACTCCACCGAATGGCCTTCGGCGGGTGAGCAGCGTCCCACCTGCTCCGAAACCGTACTGGTGAGACGGGAGGGCTTAGAATGTGCCCCGTTCGACCTGATACGAGCGACAGCTCCTGCAGACTAAGCTGATCCAGGGAGCAAGGTATTGGGTGCCTTGTGCGATGGTTGGGCGTAATCTCAACTCCTATGGTCCTAGGGGGCCCGGCTACTGTGTGGAATTATATTCGAGGAAAGCACCCGTTACCAAAAGACAATGCTATTTGTATAACAAATATTTAGTCGACACAATTTGTCTTTATTTGGAATGATTAGATACCTGCTTGTGGCAGCTGCTCCCATAATAGAATAAGTTGCAGTACCTTAGTCTAGAATCCATTACTTCCCAACATCAATATTTGACTCAGGTCTTTTATAATGAAATATGTAGAGGACAGGGTATATGGGAAGTTTGACCGTCAGACTTACTTGAGGTTATCGATTGTCGTCGTAATCGCCGAATTTACTTAAAATAATAAAGTAAGGTACAGCCTATGGGCCCTGAGTCGTAGATACAATGTGTAAAAATATTCCATAAATGTTCGTCACGAAATTCAGCAGATCGCTCGTTGATACCCGTAGGTATTCGAAGATACTTTACTCTTTGTGTTGCCTCGGTTTACTTATACTGGTCGGGGCGGAAGTCGGAAGATTCAAAATCGACTTTGTTCGAAGTAGCGGCAACATTTTTATGATCCGAGTGTATTTACTTGTATCCTTACGATCCTGATACTCCGAGGCAAAATAACAATAGGATTTGAATTGCCCTCTGGCTCATATGCCGCAACAAATTTTTATAGTTTGTGCTCATGTATAGGTACTTATGAACTATCTAAAATATATGTCGGATTGAAGTCAGGATTATGGAGATGGGCGTTTAATGAATTTTCATTGGAATTAGCCATTGCCGTGATACAATGGAGAGTTTATTAGCACGGGCTTATTAACAAGATTACGCACTAGTGATGATGACCTTAGGTTCGAAACGAATCCGCGGTCACGGGATGGTAAACGTATGTTCTCGCACTGTTCAAGTCTAACTCTTTATTAACTAGATGCGATGTATTCGCTGGTTGTAAGGTGGCACTGTCATTCGTCGATGAGATCGTACGAAAGAATGAATCTCCGTCTCGACGATGTCGTCGAGGAAAACTATATTGAGTGGGTCTAAGGATATGAGATCCTCGGATTCGTCAAAGAAAGCTTTCGTTCAAAAGGAGAGGGAAATTAGCGCTGTTGCTAATTGGTCGATCTCCATATCGGCGTTTTGAAAGAGATGCTGGCCGCCCTTGAGGGGAGGTTGTTGACGGGGGGCAACGCTCGTGGAGGATAGGTTTCTCCTATCTTTCCGTAGTTACAACAAAGTCTATTTGACGGACTTCGCTTGACTAAATCTTAAGATCTATAGCGGGTCCTTACGTTAGCTAAACATACGCCACAAAGGCATGCCGACACCCGGCGATCATCTTACCCGAAGGACAAAATCTGCGTGTGGCGGGCCGCGGGATAGAAACTATTGAAGTATTTACTGCCACGTATCGCTACGACTATTTCTTTTAAGGAGAGGTATAGAGTTACTCTGTGCCTTTGTTAGATAAAACGTTCATCCCTTTGACCGCGGCTACGTTCGGCGACTGATTGTCGCCTCGAGCCCAAGCTCATGATCATAAATCTCGAACAATCGGAGCGGCATTCGTTTAATCCAAGTTACAGAGTTGCGGTATTCCCGCGAATCCAAGGAGGAGCTCCGGCGTTCTTTCATCTCCGACACGGCCATTCTGACTATCACACGTCCTCGGGTGTAGCTACAATATTGAGAGTTTTCTTAACGTTAGTCTCGGCTTATTTAGACATTAAGTTAAATTGTAAACAATTAACATTGTTTACAATTTAACTTAATGTCTAAATAAGCCGAGACTAACGTTAAGAAAACTAAATAAGCTGAGGGTCCAGTGTAACAATAAAATTTTGTTCGGAGGTTTGACAACAAAAGGAATAGAAGAGAACATGAATTAGTAACGTTGTAATTAATATTGGAAGTGCTAGTTGCATCCTGTGGGTTATCAGTCGGGTCATAACGGCGAAATGGACCAGTCTCGATTTCGTACCCCAATGGATCTCGTTTTTCTAGATCGCACGACCGCACCAAACTTCGTAACGCTGTAGCTCATGGTGCGCGTGAACACATCACTTGCCCCTTCACCGAGCTTCATAACTCTATAGCTCATGGTGCGCGTGAACACATCACTTGCCCCTTTACCGAGCTTCATAACATACTCCGTAAGGTGCTACGGTCTTTGTGCTAAGGATCTTCCGAGATCGAGGTACTCATGTCGTCGTGGTCACTGTTATTGCCGTCACTACCGACGTCCAACTCAGCGGGAACGCGACTGTCCGGCATTTTTCTTAATCTGTCGTGACTGTCTTTATACGATCGTTTACCGTCTAGCGTTTTTAGAATATATCTATCTCCTTCCAAAATCTCGGTTATTACAAATGGACCCTTGAATTTCGGCTCTAGCTTGGTTTGGTTTCTTTCCTCGTTCTTGCGTAGTACGAAGTCGCCGAGGTTAAACCTAACCACTTTAGCTTTGTTCCTATCAAATCTTTCTTTGTCGTATTGGGCGTTACTTTCTATGTTCTGTACAGCCTGCTGCCTTACATCGGAGATATCGACTTCTTTTTCTTCAATATTGTCGGGTAGCAATAGGTCATACGGTCTCGCCGATCTACCGATTAGTAGTTGTAAGGGGCTCGAATTAGTCACGCGGTTGACGGTGCAGTTCAACGCTAGCTGCATTTCCCCAATCGCGTCTTGCCACGGCCGCCCGGTCGTCTCTACTGTCGTGAACATGTTTTTCAACGTGCCCATAACACGTTCTACTTGTCCGTTAGCCCTACTGGCACCGGTCGCTATCAAGTGAACTTTAATTCGTTTGCTTTCGCAGAACTCGCGAAATTCTTTACCCGTAAAACACCTTCCCTGGTCCGCTATTATCCGACAGGGACTCCCGAATAAAAATATAGCGGATTTAAGCGCTTTAATGGTGTTAAAAGAATCTATCCTACGAGTATGATGCAGGTATACGAATTTAGTGAAGGCGTCGATCAATACAATGACGTACTCCTTCGAATCGCTTTTACCACTCAGCTTGCCCGTTATATCCATGTGGACCGTGTGCCAAGGTATGCTGGCCTTGGGTATGGGATGCAGTTCGGCTTGTATCTTACCTGAACTAGCCTTCGAAACTCTACAAGCATGGCAGTTCTCTACGAACTTGCGAACGTACTTCGCCATTCCTTCGAACCAGTAATACTCGTACAGTTTCTCGAGCGTCTTATCCCAACCCAAGTGCATAATTGACTGATGCACATGGTTAATAACGGACCACCTAAACCCTCTTGGAACAATAGGTAAACTGAGAGTCCTGCCTCTTCTTTGAATTTTCCGGTGGAGAGTACCGGACCGTAATTCGTAAGTATTCGCGATGTCTTCCGCGAGCTCATCATTTTGCAATTTTTCGACAATTCCCGAAATTTGGGGGTCACGACGTTGTTCGGCTAGTAGCCAGTCTTCCGAAATTTCGGCCAGATTAACCATTTTCTCTTTGATTTTGTCGAATCTAATAGGGTCAACGCCTGTGGGATTTCGCGAAAAGAAATCTACGTGGGCCATTCGCTTGCCCTCCCGATACACAATGTCGAAGGTAAACGTTTGCAAGTAAGCCCACCACCTGTGTACCCTGTCATTCAAATGTACTTTGCTCTTAGACGCTTTTAATGAATTGCAGTCCGTGACGACAAGAAATTCCCGTCCGTGCAGGTAGTGGCGGAAATGTTTTATGGCGTTTACAACAGCTAATGTTTCGAGTTCATAAGAGTGATATCTGGATTCCGTGAGGCTGGTTCTTTTACTATAGTATTCCACTACTCGATTTTTACCTTCCACCTCGTGCATCAAAATAGCCCCAAATCCTTCGGAGCTAGCATCGGTATGTAATTCTATTGGGTAATTGGGGTCAAATAGCATTAACACCGGTGCGTCGGTCAGAACGGAGATTACCTCTTGTCTTATTTTTTCGTGCCTGTCCGCCCATGTTATATTTTTACTGCCGGACGTAAGCGCGTATAAGGGTTTTAACAATTGCGAAAATTTAGGGATGAACTTCCGAAAGTACGAGGCTAGCCCTATGAACTGCCTGAGCTGTGTGACGGTCGTCGGCGCGGGTAGGGAGCTTAAGGCATATACTTTACCCGGGTTGGGACGGACTTCTCCGTTCTGGATTACGTATCCCAAATAGAGTATCGACGTCTTCAGGAAAGAGCACTTAGAAAAGTTAAACGAAAACCCGGCGTTTACAAGGGTACTTAACACGATGTCCAACCTCTCTAAGGCTTGATCTATTGAGTCGGCGATAATTAGGACATCATCCAAATAGACAACGACGTAGGAATACGCAAGGTCGCCCAGGGCATTGAAAATGGCCCTCTGAAAAACGGACGGTGCATTTTTCAATCCGAACGGCATCGTTACGTACTCGTACTGCCCGTCAGGTGTAACGAACGCCGTGTATTCCGCCGAATTGGGATGTATAGGAATTTGGTGGAACCCGCTGGCCATGTCCAGGCTAATGAAGTATTTCGCCGTTTGTAACCTCGCGATTTGGTCCGCGATAAGGGGTAGGGGGTACCGGTCCGCGATCGTATTCTTATTCAACGCTCGAAAATCTACGCACAATCTATCCGAACCGTCCTTTTTCTTCACGAGTAGCATGGGGCTCGCGAACGGCGAATTGCTAGGTCTTATAATGTTAGCTCTGAGTAGTTCGCTGATTCGCGCTCGTACGATCCTCCGCTCTTCCTCGCTAAGTCTATAGGGGCTTCTTTGGACGGTGATGTTAGGGTCGATCAACCGTATTTCTAATTGGCCCGTATTTACGCGGGTACGTGGGAAACCCGTGATGAACGAGTTTTTGAATCTGTCGAGAATGGAAATTAATCGGTCTTTATCGTCGCCGAGTACCTCGGTGTCTACATCATTGAGGTCGATCGCAGGTTCGGCGATATTATTACAGACATTAACCGTTTTCGACTTACAAATATCGAGGTTATTGCGCGTCATGAGTACGTCGAAGCCTTGCCTTAAAATTTCGCACCCAATAATAATATCGTGTTTTAAGTAATTGTCGGCAAGGACGTGAAAAATTACCTCCAGTGTAAGACCGCTGATACATACGGCGGACAGAATTTGGGTCGTACTCTTAACGCAAGTGTTCCCAATTCCTCGCATTACTACTATCTCGGTCGTTCTCTTGCCGGAAAATTTTGAAGCTACCGATTCTTTGATTAATGAGCATTCAGCTCCGGAATCAAAACAAAACAGGAACGACTCACCCTGGTGACTTAATTTACCGGTCGGGGCCTCCACCACACAGAGGTTAACCTGTCGCTCCTCTTTCGTAGCAGGGTTTCCTCTACGTAAGGTCGGGCAGTTGGGCGCGATGTGGCCCTCCTCGTTACACCTGTAGCAGGACACCTTCGAAGACGTGGCAGCCCGGTTTTCCCCTGATTTTCGATTGCGTTTCTCCGCCTACAGTCTTGTCCTCTCGCGGCACTCAGATGCTTTATGTCCGTGTCTACCGCAGTGGTAGCACTTGTGTCGGGAGTCAGAAGGCTTATGCCGTTTAGCTTCGGGACTCGCGGAGGAGTTGCTTACTGAAGACGCCGGCCTCTTCACAGAATCGGAGAGCACTGTCATTTCGCCTGTGAGCTGGTCCTCGGTCTTGATATCGTTCGTGAGTGCTATCCGTAGGACGCGCTGGTCCTGTGAACCTATATGAAGGAGCACGGTAGCGTTGACTATCTCGTCCTTGGTACACCTTTCCCACCTCGCCATCAGGAAGGAACGTAAACGGCTGCTGTAATCTCCCAGGGTTTCACCCTCCAGTCGTGCTTGGTTTTTCATCTTCCATAGCGCCGTGGCGGCTGTCTCTTTCCCACCAAAGCGTGTAAGGAAACGGTCTTTAAACTTTGGCCAAGAGGAAATTTGAGTAGCAGGTACTTGTGTAAGCCACTGCGCTGCCGAGCTTTCTAGAGCGGCACTCAAGGCACAAAGTAGCGCACCGCCTTGCAAAGGTTTTTCTTCCATGATCACGTCAACAGTCGCACACCATGCGGCTGGGTCAGAACCCAAGCTTCCGGGGTTAAAACGCGGAAGCGGCACGATCGTAGATGTTTCACTCGGTCTTTGCTCTCGCGGCTGAGTTATCTGGCGCACGATGGCCATGAGTTGTTCCATCGTTACGTATGGCCCTGATCCCACTTCTGATGTCGGATTGAAGTCAGGATTATGGAGATGGGCGTTTAATGAATTTTCATTGGAATTAGCCATTGCCGTGATACAATGGAGAGTTCATTAGCACGGGCTTATTAACAAGATTACGCACTAGTGATGATGACCTTAGGTTCGAAACGAATCCGCGGTCACGGGATGGTAAACGTATGTTCTCGCACAGTTCAAGTCTAACTCTTTATTAACTAGATGTGATGTATTCGCTGGTTGTAAGGTGGCACTGTCATTCGTCGATGAGATCGTACGAAAGAATGAATCTCCGTCTCGACGATGTCGTCGAGGAAAACTATATTGGGTGGGTCTAAGGATATGAGATCCTCGGATTCGTCAAAGAAAGCTTTCGTTCCAAAGGAGAGGGAAATTAGCGCTGTTGCTAATTGGTCGATCTCCATATCGGCGTTTTGAAAGAGATGCTGGCCGCCCTTGAGGGGAGGTTGTTGACGGGGGGCAACGCTCGTGGAGGATAGGTTTCTCCTATCTTCCCGTAGTTGCAACAAAGTCTATTTCACGGACTTCGCTTGACTAAATCTTAAGATCTATAGCGGGTCCTTACGTTAGCTAAACATACGCCACAAAGGCATGCCGACACCCGGCGATCATCTCACCCGAAGGACAAAATCTGCGTGTGGCGGGCCGCGGGATAGAAACTATTGAAGTATTTACTGCCACGTATCGCTACGACTATTTCTTTTAAGGAGAGGTATAGAGTTACTCTGCGCCTTTGTTAGATAAAACGTTCATCCCTTTGACCGCGGCTACGTTCGGCGACTGATTGTCGCCTCGAGCCCAAGCTCATGATCATAAATCTCGAACAATCGGAGCGGCATTCGTTTAATCCAAGTTACAGAGTTGCGGTATTCCCGCGAATCCAAGGAGGAGCTCCGGCGTTCTTTCATCTCCAACATATACAATAAGCTGAAGTACTGTAGGAAAGTAATTTACAGTGTTACTAGGTTTGGTTACATATTTCAATATCGTTCACGCCATCGCAAAAGCTTGTATGACGCTGCGTCGGCGTATATGCACACGGGGAGGTGATGGACGAGGCGAGGATGATAGCCTCCCGCGAAGTAGCGTCTGGCCCTGACGGAGTCCCGCGACGGGTATGAGGGGAGATGATGCGGGTCATGGCACCTAGACTGCGACTCCTATTTACATCATGTTCGAAGGAAGGTGCCAATCCTCGGATATGGCGCACGGCGAGGCTGGTATTGCTTCGGAAGGAGGGACGACCAGCCCTTGTATCGTCCGGTATGACTATAGGATGAAGTGTGCAATTTCTTCCAAAGAATCATTGCCAGAATCATTGTACTGTTCTCAGTCGAAAATGTTCGTGAGATGTCAACAACGACTTTTGGCATCAATGACGTAGTTTAGTGATAACTACACTATCAGCTAGGGCCATCTATAGGCAAATTCCGGTTTCATATTTACAAACCTGATACGCTCGATTTGACAGGGATCAGTGCGGACATAGCGCTAATTGTCTAGTGTGCGCTGAATTGGGCAAGAAATCTGGAGTACCGGGCACATCGAATACTCGGCATGTTTGCAACAGCAACGGAAATACGGGGATTTGACTATTTGAGTCCGAATATGCAAACCTGCAATGACGCCGTATTTGACACGGCCCAGATTTGACACAGAGCAAACCGGCTGGAGTATGCTGTATTTGGCAGCAAATGTGGAGTATAACATGCATCCTATTGTGGACATACTTACTATGAAAACGGAGATACATTCAGTTGAATATTTAGGCTTGAATGAGCAAAACTACAAATACGCTGGATTTGACTCGTTCCGTATTTAACATGGCTTAAACCAGATGAAGCGCCTAGTGTATGGCAGTCGATGTGGAATATAACGCGCACCGATTTGTCGACATATCTGCAACAGAAACTGAGTCAAGTCAATCTGAATATTCAACCCTGATCAAGCATTACTGCATTTACGCTTGATTTCACGGGGGTCCGGATTTGACATAGCGCAAACCAGATGATGAGAGCTGTATTTAATAGCAACTACGGAGTATAAAGCGCATCGAATTTTCCACATATCTGCAATCGAAACGGAGATACGTTGATTTGATTATTTAGGTGTGATAATGCAAAACTGCAGTTGCGTTGGGTTTGACCGGACCAGAGTGGACATAGCGCTAATTGGATGATATTGGTTTAATTTGCAACAAATGTGGAATGCAAGTATTGGCGACACATTTCCAACAGTAGCGGAGATGCGTGGATTTGAATATATAATAATGTATATGAAAAACTCTAATTATGCTGGATTTGTTGGTTATCGGAGATGACATAGTTTAAATCGAATGATGTGCACTGTATTGGCAGCAAATGTGAAGTATAACCTGAGTCGAGTTGTCGGCATATCTGTAACAGAATCGTAGATACGTTGATTTGAATATTTATGCACGAATTTGCAAAACTGCAATTACGCGGGTTTGACACGGGCCAGAGTTGACATAGCGCCAGCCCACTAATGTGCGCTGTATTTGGCAGCAAATATGGAGTGGATGTCGGCACATATGCTATAGAGGCGGAGACACATTGATCTGAACGTTTATTCCTGAGTATGCAAAACTACAATTACGCTGCACTTCACAGGGTCCAGAATCGACCAATAGTTCCAATTCCGAATAGCCCAAAGCGGCTGATGTGTGCTGTATTTGGCAACAATTTTGGCGTATAACACGCTTTACGTTGTCGGCATATCTGCAACAGAAGCGGAGATACGTTGATTAGAATATTTCAGCCTGAATATGCAAAGCTGAAACTACGTTGGATTTGTCGGAGACCAGAGATGACGTAGCACAAACCCTCCGATGTGTGCTTAATTTGGGAGACAATGTGGAGTATAACACACATAAATTCATCGTCATATCTGCATTAGAAACAGAGATACGTAGATTTGAGTATTTAAGCCTGAATATGCAAAACTGCAATTTCGCTGGATTTCACACGTTCCAGAGTTAACTTAGCGCCAGCCCACTTAGGTGCGCTCTATTTGGCAGCAAATGTGGAGCTACCGCGCATAGTATTTTCGACGTATATCCAATACCAGTGCAGCAGTTGAAAAGTCGCATCCCGGATGATGCGCGCTGTATTTAGTAGTAAATGTGGAATACAACTTGCATAGTATTGTCGACATATCTGTAATAGGAACGAAGATACCTTCATTTGAATATTTAAGCCTGAATATGCAAATTTGCAATTACACAGAATTTGATCGGGTCCAGAGTTGACGTGGCACAACCCGGCTGATTTGGCAGCATATGTGCAGTATTATGCGCATCGAATGGTCGTCATTTGAGCTCTTGAGGCGGATATACGTGGATTTAAATATTTTAGACTGAGTATGCAAAACTGCAAATACGCTGGATTTGACACGGTCCAGAGTTGACATTGCACAAACTGGCAGATATGCGCTGTATAGGTTTATTTGAACATCTAAGCATGAATATGCGAAACTACAATCATGCCGGATTTGACTGAAACCAGAGAGGACATAACGGAAACAGGCTGGTGTGCGCTGCATTTGTCAAGAAATGTGGGGTACAAGTCACATCGAATTCTCGACATATTTGCCACAATAACGGAGATACGTTGATTTTATTATTCGTGCATGAGTATCCAAAATTGCAATTACGCTGGTTTTAACAATGGTCAGAATCGACATAGCGCAAACCGGCTGATGAGTAATACATTTGGCAGTACGATACTAACTCGAATTGTGGACATATCTGCAACGGAATCCGAAATAGCTTGATTTGAATATTTAATCCTGAAAATGGAAAGCCGTATCAACACCACTCTCAGCAACGCCAACACCTCTCACAACTCGACAACGCTAACAACTCCACTCTCAACAACGCTAACACCTCTCGCAACTCGACAGCGCTAACAACTCTACTCTTCGACTTCTCGATTAACTCCGAGCTCTCGACTCACTCTTATTTCTCGATCAACCGCACAACGCTTCTCGGTCAGCCAATCTTTAAAGTTAAATCGTCCCCTACCATTAGCGTTTGTTTTTCCAACTCTCTAACCTCATTCTAATAACGCTCCGCAAGTACAAGGTGACTTTAGTCACATAGGCTTTCTCCCCGATGTAAACTAACAACCGAAGGACAGACGACATTGTTTTGATCGATTTCTAATGAGGATTTTCCCTCAGGATACTACAATATGTTGACTTGAATATTTAAGCCTGAATATGCAAAACTGCAAATGCACTGAGGTTGGCTGCGTCCACACGTAACATAACTCAAACCAGATAATATGCACTGTATTTGGCAGCGAACATGGAGTATAACGCGCTTCGTTCTGTCGGCATATTTGGAATGCAAACGGCGATACGGTGATTTGAATAATTAACCATGAATATGTATAGCAGCAATTCGCTGGATTTGACAGATCCCGGAGTTGACATAGTACAAACCTGCTGATGTGTGGTGCATATGACATCAGATGTGAAATGTAACGGACATCGAATTGTAGCCATATGTGCAATAGAAACGGAGATACATTCATTTGAATATTTTAACCTGAATATGCAAAACTACAATTACGCTGGATTTGACAGGGACCAGAGTTGACATAGCGCAAACCAGCTGACATGCAGTGCACATGACAGCAAATGTGACATATAACGCGCATCGAATTTTTCGAAAATGTTCCGTAGAAACGGACATACCATGATTTGAATATTTACGACTGCAAACGCAATACTACAATTGCGATGGATGTTTCAAGGACCAGATCTGATATGGCTGTAACCAGCTAATGTGCGGTGTATCTGAGTGCAAATATGAAGTGTAACGCGCTATTTATAATCGAAATATATGCAATAGAAGCGGAGATACGTTTTTGTGAATACGTAAGCCTGAATATGCGCAACAGCAGTTACGCTGTGATTGACAGAGCCTAGAGTTGACCGCAAACTTGCAGATGTGCGTTGGTTATGGCATGGGATATGAAATATAACGGGCATCGCATTGTACCCATTTGCGCTATAGAAACGGAGATACGTGGATTTGAATATTCTAACCTGAATATGCAAAACTGCAATTACGCTTGATATGTCAAGGACCAGAGATGATATAGTAGCTCGAGCCAGCTGAAGTGCGCTGTATTTGGCAGCCAATGAGGAGTATATCTCGCACCTAATTGACGACAAATCTGCAATTGCAGCGGTGATACATTGTAGTTAATATTCAATAATGGGCCTATTACGATACAGATAGTATTAGCGTGACTGAAACACATTTCCGTCTCAGTAAAACTATTTTATTTCAAGCTTCACGCTACAGTTCTGAATCCGGACAAGACCGTTTCAAGTTCTCGCAAAAGCAAGCAGTCAAATTACGGTACTTACACGAGTTAGAGTCTAATACATTTTACTGGTCCAACATCGATGGGGCGATCTCGCACCGAAATTTTCGGAGGACCGCGTAATCTTCCAACGACGACCGCCGTACGAGCAGCGGATAAACTTATTTCGTTCCTTAAGTTGTCCTCACCGCGTCCTCTACTTCTTGATTCTTGGTTGGTAGCTTTAGCGGCTGCAGGTCCGAGGAATTGCATCTTGACCCGCTTTCTCGTATGTCGCATGTGGCGTCTCACTTTCCGCCGTAGACACTTGTCGGATCTATATACGTTGAAGCATTTGCGCGAGACAATCGCGGCGCTCCGCAGGGACGAGGGATCCAATTTTCGAAGTATCAAGTGCGAAACCTCCAGTGGTAGTTCGGAAATGATACTTGGCACGAACAAACCAACGACGCGTAGCACAGATCTAATGAAACTCCATGTTGCTTCTATTGTGGCGCGAGCACTACTGACGGTCTGGCTGAGAATGAATTCTTATATATGTGCCGTTCGTCACGGTGCACTGCGAGTTCCGGCTCCGGTGAGAGTCCTGGACAGTCAGAATCGATCGCATGTGCATGTATCATCCTATAGATCGGGTTCACATTATTATTAGTGTTAGATGCGTGAAACGAATCTTCATTTGGATTAGACGTTGTAGTTATGCAATAGAGCAGATATTCACTAATGCGAATTTGATTTGAGGTGTATGGTAGCGATTTAGGTTTAAAGGCACAAGAGTATATTTAACTATGTAACTTATTAAAATATACCCTACGTGTACACTAGTCGTATAATACACTTGTTGTCTTGATTCGTGATTACGAATAGATGGGCGCAAAGAAGTATCGACTTAGCTGCTACTCCTCGTGTCACTCGATAAAAAAGAATGCCTCGCTACCCTGCTCGCTATATTCATATGCGTTGGAGTTGACAAAAGGCGTTGGGATTTGAATTTTGAATGTGTTCTCGAAAATTCGCAACTGACGCTGAACTCTCGACCTCGTTTACAAATGTTGAATTTTCGGGTAGTTGACTCGAGGGCATATGATCACGACAAAATCTACGGATTTTGATTAACCTTCGGTAACCGCCGAAGGTTGTCGGATCTATAATAAACTCATCTTTCAGTAAACACGATTTTTTGTGTAGCGGGTTCACTAGACCGAAACCGTTATGAATTTTACCTACGAGTGCCGCTACAGTACCCGCTTGCCAGTGTTAACGTTACTTCTTTTTATGTTTGTTTATGTATGTTAGCGCGGTGCCCATGCTAACCGCTTAATTCAAACCCGTTTGAGGAGGAGAACGAACTCTCCTGCCCGAACGCGTGGTATAATTGGTTCTTGCGTCTCCGTCGCTTTGTTGCGCTTGCTCGCTGCTTTGCGGTCGGAAGATTTTCCCAGGTAAAAATACGTCGTAGGTTTCTGCGCTCCTTTCCAGATGCTCAATATCTTCCGACACGATGAAGGCGGGTTTTATACGATCTACGGAGACTTTCACGCTTTTGTCCTTCATCCGTATGGTAATGGTTTTCATCCATGCTGTGTAACCTGATAGGGGTCATCGTATGGTGGTTGCAGTGGACCTCCGATTGCATCGTGGCGTACGAAAACGCACGGCGACGTTTCTAAATCGCGGAACATGAACGTTTTCTTTTCGCCGTGTCGTGAAGTCGGCAGAGGTCTAATATCGCTCATTCGCTCTCGCAGACAGTTTGCGAATTCCGCGTTGGCCGGTTGTTTTGCTGGTACAAAGAATTCTGCTGGCAATCGTATGTCCGTACCATAAATCATTTCGGCTGCCGTTGCGCTCAGGTCCTCCTTGATAGCGGTTCTAATGCCTAAAAGAACTATGGGAAGGCTTTCAACCCAGTTGCTCGAATTGTGGCATTTGATTGCGGCCTTAAGCTGCCTGTGAAAGCGCTCTACCATCCCGTTGGTCGCGAGGTGGTAGGCTGTGGTACGCAAATGCTTAATGCCGAGCATCCGGCATAGTTCGTTGAAAAGACTGGATTCGAATTGGTGTCCTTGATCGGTTGTTATTTTTGCTGGGACACCAAAACGCGCTATTCATGTGGAAAGAAGAGCCGAGGCAACGGCCGTCGCTTCCATATCTGGTATTGGAATCGCTTCGGGCCAACGTGAAAAACGGTCGATACATGTTAGACAATATCGGTAGCCTTGTGAATATTGCATGACGATGATGTCTAAATGTATATGCTCGAATCGTCCTGCGAGCTCTCCGAATGTTCCGGTCGGCGTTGATACGTGTCTCGCTATTTTACATTGTTGACACGGGATGCATTGCCGTGTCCATGTTTGGCATTTATTTAATTTTTGTTTACCGCCGGCCAAACTATACGCGATTTTACGAATTTTTGGGTCGCGCGTATCCCTAGATGGGAAAGTCCGTGGAGCGAATTGAATACGTCGAGCCGCAAGTGTTGCGGTACGTACGGTCGTACGATCTCGCCTGATACATCGCAGTATATTTCCGCGTCGTTATCCGGAAAACGAATTTTCTTAACCTGCAACGCGGATATATCGGAGTTGATGATGTCGCGGAGCTCCTTGTCGTTTTCTTGCGCGGCGGCGAGAATTGTGTGATCCACGGATTTTCCTATGGCTTCGATGCGAGATAGGGCGTCGGCTGCATTCTTATTCAGCCTTTTTATATGCCTTATATCGGTCGTGAACTTTTTTTTTTTTTTTTTTTGCGTGGGGAGTGGAAAATGCTATTACGCATTCCCAGTGTCCCGCATCACTGGGTTATGTGGGAGTCGGTCGGATGTCGTTGCCATACCCACTAAAAACCCCTCCTCCTTCTTCCTCCGCTTGGGGGGCAGACAACCCCGGTAAAACCTGTCGGCAGTCATCAGGGTTGTCCTTTCGTGCCCCGTAGTATCTACTTCTTCGGGCCGTTACTGCTCATGTCGTCCTCTCAGCCAGTTCAGAATACTGGGCTGGTCTCCTTCTGCGGTTTTTCGTTGTTTCATGTTCTTGCCCTCATTGCTCCGCGTAGTTGTTGTTTCGCTCGTTCTCCTCCTTGCTTCTTCCCAGGCCCTCGCTGTCACCCTCCTGTGACACATGACGGTCTTGCAGAATTGCCTAAATTTATTCCAGCTCTCGTCCTTGGCGGTCACCGTGGCGATCAGATTGCCCACGTCTATCTTCCCGCCCAGAGCGTTCTCCAGCTCGATCCTTCTGTCCGTCCACTTCGGGCACGCGAAGAGGGCGTGCTCTGCATCGTCGTTCGGGTCTCCACAGTCGAGACAGTTGCTGTCGCTGTCCCTGCCAATCCTTTTCCTATAGACACCGAAGCTCCCATGCCCGGTTAGCAGCTGCATGGTGTGGTGATCGATGTCCATCTTCTTGTTGGTAAATAACAGCGCACTCGGTATTAGCTTCTTTGTGATATTTTCTTTTTTGTAGTTGTTCCACTCCTTCTGCCAGTCCTCTTGGGCCTTCTTGCGAATCGCCTCCAGTTCCTCCTTCAGCTTGCAGTCGTCATCCGTGCCACTCCTGGGCCCATGGATCTTGTTCCTCTCGTAGGTCTCTCCGAGCATCTTTATCTGTATGTAAATCGGGAGATTCCCGGTCAACACGCAAAGTGCCGCGTGGAAGACGGTACGGTATGCCGTCGTTGTTATGCACAGGGCCGTTCGTTGTGCACGTTTCAGCTTTTTCCTGTTCTTATCGGTATTCGCTGCTCTAGCCCACACCGGTGCTCCGTAAGTTACGATGGACTCCCACACATTGTAGTAGAGCCTACGAGCCAAGCTGGGCGGCCCGTTGATGTTGGGTAGAATTCCCCTAAGTGCTCCTATTAACTTGTCGGCTCTGTTACACACCATCTCGATATGCGCACCGAATCTCCGACTGGAGTCAATGACGACTCCGAGATACCTGATGCGATCGACCGTTTCGATGTCCGAGGAGCCCAACCTGAGTTTCACCACTCTCGGCACTCGCAAGCTTGTGATGAACATGACCTCCGTCTTTTCTCTCGCCAGGGTGAGCCCGACACTCGTGCACCAGTCGTTGGCGATCCTTAGCATCGTGTTGACCTTGGCGGAGGCCTCTTCGTTCCTCCCGACGGAGCATGTGATGGCCAGATCATCCGCGAAGGCGGTTGCTCTGACCATTGGCATGTTGTCGAGTCTCTCGAGCAACCGGTCGTATACCAAGTTCCACAGGAATGGTCCGAGGATGGGTCCCTGCGGGACTCCCGCCGCCACCTCGTGCTCCACCGTGCCGTGCTGGTTGCTCACGATGATCCTCCTTCCGGATAGGTAACTGCCGATTAGCCTTTTGACCTTCCATGGCAGCTTCCTCTTGTCAAATTCCTCGTATATGCTCTTCCAGCTGAGCGAATTGAAGGCATTGCTAATATCTAGGGTGATCATCACGCATACTACCTTCTTCTGTCTGCAGATGTTGGCAAACTTCATCACCTGCGTGATGGCGTCTACCGTACTCCTCTTCTTTCTGAAGCCATATTGCCTCCGATGGAACGGGTCCATTCCGATGCATCTCTCGATGATCTTCTTAAAGCATTTTTCCCAGATCTTGCTCATGGTTGGGAGTATGCTTATCGGCCGGTACGCGTTAGGGAGACTGGGATCCTTACCCGGTTTCCTTAGCAGTATTACTCTGGCCGTCTTCTAGCAGACTGGGATCCTTCCTGATTCAGTGATGCCGTTGAACGCCCTTGTCACGAGTTCGCTCCTGCGACTCGCTACCAGCTTCGCGATCTCGCCCGGCACGCCATCGACTCCTGCAGCCTTCTTGGTGTTCATTCTTCCGGCGGCATCGACGACATCGCCTTCGCCGATGGCGACGCTGAGGCTAATATCTCCTTCTTCTTCGGTCTCTGCCTCTTCGCGGCCCTCATAATGGGGGGGTCCGTGTCCCAAGGTGAATAGCCTCTGTAGGACTGCCTTCACCATGTCGATCGGCATGTCGTTGGTTGGTCCCTTGCTTTTACATATCTTCATGACCGTGCGATAGGGTTTTCCCCAAGGGTCGCTCTCCAGTATCTTGCAGTATTCTGCCCAGGCTGTTTTTTTGCTGCGGGCGATCTCCTTTTTTAATTGCCTTCGGATCTCCTTGTAGGCGTTGACGAGGGGCTCGGTGTTGCCGGCGTTCTTCTTCCTTTCTCTCGTCACCTTCCTGAGCGCTTTGTGCGCCTGCGCTCTCAGTTCCGCGATCATCGGGTTCCACCAGTAGTTCGCGTACTTGCGGGTCGCCGCAAAGTTCGACTTCCTTAGCATCCCTTCGCACGTACCTTCGATGCTCTTTTGCAGTGGCTCGGCCCCATCCTCTCCGATAGCCGCGTTGAGGTCTTCCTTCTTCAGTGTGTCGTCGAATCTGCTCAGGAACTCCTCCGGCGATATGTCCTTGGTCACGTACCTGTAGAACTTCGATACGGTTCGGGTCTTCCTCGCCTTAAACCTGTGGAGCACGTACAGATGGTCCGAGGCCGAGTATTTGTCCAAGACCGCGCTTCCGGCGTGTATCTCGCTGACCTTATTGGATACGCTTATTATGTCGGGGAAGCTCGTCTTCCCGTTCATGAAGAAGGTATACTTTTCCTTGAGCCTCAGTGGAAACACCCGGTGGCTGCTTAGTGCCTCCATTAAGACTCTCCCTCTCTTGTCTGTGGTCGATCCTCCCCAACAGGTTGACTTTGCGTTGAAGTCTCCGGCCACGACGACCTTGTCGTGTCTTCTAGCAGCACTCTTCGTCATAGTCGACAGCGTGTCTATGTATTCGGAGTATGCTAGCATATTTATGTTGGGCGAACAGTATCCGCTGAAGCAGAAGACGTCGCCGACGCGGACGCCCACTATCCCGTCGCTCTTGACCTCTGTTGTTTCATCAGGCAGTTTGCCGTTGAGGAGTGTGACCCATATCGAGGCGTCTCCTTTGGTGTCATTAAACCAGTGCGGTAGTTGCCTGTTCGGCTCGGAAATTATTATTATATCCGGCCTAAGTTCGATCGCGCATTGGTGCATCATGTCCTGCGCCAGCTTGCATCTGTTGAGGTTTATCTGCAGTATCCTCATTTATTCGCTTTCAACCGCCTTCTATACTCTGGACAAGCCAGGGATCCGGTTACGTGGTCAAATTTCACACCTTTCTCCTTGCTGCAGATGGAGCAGCAGGGTGCGTTGGCGCAGGCAGCTATCGTGTGGTCTTTGGCTCCGCACTTCCTGCAAATCTCCTTTCCAGGGCTTATCGCCGTGCATTTGTTCGCGATATGACCGAACATGTGACATCTGTAGCACTTTACTACATTGGGTAGTGCCTTTATCGAGGCTATCGTCAAGCCGGTTCTGATCTTCCGGCTCGCCCCCTCTTTGGCCAGGTAGGCTTTCGGCATCGTCACTATTGCCGATTGGGTGCCCCACGGCGCCATTTTTAGGGTCTTTACTTCGACCTCAGTGATGTCGCTTATGCCCAGATGCATTCCTATCACCCTGGCTAGTTCTTCCTTGCCTACGAGCGGGTCTATATCCCTGATCTCTACGGAGGTCTTGTCGCGCATTGGTAGCGCTCTCACCTTGCCTCTTAGCGCAGTGTTCATATCCGCCGCGGTCTTTTTGGCGTTGCTACCTGCTTTCAGCTCGATCAGAATGTCACCTGTTCTGGTCCTCCTAATTCCACAGCTCTCTTTTAGGGTCTCCTTTGCCCCCATCAGGTCTTTGTAGGCCTGGATCCACTCCTTGTCTTGCCCTACTTTGACGAGGATGGCTTCGGGTCTGTTACGTATCCTCTTCGGTCCCTCCGGCCTCTTTGGCTTGTCCAATGCCGCCCTTCCTGCGTTCGCCTTACTGACCACCGTCGGGGTGTCCGTTCTTTTTCCTCTCCTTCCGCGGACAGGGATCCAGTCATCCTTTACATCGCTGTCCGTGTAGTCAGTAGTCGCTTTTGCCGAGCTGTTGCCGGCACAGGCTCCTGCGTAGGAGGCCTCCATGGTCGTTGGTCTCTTTCTCTTGGTGTCGCCCTTCCCCTCGACGGGCGATCTCTCCTTCCTTTTTCCTTCCTTCTCCTCACTCCTCTCCGGATGGGTGGTCATCCTGGTGGCCGTGACTGTCCTAGCGTTCCTCTTGAGCCTCAACTCGTCCAACATCGAGTGGAGCTTGGACGCTTTTTTACTGATAGCGTCCCTCCTTTTCTTGATGTCGGTATCCTTTTTGCTCATGAGGTAGAGTCTGCTACCTATGCATTGGATTTCGCGGAAGACTTCTGTGATGATTTCCGTCATCGCCTTCCATTCGCTCATTTTGATGACGATACTGTCCTCGTCATTGCTTTCGGTCTCGGCCGTTGCTTTGTTCGCCATGGCCTTCCTCCTGAGACATTCCCTTGGTGCCGCCGCTTCGCTGCCGCTGTCCGACATTTCCGCCGGTGTGTCTATCTCCGAGGTGCTGGCCGCTTCGTCCTTCGTTGCCATCGGCTGGCTTCTGGCCTGGCTTCTCGTTGTCTTGCACGCACTCCCCTCCACTGGGGACTTTCTCAAATATCTGGTGATCTTGTCACCTTTCGGGATTTTTTCCTTTGCGAATCGGGTCGCCTTTACGGTGGGTGGTGTCTTATCCTTGAGTGCCTGCATTGGCATCTCGACATCCTCGATGAATCCCGCGATGTCTTCATCAAATTCGAGGTATCTTCTTGTGCTTTTTTTGCACATCTTTCCCTCTGTGACATCTGCGGGTGTTTCTTGGTCCCCGGTCGTGTTTACCCAACGAGGGGAGGCCCTGGGATCGACCTTCCCCTCGCCGTTCGTCCAGTCGTTGGGTGACCGTCGGGTCGAGCCTGGGACGCTACTCGAATCCCCGACGGGGCCTGGAAGCTCCGAAACCCCCTGAGCCGTAGGTTTACTTACCTTGTAGTACTTGTCCATATTGTGTTTATGACTTTAATATACATATATATATATGTATGTTTGAGGTGTATCCTTCCGCGTGTATGCGATTCGTGTCCTAAATACTTGCCGATGTCGTCGTAAGGTCGCCTGTCGTCTGTCTGATGACCGGATACTTAAACTCGCAGAGTCCCTATCACTGTTCGACGCGGGGAGTTTAGACTGGCCCTCCACGGGGGCGCTCTCCCACTCCTTGGTTACCCAGGTAGCCCGCACGGTGGCGCTTCGGTCTCGCGACCCAAGATGGCCTTCGCTCTGCCCCTAACCTCACTTTCCACACACAGCACTTTCAATCGTTTCTCTCGCTTTTATACCAGCGAGCTCCCCTATTTCTTGTATACCCACTCATTCCGGAGCACTAGAAACTTCACTTTCGTGCACTTTTCCGCCCGAGTTCTTTAATTTACCCAGATATTTCGGTTATGCCTACGGAGCGTCGTGCACGTGACCGTTCTGCTTGCCGCCATCATCGAGTGTCTATATCGGTCGTGAACTGCCCGATATAATCTAGTTGACGGAATTGTCTCGGCGATCACTTGTCGGGATTTTGACTGAACGCATAGGTGTGGGGTTTGTGATCTATGAAAATAATGAAATTCCTCCCATCTACGGCGTGTCTAAATCGCTTGACCGCCGTATACATAGCGAGTAATTCGTGATCGTACGCGCTATATTTTCGCTGCGCGAAATTTGAGGCTTTAGTTAAGAAACCCAATGGTGGCCGAGTGTCATTCGCGCGTTACTGCAACACCGCCCCTATTGCAAAGTCGGACGCGTCTACTGCGAGGCTGATGAGCGCGCCAGGTATACGATGCGCTAACATCGTAGCGTTAGCTAGGGCGCGTTTTGACTCGCTAAAGCTCGTTTTGGCTTCCTCCGACTAAATAATGGGCATGTTGCCCTTTTTCGCCCCTTGGAACAAATCGTTGAGGGGTTGCAAAATTTTAGCTGCCCCCGGTATGAAACGTCGGTAAACGTTAATCATACCGAGGTATCCGCGTAGTGTCTTGATGTTCGCGGGGAGCGGTGCTTCGTTTATGGCTGTAACGCGATCGGCGAGCGGTTTTATTCCGTGCGCGTTTACCGTATGGCCTAGGAAGGCTATTTCATTAATTCCGTACTCGCACTTTGCGAGGTTGATTACTACGCCGTACTGGTTTAGACGTTCGAACAAGATCCGCAAGTGCCAGCGGTGCTGCTCCTCGGTTTCCGAAGCTACCAAGAAGTCATCTATGTACGCGTAAACGAAATCTAAGCCTCGCGTCGACAAATCTTTGACACGTTTGCGCGGCGTTTCGAAGCCCAAACATCATGTTGTTTGCCTCGAAAAGGCCGAATGGTGTCGAAATCGCGGTTTTTGTAACGTCCTCAGGCGCGATTGACATTTGATGGTAGGCTCGCACTAAACCAATTTTTGAGAATATTCGCCGACCGTGTAAATGCTGCGCGAAGTCTTGTATGTGCGGTGGAGAGCACCTGTCGGGTACAGTTCGGGCGTTTAGCGCCCTGTAGTCACCGCAATGTCGCAGACTTCCATCCTTCTTTGGGACGACGTGTAGTCGAGATGCCCGGGAACTCTTCGATGGGCGCATGACTCCTTCCTCGATAAGTGTTGCAAATTCCGCCTTGATTGGCTTGAGACGGTCCGGTGCGAGAGGGCGGGGTTTGCAATATACGGGCGGGCGGGGTGTGGTTTCGATGTGGTGCTCCACACTGTGCCGTATTTTCTCTCACCCAAAGGCCGGTGGGCGCGTTAGATCTGCACATTTCTCCAACAATTGGTGGTAGACCAAATCCCCGTTTACGGTCTTAATCATAAGCTGTTCGCAGTTGACGGCGTATCCCCTGGTCGATAGCTGGTTTGTTGTGTCGAGAAGTCGTCTTTTTCTTGGATCCACAAGCAACCCGTAATGACTTAGGAAATCTAGGTCGATGATGGGGGTTTGCACATCGGCGACGGTGAAGTGCCATTTGACGGCACGTCTAAGGGACAGGTTCAGCTCCATCGCTATAGTGCCGTACGTTGCGATGCGCGTCCCATTGGCAGCGAATAGTTCATACGTTGTTTTCTTTACGTCCCTAGATAGCCTGCTACGGGGATGAACGCCGATATCAGCACCGGTGTCAACTAAGAACGAAGTCTTCGTTCTCTGGTCCAAAATAAAGATGCGGCGAGATCCCAAGCCGTCGCCGTCCTCCGCTTTTACGGACGGCTGGGGTCGTTTCCCGACTTCCACTTACAATCGTGGCGCGATCGCCGAACCTCGCATGATAGAAGCAAATTCCGTCCTGGCGCGGATAGTCTCGGGAACGCGAACGGCGGCGGGGTCAAGTGAGAGAATTCGAACGTCTTCGTAGTCGATGATACCCGCTGATTCCCATAGCCTTAATCTGTTCTCGCAGTCTACTGACCTCGGCGGCCAGTGCGTCGTTTTTGCCTTCGTGTGATGCCGGTGGCTCGATTGTGACTACCTTAGCGCGCTGCCCGTTACGATTATACGCCTCATCGAGTTTATCCGCTCTCCTGGTCAGTTTCTCGATACTCGTATCGTCCACTGCAGCCAGGACTTCCCTGATGCGATTCCTCCACAAGCTGTGGATGAATTCATCGGAAGCGAGGGGGCTGGCTAATTTTTTAAGTCATTATAAAACTGTGAGGGTTTTCTGTCGCCCATCTCTTCACGTTCGACTAACCTTTCGAACTTGGCGCTGTCCGATTCGGTCAGGGCGCGGATCAGCTCGCTCTTCAATTTATCGTACTGGCCTGTGGCGAGGAGGTTGGTCACTGTATCCTCAATCTTCGCGAGGTAATGTGGGTCGAGGAATCCCATGAGGGCTAAGGATTTTTCATCGTCGTGGAAGATGCCGGCTACCCCGAAATATTTCTCTAAAATGGAAAACCAAATCCTGGTCATCGTGGGCATAAAGGGCGGCACGCGGAACGATGAGCCGGCTGGAGTTCGTTTGCTCTCCTTTTCCATTGTGTGAGTTGCGGACTATGATATTCAAACTACGACTAGCCTATCGCTGTCACCTCTTACACAAAAATCACGTCGGTGTCACCAGTTTGAGATGTATGGTAGCGATTTAGGCTTAAAAACACAAGAGTATATTTAACTGTGTAGTTTATTAAAATATACCCTACGTGTACACTAGACGTATAATACACTTGTTATCTTGATTCGTGATTACGAATAGATCGGCGCAAAGAAGTATCGACTTAACTGCTACTGCTCGTGTCATTCGATAACAAAGAATGCCTCGCTACCCTGTTCGCTATATTTATATGCGTCGGAGTTGACAAAAGACGTTGGGATTTAAATTTCCAAGATGTTCTCGAAAAATCACAACGGACGCTGAACTCTCGACCTTGTTTACAAATGTTGATATTTCGGGTAGTTGACTCGAGGGCATGTGATCACGACAAAAACGACGGAATTTGATTAGCCTTCGGTAACCGCCTAAGGTTGTCGAATCTATAATAAACTCATCTTTCAGTAAACACGATTTCTTGTGTAGCGGGTTCACTGGACCGAAACCGATATGAATTTTACCGACGAGTGCCGCTATAGGTGTATAATGAATCCTCAGGCTAGCTAAACATATACTGTTGAGATGCGTTGACATCTGGCAATCATCTTATCCGACGGATAGAGTCTGCGAGTGGCGAGACACGGGACAGAAACCGTTGGAATGTTTACTGTCAGGTGCCGCTACGATTATTTCATTTAAGGACAGCTATAGAATTACTCCATGCCTTTATTAGACAAAACGTCGGAATGGATGGCTACAATTGTTGAATTACAGCTATGGTAGAATCTAGATTACAATGTTACGGGATTTTCCCAAAATTCCAAACGGAAGGTTCCCGTGTTCTTTCATCTCCGATTTATATTTATGCTTGATCTGTCTGGGACCAGTCTGGATATAGCGCAAACTGGCTGGCATACGATGTATTTGGCAAGAGATGTGCAGTACCAGGCACGTCGAATTGTCGACATATCAGCAACAGCAACGGAGATACGTGGAGTTGAATATTTGAGTCTGAATCTGCAAAACAACAATTACACTGCATATAACAGAGACCAGAGTCGATGTTCTGGCGCGCAACACATTTGCACTCCATCCCGCGCGGCTTGACAGCCAACGGTCCACGTGCCATCCTTCGAATCTTCCATAGGCCCAAGGACCCATCATAAAGCCGAAATCCGAACTGCATTGTTCGCACATATGGTCTAAGTCAATCTGTTTGCCCGAAAAGACTTTCTTATTCTAGAAGTGTTTTCGGTCGGTTTTTAGAAAGGTCCTTGGGTTCATTACGCCCTCTTAAGAATTACGGAGAAGGCGGGTATTGGCCTAACTAAAAAAGCGGACATCTACCTAACGGAAAATCTGAAATTTCCCATAAACAATGTCGCCTAGGACCCACGTTGGTAGGAGGCTTCTTCCTCCTCTCTTCCTTTCTAACATTAGTCATAACCAATCGGCATCGCGGATCATTGCCCTCACTTTCCTAACTAACAATGTAATCAACGAATCCGCGTTCTTCGCTCAAAGGGCACACCAATACCGAGCTTCGTACTCACATCAGAATAAACTTTAGAGTTACATCATCTCTCACGGTGACTAGAGTTCCTGCAATCCCTATAACTCTCACCGTTCCTATATCTCTAAGAGCCTCCTATTTCTCTCACAGTATCCAGAAGTCCGACAGCTCCTACAGCTCTCACGGACCTGGAGCTCCTATAGCTCACACTCTCATCTAAGAATAATCCATCTCTTCGTTATCTGTATCTTAAGCAACGGCGTTCTTACTCAGTGTGATTGTATAACTCGCTGGAAATACATATATTTTTTATAACTTTGTGACTCCCAGTGTTATACCACAACGACTACACCTATTATCCTAAGCGAAATACGGGGATCGAACTATCCGTGGTGTCGATTATTCCAATCGTAACGGGAATTTACGACTCCCATTGACGCGTATTCAAACGACCGCGTCTCCCCGCGATAGCTCGAAAATACAGTCGACACAGCGCAAACCGAATAAGTACTGTATTTGACTGTAATTGTGGAGTATAGCGCGCATCGCATTTGCGACATGTATCCAATAGCAGCGCTGATACGTTGGTTTGATCATTTAGGCATGAATATGCAAAACAGCAATTACGCTGAATCTGTCAGTGACCAGAGAAGACGTAAGACAGAAGAGATGATAGAATCGGAAGATGTGCTCTGTGCTCACCAGCAAATCAGGAGCACAACGCTCACCGAATTGTCGTCACATCTGCCACAGAAACGGAGATACGTTGCTTTCGATATTCAAGCATGAATATGCTAAACTGCAATTATGGTGTATTTGACAGGGACAAGAGTGAACATAACGCTAAACTACTGATGTGAGCTGTATATGACATCAGATGACAAATATAACGCGCACCGAATTGTCTGTAAGTGTGCCATAGAAACGGAGATTCGTTGGTTCGAATATATAATACTGAATATGTAACACTGCAAATACGCAGGGTTCGGCTGGGTCCCGATTTTACATGCATCAAACGGGATAACATGCACTGTGCTTGGCAGCAAATTTGGAGTATAACGAGCCTCTAATTGTAGCCATATGTGCCATAGAATCGGAGATACGTCGGATGAATACTTAATCCTGAATATACGAAACTACAACTACGCTGGATCTGGCTGGGTCCAGATTTTACATAGAGTAAACCGGATGATCTGCACGGCACTTGGCATCAGATGTGGAATATAACGCGCATCGTATGACCAATGTTTCTGCAAAACAAGCGGAGATACCTTGATTCGAATATGTAAGCATTAATATCCAAAACTGCAATCACGCTGGATTTCTCCGAGTCCAGTCTTGACAGTGTGCAAACGGGCTGATGTGTGCTGTATTTGGCAGCAAATGTGGAGTATAACATGCATCCTATTGTCGACGTACCTACAATGGATACGGAGATACTTTCACTTGAATAACTAGGCTTGAATATGCAAAACTACAAATACGCTGGATTTGACTGGGTCCGGATTTAACACGGCTAAAACCAGATGAAGCGCTCTGCGTATGGCAGTCAATGTGGAATATAACGCGCATCGTATTGTCGACATATGTGCTATTGAATCGGAGTCACGTTGATTTGAATATTTAAGCGTGAGCATACAAAATTGCATTTGGGCTGGATTTTGCAAGGACCAGAGTTGACACAGCACAATCTAGCTGATGGGCAATGTAGCTACAGCAAATGCGGAGTACAAGGCGTATGGAATTGTCGACATATGTGCAAAAGAAGCGGCGAATCTTTGAATGCAATATTAAGCATTAACAAAAAAAACTACAATTACGCTGGATTTTACAGGGTCCAGAGTTGACATAGCACAGACCGGCTGATTTGGCATCATATGTGGAGTATTCTGCGCATCGAATAGGCGACATAGAAACCAAGCTACGTTCATTTGAATATGTAGTATTTGAACATTTCGCCTGAAAATGCATAATTGCAAATACGCTAAGTTTGGCTGCGCCCACACGTTACATAACTCAAACCAGATAATGTCCTTTGTATTTGGCTGCAAAAGTGGCGTATATCGCGCATCGAATTGTCGGCATATCTGCAATGCAAACGGCGATACGGTGATTTGAATAATTAATCATGAATATGCAAAGCAGCAATTTCGCTCGGTTTGACAGAGACCGGAGTTGACATGGTACAAACCAGTAGATGTGCGGTGCACATGACATCGGATGTGAAATGTAACGGGCATCGCTTTGTCGCCATATGTGCAATGGAAACGGAGATACATTCATTTGAATATGTTAACCTTAATTTGTAAAACTGTAATTACGCTTGATATGTCGAGGACCAGAGATGATATAATAGCACGAGCCAGCTGATGTGAGCTGTATTTGGCAGGCAATGAGGAGTATATCTCGCATCTAATTGACGGCAAATCTCCAATCGCAGCGGTGATACGTTTTATTTAATATTCAATAATGGGCCTGTTACGATACCGATAGTAATAGCGTGACTGAAACACATTGTCGTCTCAGTAAAACCATTTTATTTCAAGCTTCACGCTACAGTTCCGAATCCGGACAAGACCGTTTCACGTTCTCGCAAGAGCAGGAAGTCAAATTATGGTACTTACACGAGTTAGAGTCTAATACATTTTATTGGTCCAACATCGATGGGGCGATCTCGCATGGAAATTTTCGGAGGACCGCGTAACCTTCCAACGACGACCGCCGTACGAGCAGCGGATAAACTTATTTCGTGCCTTAGGTTGCCCTCACCACGTCCTCTACTTCTTGATTCTTGGTTGGTAGCTTTAGCGGCTGCAGGTCCGAGAAATTGCATCTTGACCCGCTTCCTCGTATGTCGCATGTGACGTCTCACTTTCCGCCGTAGACACTTGTCGAATCTACATACGTTGAACCATTTGCGCGAGACAAGCGCGGCGCTCTGCAGGGACGAGGGATCCAATTTTCGAAGTATCAAGTGCGAAACCTCCAGTGGTAGTTCGGAAATGATATCTACCTTACTTGGCACGAACAAACCAACGACGCGTAGTAGAGATCTAAAAAACTCCATGTTGCTTCTACTGTTGCGCGAGCACGACTGACGGTCTGGCTAAGAATGGAGGCTTATATATCTGCTGTTCGTCACGGTGCACTGCGAGTTCCGGTTCCGGGTGAGAGTGCTGGTCAGGCAGAATCGATGGTATGTGCATGTATTTTCACTTACATCGGGTTCACATTATCATTAGAGTTAGAGGCGCGAAACGAATCTTCATTTGGTTTAGACGTAGTAGTTATGCAATAGAGCAGATATTTACTAGTGTAAATTTGATTGTTATATAATTTGACAAGTAGTCGTGGTAATTAGGTACTCGAGAAGCTAATGACAATGATCCTGGGTTCAATAACAAAGCCGCGGTCAACGGGACAACAGAATTCGTTTTCATCCTGATTCCAAGTTGTACCCTACTTCCTTATCTACGATATAGGTAGGACTGGATATAGGTAGATGGATATACGATATATACTGGATATACGATATAGGTAGGACTGAAGAAACTCTTTGTCAAAACATAGAATATCCACCGAGTGTTAAGGCTCTTTGTAACTGGCTAATGTGACCTCACGAGAGAATGATTTTCCGGCACGATGATGCTGCAGAGGAAAACTATGATGGGTGTGTCTAAGGGCACCAGAACATCGGATTCGTGGAGAAATGACTTCGCTCGGAAAGAGATTGTAAGTGGCGTTACTGTTAATTGGACAATTTCCATGTTGATGGTTAGAGAAGGATGCTAGTAGCCCTTGAGGGAACGTTGCTAGCGGGAAGCGTCGTCCGTGGAAAAATAGATTTCACCTATCATCCCGTAGTTGGAACAAAGACTGTTTGCCTGTTTAGGACTGTTAAGGACTTTAGTTAACTAAATCTTAAGGTTCATAATGGGTCCGCAGGCTAGCTAAACATATACTGTTGAGAAGCGTTGACATCTGGCAATCATCTTATCCGACGGATAGAGTCTGCGTGTGGCGAGACACGGGACAGAAACCGTTGGAATGTTTACTGTCACGTGCCGCTACGATTACTTCATTTCAGGACAGCTATAGAATTACTCCATGCCTTTATTAGACAAAACGTTCATCCCTTGACCGCGGCTACGTTCGGTGACTGGTTGTCGCCTCGAGGCCATGTTCGGTATCACAAGTTTCGAACAATTACAATCGGACTGGATGACTACAATTGTTTAATTACCGCTACCGTAGAATCTAGATTACAATGTTTCGGGATTTTCCCAAAATTCCAAACGGAATGTTGCGGTGTTCTTTCATCTGCGACTTATATTTATGTCGCTGGTAGTTCTTACGCATTAGCTTATCGACGGCCTGGCTGGGAACGATCAGGGAAGCGAACTTTTCTGCCCGCGCGCCTGGAGTGATGAATTCCAGAGTCGTCTTCGTTTTGCTCATCTCAAACATCAGGTGGTATTATTACTTCGCGATTTTCGCTGTAATGGTGTTCAATGTTACCGTGCAATAAAAATTCACGCATTTCGGACGGTCTAAGGGTACGATTACGTTCTTGTTGCTAACTTCAATCGCAATGGTCCCTTTTGCTCTCGATATAAATTGATGCGGTCCGCCGTAGGGTGGTTGTAAGGGGTATCCGATGGCATCGTGACGTAGAAATACGTAAGACGATGTTTCGAGTGGAACACGGAGGTTTCTTTTTCGCCGTGTCGCGTAATCGGATGAGGCCTGATCTTTTCTATTCGTAGTTTTAGACGGCTTCCGTATTTCGACTTGGCCTGTTGCTTCGTTGGTACACAGAATTCTGCCGGCAATCGTATGCCGGTGCCATAAATCATTTCGGCTGTCGTCGTTTTCACGTCCGTAATAACTGTTCGTATGCCAAATAAAACTGTTGGCAAGATTTCTACACAGTTGCTCGTATCGTGGCATTTGATTGCTGCTTTTAGTTGACGGTGCAGGCGCTCTACCATCCCGTTGGTCGCGGGGTGATAGGCTGTCGTTCGTAAATGCCTAATGCCCAGGAACAGGCATAATTCGTTAAATATGTTTGATTGGAACTGGCGTCCTTGATCGGTCCTTATCCTTAAAGGTACGTCGAAACGGAATATCCACGTGGAAAGGATGGCTGAAACAACGGTTGCCGCCTCCATGTCGGCGATGGGAACGGCTTCGGTCTAACGCGAAAAACGATCGATTTTCGCCAGGCAATGTCGGTATCCTAGCGTACCGTGTCTGGGGGGGTTTGTCATAAGGTCATCGACGTCCTGTAGCTGTTGATCGCTGAGGCATTTGCCCAGCGTCACGTTCCTAATTATGCTCTAGCAGTTTATATTTCTCTAGGCAAGTTGTTTGAATGAACTGTAATTTATACCTGTTAAATCAGTGTATACTTAATTGAACCACCCCGATGATCCTAACAGAAATAAGGTTATCGATCTGTTCGTGGCTGTTAGGAACATGATACATTTACACTGTACATGTGAATGTGCGTGTAAGCGTCAGAGGACGTCGAGGCCTTAGTTGGGACAAAAGACAAGAGTCAGTCGTTTCAAGTATCTGGAAGAGTTGGTTGGCAACAAGCGTGCGTGCGAGTAGGATTTCGAGGTCTTTAGAGTATAAGATATATGTATAACTGTTGTGTGCTAAATAAAGGGAATTATTTGTATTTCCGAACCCCTTCTATGTCCTTACAGTGGCGTCGATTATCTGATGGTAACGGTTACGACTCTCGTTTACGCGAAACATAGTTGATTTTGTTTAAATGCTAGATATAGTTTCACGTGAGTAGGGGCAGAAGGAAAGAAGGGTATACACGAATCATTTATAAACCACTTAAGAAGTATGGGCGAAAATGATTTGAAAGAGTATTTCTTTACTCAACTTGCCTTATTTTCATATTGCTATTATAACATAAATGTCATGGTAGAAACCCGGATGATAAATAAATGGCTTATTTCGTTAAACAAATTATTGCCTTTCTGAATTAAATTAGATACTTTCAATAATCCTCAACTACGAAATTTATGTTGACTCTTCTATAAATGGTGCATGCCTGTCAGTGAGATATTATAAGAACGAAGAGTTTACCATTAAAACTTTAAGATTTCGACAAAAGTTTTAAAGCGTAGGCGTCACTGTGTAGGTACGTAGGTAGGTAAATTGAGGTCAACCGGATGTAGAGTTAGTGCCGCATTGACTACGCTGGTCTTTACCTTTCTCTCATTGCGTTCGTCAGATAATAAATATAATTTACATGTTATTATAAACTGTATTATAAATTCTTATAAATTTTTGTACATAATATATATTGTTGAGGTAAATAAATTCAAAATTGAGGGAACAACGAATTCAAGTATTATCCTGTGCTTTCGGGTTACTATTGGTGGCGGGGCAGTAGCCGCTTGGGGTACGTGGGCGTTGCCTCTGGGCCGCTTCGGTCAATCTCACTCCGCGAGTAGTTGGGAGCGGCTATGTCGAAGTCAGTTATGAAAGTGCGCAGTGGTTTCTCAGTCTGATTCGTGTATTTTCTATGTATGTCATATCAGATTTCTTGGATATTATTTCGTCACAGTGTAAAATGTGTCTTTTTTATACTTGCGAACTGGTTAATTCTATCGTTGTTACTGAATATTATAATATTCTGGTACATTAGTGTATTTGTAATGGTATAGAATGGATTCGGAAATACAAATAATTCCCTTTATTTAGCACACAACATTTATACATATATCCTATACTCTAAAGACCTCGAAATGCTACTAGCACGCACGCTTTTTGTCAACCGGCTCCTCCAGATACTTCTAACGCCTGACTCTTGTCTTTTGTCCCAACTAAGGCCTGGACGTCCTCTGACGCTTACACGCACATTTACATGTACAGTTTAAATGTATCATGTTCCTAACACGCCTCCTTACATTTATACTGTACACTTAATCGTAGTTACATGCTTTGACGAATTGCGTAACAGAAACTTTAACACTTATTGCCTTATCTACATTTCTCTTAGTATACATTCATCCATGACCTAAACCTATCGAATTTCTCTCTACGCTGTGCCTTCGTAAAAATATCCGCAGTATTTTCGCCTGTAATTACTTTAAATATGTTTATCTTATTCTCCTTTAAGCACTCGTGAACGTAGTGCTAATGAACTTCAATGTGTTTAGAATTTTTTGTAAAATTTCCGTGCTTTGCTATACTTATCACTCCAGAGTTATCCTCATAAATTTTTACAGGGTTATCGTCTAGATTTACATTGAAGATTTTCATAATTTCCCTAATGGACATTAATTCACTCACCGCTTCCGATAGAGCTACATACTCTGCATACGTCGAGTCTTTTGTCACACACCTTTGTTTTTTAGACTTCCAACCAATTACATTTCCATACAATCTAATTACATATTCAGAAGTCGATTTCCTTTCTAAATGATCTCCTGCCTAATCAGCGTCCACATAACAATCCATCGTTTCACATTTTTCGTTCCTTTTATAATCTAATCTTAAATCTCTAGTCCGGTACAAATATTTCAATATTTGCATTGCATATTTAAAGTGTGTCTCATTACAACAATCTTGAAATCTACTCAAATAATTCACACTATAATTTATATCGGGTCTGGTATTTTCACTAATATACAACAATGCGCCAATTAAATTTTTGTATCCAATATCCTCTCTATTTATCTCAGCTTTTTCAATTCTTAAGTTGGTCTCCATAGGTGTACAGTACAATTTGCTATTTTGTAACTTACATTTGTTTGCTAATGATTCAATGTATTTCTTTTGGCTTAATCTTATTTCATTTTTGAAATAATCATAGTCTATATTTATTCCAAGATATTCTTTGACTTCATCTAAATCTTTCATTTCAAATCTATTAGTTAATAAGTTCTTTACCCTTTGTATCTTCCTTTTATTTTTACTACAAATTAGCAAATCGTCTACATACATTAGCAAATAAACAACATTTTCTCCCTCTCCATGTGTATATAGGCACAACTCTATGTTATTCTTCTTAAAACCTAATCTCGTCACATACTTATCAAGACACTCATACCACTCCCTTCGACTTTCTTTTAACCCATAAAGCGCTTTCGATAGTTTACAAACTCTATTCGTTCCGTCCGCATATCCCTTTGATTGATTTACATATACCTCCGAGGTTACTTCACCATTTAAAAAAGCAGTTTCGACATTCATTTGCTCGATAATTAATCCATTTCGACAACAACATGTTAGCAATATCTTAAAGGTCTGATTACTCGCTACTGGGGAGTATATGTCATCAGCTATGTTTCTTTGTTGGAATCCTCTTACCACTAATCTAGTCTTATACCTGTCATCTGATTTTCTCGTGTAAACCCATTTTACATCTAATACGTCTTTGCCTTTTACCCTTTCCAACAATTTCCCAGTTTTATTCTTATAAAGTCATTCCATTTCCTTATCCATAGCTTGTTTCCAATCTTCACTATCTTCGCAACAAATCGCCTCCTCAAATGTACAAAGGATATCTACTCTACAATAATTTGCATGGATTTCACTAATGTTTTCTTTTTCTGGATATCTTACTGGAGTTCTCTTATTACGTGTAGATCTTCTAGGGATGTTTATGCTTTCAAGACTGTTATCATTTTCATCTTCCCTATTTTCTAACTCTTCCTTATTCATGTTTACCAATAAATCATTATCCTCAATGTCATCGTTATCTTTATCGAATGAATTCTCCACAAAACCGATACATTTTGTGTCTGTTTCTATGACCTCTACATGTCTCGCTATTGTTATTTTCCCACCTAATAAGACTCTGTAACCTACTTCACTATATCCAAACAAAATTCCCATATCTGCCTTCTTATCCCATTTTGAAACTCTCTTTTGTTCTTACAAAAACTTTACTTCCATATAGATGTAGATTTTCAACACTCCCGAAGAATATTTCCAAAGGTGTCTTTCTCTCTATTGTATTTGCCAGTATTCGATTTTTCAAGTATACCGCTGTCCAATCAATTTCCAGCCAGTACATTTTATGTACTTTCGCTTCCGCTAACAAGCAACGCGCCATGTCCATCACTGTTCTATTATACCTTTCCGTTGTCCCGTTTAATTCATGTACGTAGGTTGGGCAATTATTTATTCTGATACCTTTATCCCTAGCAAATTTATAAATTCGATTATTCAAGTACTCTTTTCCATTATCACATCTGAATATTATAAACCTCTTGCCAGTTAAATTCTCGGCTTCATTTACAAACTGTACGAAACAATCAAAGACCTCATCTTTTGATTTTATACAATAACTTCTAGCTATTTTGCTATAATTATCGATAAATGAGATGAAATGTTTCTCTTCATTGAATTCGGTAGTCTTAAAACCGCACACGTCCGAGTGAATAATTTCCATTATCTCCATAGCCTTGGTTCGATTATTTTTGAATGGTAAATTTTGCATTTTCCTTTCCATACACACCCTACATTTCAAAAATTCCTTTTTAAATTCATTCGTTATACCAGTAACTAGCTGCTCTTTACCCAAAATATTTAAATATTTAAAATTTACGTGTCCTAGCATCCTATGCCATCTTTTCCTTTTACTCATATCACTACGTTCGGCGCTGTTTGCTAAGTGCTCCTTCCGTTTCAATATACTTTTCATTGTATATGTTCCCTTTTCTTTAACCGCTACTGCTGTAAGCTTATTGTCCACATCTATTACTTTTGCAATATTTCCTATTGAAATGACCTTGTTCCTATTATCTGTTAACTTGCCTAAACTAATCAAGTTTGCGGACATTTCTTTCGCGCAAAAAACATTATCCACATTTATTTCATTTTGCATTCCAAATGCTTCAAAATAACTTATAACATTCCCTAATTTTGTTGCCTTTCGATCTATTATCGCCTAAATATATATTTACCGGTTCTTTAAGGTCAATACATTTATCGAAATAATTTACGCTGTTTATTATGTGATCTGTGCAACCGCTATCTAATAGCCACATTACTTCATTATTACTTATCTCGTTCGCCTCGCCGCTGTGTGCTGAGTGCGCCGTTGCTATCCATGTGCTTTATCTTGAGATACCATGCTCGCTCGTGCCGGTTGTTGACTGACGATGGAAATTTCCATGTCCCCTGCTCGTATTTCCTTTGTTTCCTCCTCCTCTGCTGCGACAACGTGTTGACCCAAGCCAAAAACTGATACTGTTTCCCACTTCGACGCCATTTTGACACTCTCTCGCAAAATGTCCTACTCTTCCACATCTGAAGCATCCTTCCTTTTTTGCAGAATAGGCGTTGGATTGCATTTCTCCTCGATTGGACTTATTTTTCTTCTCCGCTATTTCAATTTTATTTTTTACATACACTGCCGTTTGATTTTCGGCTTTCAGTGCATCTACTATATCCGCTATGTAGCTGTATTCTTCGGGTAACGTAATCAGCATGTAAGTTAGTTTTTCCCTCTCACTCACTTGTGCGCCAGCACATCTTAATTCGTTTATTAATTTTTCGAAACCGCTAAATAACGATGCTGAATCACTGTAGTTCTCAAGTTTTATCTTTTCCAATCTCCTTCTGCATACGACCTGTAGTGCCGTCGACTCTTTCAAGTTTCATTTCATCAAACTTTTTTACTATCTCATACGCCGTTTTTTCTTCTCTAATATATTCCAATTGTCTGTTTGTGATGGCACTATAAATTATATTTATTGTCTTCGGATCCTTTTTGTCCCAGTCTTCACTGTCTGTTTCTGTCTTCACCCTAGTTGTGACAACCTCGCATTCTCTATACTTGAGAAATGTTGTTATTCTTTGCTTCCACATACCGTAAATATTCATCGAAAATAGGTATCATGATTTCCAATCTCTCCATATTAAATGATTCCTTATCAGTTACTCAAGCGTTCCTACGTGCTCGAGGTGTATTTTTCCTCTTTGTAACCTTTGAACGTTTCTTTCTTTACTGAACACTCACTCGATCTAACTCGCAATATTGAAAACCATGCACTAAAATAACTGGCAAAACTATGAACCACGCTCTGCTACCATGTAAAGATATAGAATGGACTCGGAAATACAAATAATTCCCTTTATTTAGCACACAACAGTTATACATATATCTTATACTCTAAAGACCTCGAAATCCTACCCGCACGCACGCTTGTTGTCAACAGACTCTTCCAGATACTTCTAACCACTGACTCTTGTCTTTTGTCCCAACTAAGGCCTGGACATCCTCTGACGCTTATACACACATTCACATGTACAGTGTAAATGTATCATATTCCTAGCAGAATTGTTATGTGACTGATGCATCAACATACCATGCAAGAAGAATTGGAAACTAGGACAAAAAGGAAGAGCTTTGAAAGAGATACTTATAGTCATAGTAAACGACAAAAAATTCGTAGATGTTCAAGTGAATCTGACGAGGAGGATATTGATGAAAAGGTAGTTGACAATAGAAGAATACAAGTAATAACACAAGAGTCAAACAATATCCTCGATAACGGCAAAAGTATGATGCGAATGATGGGATATAAGGCGGTTACGGCCTCGGAAATAATGAACAAGGTCGTTTAGAGTCAGTTCAAGCACCTAGACAGCATGGTCGCAGAGGCTTTGGACATCATGTTCCTGGACATGAAGATTCAGGTCTTAAATGGAATCCTGCAGAGGAAGTTATAAAGTGTGTAAAAGATATGAAATGGTGATATGAAAAGTTGACCACAGATGATGAAATTGATTTCTGTTGTGAAGATATAGTGAAAACTTTTATCAATGCGAAAACGGTATTCGCCCATTTGGATGACGTTGAAGTGCGTCGAGCAAGGACACGTTGTAATCCTCATGAAACAATTCGTGGTGCATTTTTTTTAAATCGTGCTACTGTTAAAACTGCAAATACAGATAGAGCATGTAACTTTATGTTTACTAACCCAAAAGGTTTGAGGGAGAATGGGCTGCTATACTTTGCAGATGTATGTGCTGGACCAGGAGGTTTTAGGGAACATGTTCTATGGCGAAAGAAATGACGTGCTAAAGGATTTGCTCTTACTTTAGAAAATGAACATGATTTCAAATTAGAAGATTTTTATGCGGGTCCTTGTGAAACATTTCATCCATACCACGGACCAAAGGAAAGTGGTGATGTCTTTGACCCAGAAAATGAAGAGGCATTTACAAATCATATAATGCAGCATACCCATGGCAAAGGAGTACATTTTGTGATGTCTGATTGAGGATTCTCAGTAGAACGACAAGAAAATGTACAAGAAATTCTTTCAAATCAACTGTATCTTTGTCGATGTTTAATAGCATTGATGGTTGAAAGAGAGGGTGGTGATTTTGTGACAAAATTATTCAACCTTTTTACACCCTTTAGTGCTGGTTTAGTTTATTTAATGTATCGCTGCTTTGAAGAAGTTTGTATTTTTAAACCAAACTCTTCTAGACCAGGAAATTCAGAAGGTTACATAATATGTAAGAAGAAACGATCTGGGGTACAAGATTTTGTTGAATATCTGAAGCATGTTAATCGTCTGCTTTTAAAAGGTGGTGTAAATGACGACGTTTTACAACTAGTATCATATAATGAATTAAAAAGAGAGAAACAATTTGTTCAATATCTACGTGCTTCTAACAAAGATTTGGCCGGAAAGCAAATACTCGACCTGTGTAAAATTGCAGCATTTTATGCGGATAATACTCTTGTTGAGACAAAACAAGCTGATATGCGCAAACAATATCTAGAGTATTGGAATTACCACCAAATACACTTGTAATCGCAGAGGTTGTATATGAAATAACTAAGGAGTTTATATATCAGCAAAAAGTACTTGCATTGCATATTATAGATGCATTCTACTTAGGAGAAGTGGACATTAGCAAAAAATATTTGAGGAGCAGGTAAGCAACTGAATGTTATTGAGTTCAATAATTAACTTTTAGATTTCCAGTAATGAAATGTTTTTTCAAGAAGTACGTTCATGTAATACTAATGTATGACTGTTGTTTAAAGGAACGAGGAAGCGACGTTGTTCTGTGAAGCTTTGTGGAAACCAGCAGGAAATAACTATACTCGAATACGTGCCAAAGATCTACTTCCTGTTGGTACATATATCTGTGAAAAGTTGCGACTAACACAGCGTAAAATGAAAAATAATTCCGATGCCATAGTATACGAACTTCCAGAAAAGACATTAGATGTTAATGGTTATAATAAGGGCAAATTATATTTCATACAACAGATTGTAATATTTTTAAGAAGCACCGGAAATCCTTGGAATCGGTATGTCAGTAAAACACATTCCATAAAGTATGTCTTTAATTGAAAAACAAACGAGAAGCTATTCGACCTTCATAGACCAAGTTCAGCAGAAGCAAGTTTCGTTAAATCTTTTAAAGGTCGCCTTATTTGTCATTGGCCTAATGATTCATCACTTACTATAAACAGATTTGCAAAATTTATTAAAGATAAGTGTCCGGCATACAATACGTGCTTAGAATATTAAAACTACAGGCTGTACATATATTCGTACACGACTTGATCCGCATAGATGTCAAACAGATTAATTCCGTTAATTTGACTGTTATTTCAAATATGAAATACTTGTGATATATTTCAGTATTTAGCATTATATTTGTATAGAAATAGAAGTGTAGCGGTACATGTGTCATAGGACAAAGCAAATAACGTCGTTGTCGCCTCGAAGTACCTAGACCACTGAGCTACAATTAATGTAAAAACAATGTCACCGCAACCAGCAATTGTCGTCAGGTAGGCAAATACGAATTCTTTTAACCCCCCCTCCCCCTTAACTCAAATACATCTGACGCTTACAACAACAAAGACTCCGTTATTAGTCCACATGACCTTCGTCCTCTTCACACACGACAACTACAGAGGTAATACCGGAAAATATAATTAATAAGATGGTCTTCTGAGTGGTTTAATTGCAATACTATTTGGGATGAAATATACTTTTTCAAATCATATGCGGCATTTCGTATAATAACTGAATGGTTATAGGAAAGAATGATGACGTTAAACTGTACGATACGATTGCATAGCATATTATATAATTGTATAACAAATATTTCCCGCAGGGAGGGCTCGCTTATGTGAGCCTATGAGGGCTGGCAAACCCACTTTCCCGAAGCCAGGGGGACCGTCGGGACAAGGGTCCCGCTTACGTGAGTCCCTATGTACTCCGCAGGGAAGGTCGTCGGAGGTGTAAGGCGTTTAATTACTATTACATCCTCTCTACGTGGCCTTGGGCAGTAGCGCACCCACGATCCTGATGCCAAGGATGGGACCGCCGGGATAAGTTCCCGGGTACAAAAGTACCTAGAGGCCCCCGCTTACGTGAGTCCCATCTGGAACTGCCGAGATCGGTTAGCAGGTCGCTGGCCGGCTGTCACGTGGTCGTACATCCATACGATAGTCCCACCAACGACTAAGGTTGGTACCACGGGCGATCGAGTTACAGCCCGGAGGGAGTAGCGACCCCTCTGATCGGCCAATTAATGGGTATGGACTCGTGGTGGCAGTGGTTGATGGACAAGATGCTGGCAAGAGGGCAGATTTAAGGTGGAGACTCCACCGAATGGACTTCGGCGGATGAGCAGCGTCCCACCTGCTCCGAAACCGTACTGGTGAGACGGGAGGGCTTAGAATGTGCCCCGTTCGACCTGATACGAGCGACAGCTCCTGCAGACTAAGCTGATCCAGGGAGCAAGGTATTGGGTGCCTTGTGCGATGGTTGGGCGTAATCTCAACTCCTATGGTCCTAGGGGCCCGGCTACTGTGTGGAATTATAATCGAGGAAAGCACCCGTTACCAAAAGACAATGCTATTTGTATAACAAATATTTAGTCGACACAATTTGTCTTTATTTGGAATGATTAGATACCTGCTTGTGGCAGCTGCTCCCATAATAGAATAAGTTGCAGTACCTTAGTCTACAATCCATTACTTCCCAACATCAATATTTGACTCAGGTCTTTTATAATGAAATATGTAGAGGACAGGGTATATGGGACTTTTGACCGTCAGACTTATTTGAGGTTATCGATTGTCGTCGTAATCGCCGAATTTACTTAAAATAATAAGGTAAGGTACAGCCTATGGGCCCTGAGTCGTAGATACAATGTGTAAAAATATTCCATAAATGTTCGTCACGAAATTCAGCAGATCGCTCGTTGATACTCGTAGGTATTCGAAGATACTTTACTCTTTGGGTTGCCTCGGTTTACTTATACTGGTCGGGGCGGAAGTCGGAAGATTCAAAATCGACTTTGTTCGAAGTAGCGGCAACATTTTTATGCTCCGAGTGTATTTACTTGTATCCTTACGATCCTGACACTCCGAGGCAAAATAACAATAGGATTTGAATTTCCCTCTGGCTCATATGCCGCAACAAATTTTTATAGTTTGTGCTCATGTATAGGTACTTATGAACTATCTAAAATATATAATAAGCTGAAGTACTGTAGGGAAGTAATTTACAGTGTTACTAGGTTTGGTTACATATTTCAATATCGTTCACGCCATCGCAAAAGCTAGTATGATGCTGCGTCGGCGTATATGCACACAGGGAGGTGATGGACGAGGCGAGGATGATAGCCTCCCGCGAAGTAGCGCCTGGCCCTGACGGAGTCCCGTGACTGGTATGATGGGAGATGATGCGGGTCATGGCACCTAGACTGCGACTTCTATTTACATCGTGATCGAAGGAGGGTGCCAACCCTCGGATATGGCGCACGGCGAGGCTGGTATTGCTTCGGAAGGAGGGACGACCAGCCCTTGTATCGTCCGGTATGCCTATAGGATGAAGTGTGCAATTTCTTCCAAAGAATCATTGCCAGAATCATTGTACTGTTCTCAGTCGAAAATGTTCGTGAGATGTCAACAACGACTTTTGGCATCAATGACGTAGTGTAGTGATAACTACACTATCAGCTAGGGCCATCTATAGGCAAATTCCGGTTTCATATTTACAGACCTGATACGCTCGATTTGACAGGGATCAGTGCGGATGTCACGTAAAATAAAAGAGAAATTTTGTAAGAAGAAGAAAACTTTATTTTTACTTCGTTTATACAATTATAAGACACTTCCGAGCTCTAGCCGTGACCGTACGAGAGTGAGTCTCTTACAATCTTTTTACATTCGGTCATCTGTTCTCTCATTATCCCCATTACCCTGTAGGCGTACGTGACCGTTGCTACGCTTCTGGAACATTTGGTGGAAGGACCGTTAGGCCATAAATGAATCCTCAGGTACTCCGCCAATATACATTGTCGCCAAGGTCGCCATGTGTTTCTCTCGTCGGTCCATCGGGTTCGAAGTATGCCGACCGGGACACCATCCTGCCCGCGGTGTGTGTGTGTCCTGGTCTCTGATGTGATTTACGTTACACGGACATAGCGCTAATTGTCTAGTGTGCGCTGAATTGGGCAAGAAATCTGGAGTACCGGGCATATCGAATACTCGGCATGTCTGCAACAGCAACGGAAATACGGGGATTTGAATATTTGAGTCTGAATATGCAAACCTGCAATGACGCCGTATTTGACACGGCCCAGAGTTGACATAGAGCAAACCGGCTGGAGTATGCTGTATTTGGCAGCAAATTTGGAGTATAACATGCATCCTATTGTGAACATACTTACTATGAAAACGGAGATACATTCAGTTGAATATTTAGGCTTGAATGAGCAAAACTACAAATACGCTGGATTTGACTCGTTCCGTATTTAACATGGCTTAAACCAGATCAAGCGCACAGTGTATGGCAGTCGATGTGGAATATAACGCGCACCGATTTGTCGACATATCTGCAACAGAAACTGAGCCACGTCGATCTGAATATTGAACCCTGATCATGCATTACTGCATTTACGCTTGATTTCACGGGGTCTGGATTTGACATAGCGCAAACCAGATGATGCGAGCTGTATTTAATAGCAACTACGGAGTATAAAGCGCATCGAATTTTCCACATATCTGCAATCGAAACGGAGATTCGTTGATTTGATTATTTAGGTGTGATAATGCAAAACTGCAGTTGCGTTGGGTTTGACCGGACCAGAGTGGACATAGCGCTAATTGGATGATATTGGTTTAATTTGCAACAAATGTGGAATGCAAGTATTGGCGACACATTTCCAACAGTAGCGGAGATGCGTGGATTTGAATATATAATAATGTATATGAAAAACTGCAATTACGCTGGATTTGTCGGTGATCGGAGATGACATAGTTTAAATCGAATGATGTGCACTGTACTGGCGGCAAATGTGAAGTATAACCTGAGTCGAATTGTCGGCATATCTGTAACAGAATCGTAGATACGTTGATTTGATTATTTATGCACGAATTTGCAAAACTGCAATTACGCGGGTTTGACACGGGCCAGAGTTGACATAGCGCCAGCCCACTAATGTGCGCTGTATTTGGCAGCAAATATGGAGTGGATGTCGGCACATATGTTATAGAGGCGGAGACACATTGATCTGAACGTTTATTCCTGAGTATGCAAAACTACAATTACGCTGCACTTCACAGGGTCCAGAATCGACATAGCCAAAAGCGGCTGATGTGTGTTGTATTTGGCAACAATTTTGGCGTATAACACGCTTTACGTTGTCGGCATATCTGCAACAGAAGCGGAGATACGTTGATTAGAATATTTCAGCCTGAATATGCAAAGCTGAAACTACGTTGGATTTGTCGGAGACCAGAGATGACATAGCACAAACCCTCCGATGTGTGCTTAATTTGGGAGCCAATGTGGAATATAATACACATAAATTCATCGTCATATCTGCATTAGAAACAGAGACACGTAGATTTGAATATTTAAGCCTGAATATGCAGAACTGCAATTTCGCTGGATTTCACACGGTCCAGAGTTAACTTAGCGCCAGCCCACTTAGGTGCGCTCTATTTGGCAGCAAATGTGGAGCTACCGCGCATAGTATTTTCGACGTATATCCAATACCAGTGCAGCAGTTGAAAGGTCGCATCCCGGATGATGCGCGCTGTATTTAGTAGTAAATGTGGAATACAACTTGCATAGTATTGTCGACATATCTGTAATAGGAACGAAGATACCTTCATTTGAATATTTAAGCCTCAATATGTAAATTTGCACAAACCGGCTGATTTGGCAGCATATGTGCAGTATTATGCGCATCGAATGGTCGTCATTTGAGCTCTTGAGGCGGAGATACGTGGATTTCAATATTTTAGATTGAGTATGCAAAACTGCAAATACGCTGGATTTGACACGGTCTAGAATTGACATTGCGCAAACTGGCAGATATGCGCTGTATAGGTTTATTTGAACATTTAAGTATGAATATGCGTAACTACAATCATGCCGGATTTGACTGAAACCAGAGAGGACATAACGGAAACAGGCTGGTGTGCGCTGCATTTGGCAAGAAATGTGGGGTACAAGTCACATAGAATTCTCGACATATTTGCCACAATGACGGAGATACGTTGATTTGATTATTCGTGCATGAGTATCCAAAATTGCAATTACGCTGGATTTAACAATGGTCAGAATCGACATAGCGCAAACCGGCTGATGAGTAATACATTTGGCAGTACGATACTAACTCGAATTGTGGACATATCTGCAACGGAATCCGAAATAGCTTGATTTGAATATTTAATCCTGAAAATGGAAAGCCGTATCAACACCACTCTCAGCAACGCCAACACCTCTCACAACTCGACAACGCTAACAACTCCACTCTCAACAACGCTAACAACTCTCGCAACTCGACAGCGCTAACAACTCTACTCTTCGACTCCTTGATTAACTCTGACCTCTCGACTCACTCTTATTTCTCGATCAACCGCTCAACGCTTCTCGATCAGCCAAACTTTAAAGTTAAATCGTCCCCTACCATTAGCGTTAGTTTTTCCAACTCTCTAACCACATTCTGTTAACGCTCCGCAAGTACAAGGTGACTTTAGTCACATAGGCTTTCTTACCGATGTAAACTAACAACCGAAGTACACACGACATTGTTTTGATCGATTTCTAATGAGGATTTTTCCTCGCGATACTACAATATGTTGACTTGAATATTTAAGCCTCAATATGCAAAACTGCAAATGCGCTGAGGTTGGCTGCGTCCACACGTTACATAACTCAAACCAGATAATATGCATTGTGTTCGGCAGCAAAAGTGGCGTATATCGCGCATCGAATTGTCGGCATATCTGCAATGCAATCGGCGATACGGTGTTTTGAATAATTAATCATGAATATGCAAAGCAGCAATTTCGCTAGGTTTGACAGAGACCGGAGTTGACATGGTACAAACCAGCAGATGTGCGGTGCACATGACATCGGATGTGAAATGTAACGGGCATCGCTTTGTCGCGATATGTGCAATAGAAACGGAGATACATTCATTTGAATATGTTAACCTTAATTTGTAAAACTGCAATTACGCTTGATATGTCGTGGACCAGAGATGATATAATAGCACGAGCCAGCTGATGTGAGCTGTATTTGGCAGGCAATGAGGAGTATATCTCGCACCTAATTGACGGCAAATCTCCAATCGCAGCGGTGATACGTTTTATTTAATATTCAATAATGAGCCTGTTACGATACCGATAGTATTAGCGCGACTGAAACACATTGCCGTCTCAGTAAAATCATTCTATTTCAAGCTTCACGCTACAGTTCTGAATCCGGACAAGACCGTTTCAAGTTCTCGCAAGAGCAAGCAGTCAAATTAAGGTACTTACACGAGTTAGAGTCTAATACATTTTATTGGTCCAACATCGATGGGGCGATCTCGCATCGAAATTCTCAAAGGACCGCGTAACCTTCCAACGACGACCGCCGTACGAGCAGCGGATAAACTTATTTCGTGCCTTAGGTTGCCCTCACCACGTCCTCTACTTCTTGATTCTTGGTTGGTAGCTTTAGCGGCTGCAGGTCCGAGAAATTGCATCTTGACCCGCTTTCTCGTATGTCGCATGTGACGTCTCACTTTTCGCCGTAGACACTTGTCGGATCTACAAACGTTGTACCATTTGCGCGAGACAAGCGCGGCGCTCTGCAGGGACGAGGGATCCAATTTTCGAAGTATCAAGTGCGATACCTCCAGTGGTAGTTCGGAAATGATATCTACTTTACTTGGCACGAACAAACCAACGACGCGTAGTAGAGATCTAAAAAATTCCATGTTGCTTCTACTGTTGCGCGAGCACGACTGACGGACTGGCTAAGAGTGGAGGCTTATATATGTGCTGTTCGTCACGGTGCACTGCGAGTTCCGGTTCCGGGTGAGAGTGCTGGTCAGGCAGAATCGATGGTATGTGCATGTATTTTCACTTACATCGGGTTCACATTATGATTAGAGTTAGAGGCGCGAAACGGATCTTCATTTGGTTTAGACGTTGTAGTTATGCAATAGAGCAGATATTTACTGGTGTAAATTTGATTGTTATATAATTTGACAAGTAGTCGTGGTAATTAGGTACTCGAGAAGCTAATGACAATGATCCTGGGTTCAATAACAAAGCCGCGGTCAACGGGATAACAGAATTCGTTTTCATCCTGATTCCAAGTTGTACCATACTTCCCTATCTACGGTATAGGTAGCACTGAACAAACTCTTTGTCAAAACATAGAATATCCACCGAGTGTTAAGGCTCTTTGTAACTGGCTAATGTGACCTCACGAGAGAATGATTTTCCGGCACGATGATTCTGCAGAGGAAAACTATGATGGGTGTGTCTAAGGGCACCAGAACATCGGATACGTGGAGAAATGACTTCGCTCGGAAAGAGATTGAAAGTGACGTAACCGTTAATTGGACAATTTCCATGTTGATGGTTAGAGAAGGATGCTAGTAGCCCTTGAGGGAACGTTGCTAGCGGGAAGCGTCGTCCGTGGAAAAATAGATTTCACCTATCATCCCGTGGTTGAAACAAAGACTGTTTGCCTCTTTAGGACTGTTAAGGACTTTAATTAACTAAATCTTAAGGTTTACAATTGGTCCTCAGGCTAGCTAAACATATACTGTTGAGATGCGTTGACATCTGGCAATCATCTTATCCGACGGATAGAGTCTGCGTGTGGCGAGTCACGGGACAGAAACCGTTGGAATGTTTACTGTCACGTGCCGCTACGATTATTTCATTTAAGGACAGCTATAGAATTAATCCATGCCTTTATTAGACAAAACGTTCGTCCCTTGACCGCGGCTACGTTCGGTGACTGGTTGTCGCCTCGAGGCCAAGTGCAGTATCACAAGTTTCGAACAATTACAATCGGACTAGATGACTACGATTGTTTAATTACAGCTATGGTAGAATCTAGATTACAATGTTACGGGATTTTCCCAAAATTCCAAACGGAAGGTTCCCGTGTTCTATCATCTCCGATTTATATTTATGCTTGATCTGTCTGGGACCAGTCTGGATATAGCGCAAACTGGCTGGCAAACGATGTATTTGGCAAGAAATGTGGAGTACCTGGCACATCGAATTGTCGACATATCAGCAACAGCAACGGAGATACGTGGAGTTGAATATTTGAGTCTGAATCTGCAAAACAACAATTACACTGCATATAACAGAGACCAGAGTCGATGTTCTGGCGCGCAACACATCTGCACTCCATCCCGCGCGGCTTGGCATCCAACGGTCCACGTGCCATCCTTCGAATCCTCCATAGGCCCAAGGACCCATCATAAAGCCGAAATCCCAACTGCATTGTTCGCACATATGGCCTAAGTCAATCTGTTTGCCCGAAAAGACTTTCTAATTCTAGAAGTGTTTTCGGTCGGTTTTTAGAAAGGTCCTTGGGTTTATTACGCCCTCTTAAGAATTACGGAGAAGGCGGGTATTGGCCTAACGAAAAAAGCGGACATCTACCTAACGGAAAATCTGAGATTTCCCATAAACAATGTCGCCTAGGACCCACGTTGGTAGGAGGCTTCTTCCTCCTCTCTTCCTTTCTAACATTAGTCATAACCAATCGGCATCGCGGATCATTGCCCTCACTTTCCTAACTAACAATGTAATCAACGAATCCGCGTTCTTCGCTCAACGGGCACACCAATACCGAGCTTCGTACTCACATCAGAATAAACTTTAGAGTTACATCATCTCTCACGGTGACTAGAGTTCCTGCAATCCCTATAACTCTTACCGTTCCTATATCTCTCAGAGTTCCATCGTCTCTCGCGGTGACTAAAGTTCCTCCAATCCCTATAACTTTCACCGTTCCTATATCTCTAAGAGCCTCCTATTTCTCTCACAGTATCTAGAAGTCCGACAGCTCCTACAGCTCTCACGGACCTAGAGCTCCTATAGCTCACACTCTCATCTAAGAATAATCCATTTCTTCGTTATCTGTAACTTAAGCAACGGCGTTCTTACTCAGTGTGATTGTATAAATCGTTGGAAATACATATATTTTTTATAACTTTGTGACCCCCAGTGTTATACCACAACGACTACACCTATTATCCAATGCGAAATACGGGGATCGAACTATCCGTGGAGTCGATTATTCCAATCGTAACGGGAATTTACGACTCCCATTGACGCGTATTCAAACGAACGCGTCTCCCCGCGATAGCTCGAAAATACAGTCGACACAGCGTAAACCGAATAAGTACTGTATTTGGCTGTAATTGTGGAGTATATCGCGCATCGCATTTGCGATATGTATCCAATAGCAGCGCTGATACGTTGGTTTGAACATTTAGGCATGAATATGCAAAACAGCAATTACGCTGAATCTGTCAGTGACCAGAGAAGACGTAAGACAGAAGAGATGATAGAATCGGTAGAGGTGCTCTGTGCTCACCAGAAAATCAGGAGCATAACGCTCACCGAATTGTCGTCATATCTGCCATAGAAACGAAGATACGTTCCTTTCGATATTCAAGCATGAATATGCTAAACTGCTATTATGGTGTATTTGACAGGGACAAGAGTGAACAAAACGCTAACCTACTGATGTGCGCTGTATATGACATCAGTTGTCAAATATAACGCGCACCGAATTTTCTGTAAGTGTGCCATAGAAACGGAGATTCGTTGGTTGGAATATTTAATACTGAATATGTAAAGCTGCAAATACGCAGGGTTCGGCTGGGTCCCGATTTTACATGCATCAAACGGAATAACGCGCACTGTGTTTGGCAGCAAGTTTGGAGTATAACGAGCCTCTAATTGTAGCCATATGTGCCATAGAATCGGAGATACGTCGGTTTGAATACTTAATCCTGAATATACGAAACTGCAACTACGCTGGATCTGGCTGGGTCCAGATTTTACATAGCGTAAACCGGATGATGTGCACTGTACTTGGCATCAGATGTGGAATATAACGCGCATCGCATGGCCAATGTTTCTGGAAAACAAGCGGAGATACCTTGATTCGAATATGTAAGCATTAATATCCAAAACTGCAATTTCGATGGATTTCTCCGTGTCCAGACTTGACAGTGTGCAAACGGGCTGATGTGTGCTGTATTTGGCAGCAAATGTGCAGTATTACGTACATCCTATTGTCGACGTACCTACAATGGATACGGAGATACTTTCACTTGAATAACAAGGCTTGAATATGCAAAACTACAAATACGCTGGATTTGACTCGGTCCGGATTTAACACGGCTAAAACCAGACGAAGCGCTCTGCGTATGGCAGTCAATGTGGAATATAACGCGCATCGTATTGTCGACATATGTGCTATTGAATCGGAGTAACGTTGATTTGAATATTTAAGCCCGAACATACAAAATTGCATTTGGGCTGGATTGTGCAGGGACCAGAGTTGACACAGCGCAAACGAGCTGATGGGCAATGTAACTACAGCAAATGAGGAGTACAAGGGGTATGGAATTGTCGACATATGTGCAAACGAAGCGGCGAATCTTTGAATGCAATATTTAAGCATTAACAACAAAAACTACAATTACGCTGGATTTTACAGGGTCCAGAGTTGACATAGCACAGACCGGCTGATTTGGCATCATATGTGGAGTATTCTGCGCATCGAATAGGCGACATAGAAACCAAGATACGTTCATTTGAATATGCAGTATTTGAATATTTCGCCTGAAAATGCATAATTGCGTATACGCTGAGTTTGGCTGCGCCCACACGTTACATAACTCAAACCAGATAATATACATTGTGTTTGTCAGCAAACGTGGCGTATATCGCGCATCGAATTGTCGGCATATCTGCAATGCAAACGGCGATACGGTGATTTGAATAATTAATCATGAATATGCAAAGCACCAATTTCGCTAGGTTTGACAGAGACCGGAGTTGACATGGTACAAACCAGCAGATGTGCGGTGCACATGACATCGGATGTGAAATGTAACGAGCATCGCTTTGTCGCCATATGTGCAATAGAAACGGAGATACATTCATTTGAATATGTTAACCTTAATTTGTAAAACTGCAATTACGCTTGATATGTCGAGGACCAGAGATGATATAATAGCACGAGCCAGCTGATGTGAGCTGTATTTGGCAGGCAATGAGGAGTATATCTCGCATCTAATTGATGACAAATCTGCAATTACAGCGATGATACATTGTAGTTAATATTCAATAATGGGCCTATTACGATACAGATAGTATTATCGTGACTGAAACACATTGCCGTCTCAGTAAAACCATTTTATTTCAAGCTTCGCGCTACAGTTCTGAATCCGGACAAGACCGTTTCAAGTTCTCGCAAGAGCAAGCAGTCAAATTAAGGTACTTACACGAGTTAGAGTCTAATACATTTTATTGGTCCAACATCGATGGGGCGATCTCGCATCGAAATTCTCAAAGGACCGCGTAACCTTCCAACGACGACCGCCGTACGAGCAGCGGATAAACTTATTTCGTGCCTTAGGTTGCCCTCACCACGTCCTCTACTTCTTGATTCTTGGTTGGTAGCTTTAGCGGCTGCAGGTCCGAGAAATTGCATCTTGACCCGCTTTCTCGTATGTCGCATGTGACGTCTCACTTTTCGCCGTAGACACTTGTCGGATCTACAAACGTTGAACCATTTGCGCGAGACAAGCGCGGCGCTCTGCAGGGACGAGGGATCCAATTTTCGAAGTATCAAGTGCGATACCTCCAGTGGTAGTTCGGAAATGATATCTACTTTACTTGGCACGAACAAACCAACGACGCGTAGTAGAGATCTAAAAAATTCCATGTTGCTTCTACTGTTGCGCGAGCACGACTGACGGACTGGCTAAGAGTGGAGGCTTATATATGTGCTGTTCGTCACGGTGCACTGCGAGTTCCGGTTCCGGGTGAGAGTGCTGGTCAGGCAGAATCGATGGTATGTGCATGTATTTTCACTTACATCGGGTTCACATTATGATTAGAGTTAGAGGCGCGAAACGGATCTTCATTTGGTTTAGACGTTGTAGTTATGCAATAGAGCAGATATTTACTAGTGTAAATTTGATTGTTATATAATTTGACAAGTAGTCGTGGTAATTAGGTACTCGAGAAGCTAATGACAATGATCCTGGGTTCAATAACAAAGCCGCGGTCAACGGGATAACAGAATTCGTTTTCATTCTGATTCCAAGTTGTACCAAACTTCCTTATCTACGGTATAGGTAGGACTGAACAAACTCTTTGTCAAAACATAGAATATCCACCGAGTGTTAAGGCTCTTTGTAACTGGCTAATGTGACCTCAAGAGAGAATGATTTTCCGGCACGATGATGCTGTAGAGGAAAACTATGATGGGTGTGTCTAAGGGCACCAGAACATCGGATACGTGGAGAAATGACTTCGCTCGGAAAGAGATTGAAAGTGACGTTACTGTTAGTTGGACAATTTCCATGTTGATGGTTAGAGAAGGATGCTAGTAGCCCTTGAGGGAACGTTGCTAGCGGGAAGCGTCGTCCGTGGAAAAATAGATTTCAGCTATCATCCCGTAGTTGAAACAAAGACTGTTTGCCTGTTTAGGACTGTTAAGGACTTTAATTAACTAAATCTTAAGGTTTATAATGGGTCCTCAGGCTAGCTAAACATATACTGTTGAGATGCGTTGACATCTGGCAATCATCTTATCCGACGGATAGAGTCTGCGTGTGGCGAGTCACGGGACAGAAACCGTTGGAATGTTTACTGTCACGTGCCGCTACGATTATTTCATTTAAGGACAGCTATAGAATTACTCCATGCCTTTATTAGACAAAACGTTCATCCCTTGACCGCGGCTACGTTCGGTGACTGGTTGTCGCCTCGAGGCCAAGTGCAGTATCACAAGTTTCGAACAATTACAATCGGACTAGATGACTACGATTGTTTAATTACAGCTATGGTAGAATCTAGATTACAATGTTACGGGATTTTCCCAAAATTCCAAACGGAAGGTTCCCGTGTTCTATCATCTCCGATTTATATTTATGCTTGATCTGTCTGGGACCAGTCTGGATATAGCGCAAACTGGCTGGCAAACGATGTATTTGGCAAGAAATGTGGAGTACCTGGCACATCGAATTGTCGACATATCAGCAACAGCAACGGAGATACGTGGAGTTGAATATTTGAGTCTGAATCTGCAAAACAACAATTACACTGCATATAACAGAGACCAGAGTCGATGTTCTGGCGCGCAACACATCTGCACTCCATCCCGCGCGGCTTGGCATCCAACGGTCCACGTGCCATCCTTCGAATCCTCCATAGGCCCAAGGACCCATCATAAAGCCGAAATCCCAACTGCATTGTTCGCCCATATGGCCTAAGTCAATCTGTTTGCCCGAAAAGACTTTCTAATTCTAGAAGTGTTTTCGGTCGGTTTTTAGAAAGGTCCTTGGGTTTATTACGCCCTCTTAAGAATTACGGAGAAGGCGGGTATTGGCCTAACGAAAAAAGCGGACATCTACCTAACGGAAAATCTGAGATTTCCCATAAACAATGTCGCCTAGGACCCACGTTGGTAGGAGGCTTCTTCCTCCTCTCTTCCTTTCTAACATTAGTCATAACCAATCGGCATCGCGGATCATTGCCCTCACTTTCCTAACTAACAATGTAATCAACGAATCCGCGTTCTTCGCTCAACGGGCACACCAATACCGAGCTTCGTACTCACATCAGAATAAACTTTAGAGTTACATCATCTCTCACGGTGACTAGAGTTCCTGCAATCCCTATAACTCTTACCGTTCCTATATCTCTCAGAGTTCCATCGTCTCTCGCGGTGACTAAAGTTCCTCCAATCCCTATAACTTTCACCGTTCCTATATCTCTAAGAGCCTCCTATATCTCTCACAGTATCCAGAAGTCCGACAGCTCCTACAGCTCTCACGGACCTAGAGCTCCTATAGCTCACACTCTCATCTAAGAATAATCCATTTCTTCGTTATCTGTAACTTAAGCAACGGCGTTCTTACTCAGTGTGATTGTATAAATCGTTGGAAATACATATATTTTTTATAACTTTGTGACCCCCAGTGTTATACCACAACGACTACACCTATTATCCAAAGCGAAATACGGGGATCGAACTATCCGTGGAGTCGATTATTCCAATCGTAACGGGAATTTACGACTCCCATTGACGCGTATTCAAACGAACGCGTCTCCCCGCGATAGCTCGAAAATACAGTCGACACAGCGCAAACCGAATAAGTACTGTATTTGGCTGTAATTGTGGAGTATATCGCGCATCGCATTTGCGATATGTATCCAATAGCAGCGCTGATACGTTGGTTTGAACATTTAGGCATGAATATGCAAAACAGCAATTACGCTGAATCTTTCAGTGACCAGAGAAGACGTAAGACAGAAGAGATGATAGAATCGGTAGAGGTGCTCTGTGCTCACCAGAAAATCAGGAGCATAACGCTCACCGAATTGTCGTCATATCTGCCATAGAAACGAAGATACGTTCCTTTCGATATTCAAGCATGAATATGCTAAACTGCTATTATGGTGTATTTGACAGGGACAAGAGTGAACAAAACGCTAACCTACTGATGTGCGCTGTATATGACATCAGTTGTCAAATATAACGCGCACCGAATTTTCTGTAAGTGTGCCATAGAAACGGAGATTCGTTGGTTGGAATATTTAATACTGAATATGTAAAGCTGCAAATACGCAGGGTTCGGCTGGGTCCCGATTTTACATGCATCAAACGGAATAACGCGCACTGTGTTTGGCAGCAAGTTTGGAGTATAACGAGCCTCTAATTGTAGCCATATGTGCCATAGAATCGGAGATACGTCGGTTTGAATACTTAATCCTGAATATACGAAACTGCAACTACGCTGGATCTGGCTGGGTCCAGATTTTACATAGCGTAAACCGGATGATGTGCACTGTACTTGGCATCAGATGTGGAATATAACGCGCATCGCATGGCCAATGTTTCTGGAAAACAAGCGGAGATACCTTGATTCGAATATGTAAGCATTAATATCCAAAACTGCAATTTCGATGGATTTCTCCGAGTCCAGTCTTGACAGTGTGCAAACGGGCTGATGTGTGCTGTATTTGGCAGCAAATGTGCAGTATTACGTACATCCTATTGTCGACGTACCTACAATGGATACGGAGATACTTTCACTTGAATAACAAGGCTTGAATATGCAAAACTACAAATACGCTGGATTTGACTCGGTCCGGATTTAACACGGCTAAAACCAGATGAAGCGCTCTGCGTATGGCAGTCAATGTGGAATATAACGCGCATCGTATTGTCGACATATGTGCTATTGAATCGGAGTAACGTTGATTTGAATATTTAAGCCCGAACATACAAAATTGCATTTGGGCTGGATTGTGCAGGGACCAGAGTTGACACAGCGCAAACGAGCTGATGGGCAATGTAACTACAGTAAATGAGGAGTACAAGGGGTATGGAATTGTCGACATATGTGCAAACGAAGCGGCGAATCTTTGAATGCAATATTTAAGCATTAACAACAAAAACTACAATTACGCTGGATTTTACAGGGTCCAGAGTTGACATACCACAGACCGGCTGATTTGGCATCATATGTGGAGTATTCTGCGCATCGAATAGGCGACATAGAAACCAAGATACGTTCATTTGAATATGCAGTATTTGAATATTTCGCCTGAAAATGCATAATTGCGTATACGCTGAGTTTGGCTGCGCCCACACGTTACATAACTCAAACCAGATAATATACATTGTGTTTGTCAGCAAAAGTGGCGTATATCGCGCATCGAATTGTCGGCATATCTGCAATGCAAACGGCGATACGGTGATTTGAATAATTAATCATGAATATGCAAAGCACCAATTTCGCTAGGTTTGACAGAGACCGGAGTTGACATGGTACAAACCAGCAGATGTGCGGTGCACATGACATCGGATGTGAAATGTAACGAGCATCGCTTTGTCGCCATATGTGCAATAGAAACGGAGATACATTCATTTGAATATGTTAACCTTAATTTGTAAAACTGCAATTACGCTTGATATGTCGAGGACCAGAGATGATATAATAGCACGAGCCAGCTGATGTGAGCTGTATTTGGCAGGCAATGAGGAGTATATCTCGCATCTAATTGATGACAAATCTGCAATTACAGCGATGATACATTGTAGTTAATATTCAATAATGGGCCTATTACGATACAGATAGTATTATCGTGACTGAAACACATTGCCGTCTCAGTAAAACCATTTTATTTCAAGCTTCGCGCTACAGTTCTGAATCCGGAAAAGACCGTTTCAAGTTCTCGCAAGAGCAAGCAGTCAAATTAAGGTACTTACACGAGTTAGAGTCTAATACATTTTATTGGTCCAACATCGATGGGGCGATCTCGCATCGAAATTCTCAAAGGACCGCGTAACCTTCCAACGACGACCGCCGTACGAGCAGCGGATAAACTTATTTCGTGCCTTAGGTTGCCCTCACCACGTCCTCTACTTCTTGATTCTTGGTTGGTAGCTTTAGCGGCTGCAGGTCCGAGAAATTGCATCTTGACCCGCTTTCTCGTATGTCGCATGTGACGTCTCACTTTTCGCCGTAGACACTTGTCGGATCTACAAACGTTGAACCATTTGCGCGAGACAAGCGCGGCGCTCTGCAGGGACGAGGGATCCAATTTTCGAAGTATCAAGTGCGATACCTCCAGTGGTAGTTCGGAAATGATATCTACTTTACTTGGCACGAACAAACCAACGACGCGTAGTAGAGATCTAAAAAATTCCATGTTGCTTCTACTGTTGCGCGAGCACGACTGACGGACTGGCTAAGAGTGGAGGCTTATATATGTGCTGTTCGTCACGGTGCACTGCGAGTTCCGGTTCCGGGTGAGAGTGCTGGTCAGGCAGAATCGATGGTATGTGCATGTATTTTCACTTACATCGGGTTCACATTATGATTAGAGTTAGAGGCGCGAAACGGATCTTCATTTGGTTTAGACGTTGTAGTTATGCAATAGAGCAGATATTTACTAGTGTAAATTTGATTGTTATATAATTTGACAAGTAGTCGTGGTAATTAGGTACTCGAGAAGCTAATGACAATGATCCTGGGTTCAATAACAAAGCCGCGGTCAACGGGATAACAGAATTCGTTTTCATCCTGATTCCAAGTTGTACCAAACTTCCTTATCTACGGTATAGGTAGGACTGAACAAACTCTTTGTCAAAACATAGAATATCCACCGAGTGTTAAGGCTCTTTGTAACTGGCTAATGTGACCTCAAGAGAGAATGATTTTCCGGCACGATGATGCTGTAGAGGAAAACTATGATGGGTGTGTCTAAGGGCACCAGAACATCGGATACGTGGAGAAATGACTTCGCTCGGAAAGAGATTGAAAGTGACGTTACTGTTAATTGGACAATTTCCATGTTGATGGTTAGAGAAGGATGCTAGTAGCCCTTGAGGGAACGTTGCTAGCGGGAAGCGTCGTCCGTGGAAAAATAGATTTCAGCTATCATCCCGTAGTTGAAACAAAGACTGTTTGCCTGTTTAGGACTGTTAAGGACTTTAATTAACTAAATCTTAAGGTTTATAATGGGTCCTCAGGCTAGCTAAACATATACTGTTGAGATGCGTTGACATCTGGCAATCATCTTATCCGACGGATAGAGTCTGCGTGTGGCGAGTCACGGGACAGAAACCGTTGGAATGTTTACTGTCACGTGCCGCTACGATTATTTCATTTAAGGACAGCTATAGAATTAATCCATGCCTTTATTAGACAAAACGTTCATCCCTTGACCGCGGCTACGTTCGGTGACTGGTTGTCGCCTCGAGGCCAAGTGCAGTATCACAAGTTTCGAACAATTACAATCGGACTAGATGACTACGATTGTTTAATTACAGCTATGGTAGAATCTAGATTACAATGTTACGGGATTTTCCCAAAATTCCAAACGGAAGGTTCCCGTGTTCTATCATCTCCGATTTATATTTATGCTTGATCTGTCTGGGACCAGTCTGGATATAGCGCAAACTGGCTGGCAAACGATGTATTTGGCAAGAAATGTGGAGTACCTGGCACATCGAATTGTCGACATATCAGCAACAGCAACGGAGATACGTGGAGTTGAATATTTGAGTCTGAATCTGCAAAACAACAATTACACTGCATATAACAGAGACCAGAGTCGATGTTCTGGCGCGCAACACATCTGCACTCCATCCCGCGCGGCTTGGCATCCAACGGTCCACGTGCCATCCTTCGAATCCTCCATAGGCCCAAGGACCCATCATAAAGCCGAAATCCCAACTGCATTGTTCGCACATATGGCCTAAGTCAATCTGTTTGCCCGAAAAGACTTTCTAATTCTAGAAGTGTTTTCGGTCGGTTTTTAGAAAGGTCCTTGAGTTTATTACGCCCTCTTAAGAATTACGGAGAAGGCGGGTATTGGCCTAACGAAAAAAGCGGACATCTACCTAACGGAAAATCTGAGATTTCCCATAAACAATGTCGCCTAGGACCCACGTTGGTAGGAGGCTTCTTCCTCCTCTCTTCCTTTCTAACATTAGTCATAACCAATCGGCATCGCGGATCATTGCCCTCACTTTCCTAACTAACAATGTAATCAACGAATCCGCGTTCTTCGCTCAACGGGCACACCAATACCGAGCTTCGTACTCACATCAGAATAAACTTTAGAGTTACATCATCTCTCACGGTGACTAGAGTTCCTGCAATCCCTATAACTCTTACCGTTCCTATATCTCTCAGAGTTCCATCGTCTCTCGCGGTGACTAAAGTTCCTCCAATCCCTATAACTTTCACCGTTCCTATATCTCTAAGAGCCTCCTATTTCTCTCACAGTATCCAGAAGTCCGACAGCTCCTACAGCTCTCACGGACCTAGAGCTCCTATAGCTCACACTCTCATCTAAGAATAATCCATTTCTTCGTTATCTGTAACTTAAGCAACGGCGTTCTTACTCAGTGTGATTGTATAAATCGTTGGAAATACATATATTTTTTATAACTTTGTGACCCCCAGTGTTATACCACAACGACTACACCTATTATCCAAAGCGAAATACGGGGATCGAACTATCCGTGGAGTCGATTATTCCAATCGTAACGGGAATTTACGACTCCCATTGACGCGTATTCAAACGAACGCGTCTCCCCGCGATAGCTCGAAAATACAGTCGACACAGCGCAAACCGAATAAGTACTGTATTTGGCTGTAATTGTGGAGTATATCGCGCATCGCATTTGCGATATGTATCCAATAGCAGCGCTGATACGTTGGTTTGAACATTTAGGCATGAATATGCAAAACAGCAATTACGCTGAATCTGTCAGTGACCAGAGAAGACGTAAGACAGAAGAGATGATAGAATCGGTAGAGGTGCTCTGTGCTCACCAGAAAATCAGGAGCATAACGCTCACCGAATTGTCGTCATATCTGCCATAGAAACGAAGATACGTTCCTTTCGATATTCAAGCATGAATATGCTAAACTGCTATTATGGTGTATTTGACAGGGACAAGAGTGAACAAAACGCTAACCTACTGATGTGCGCTGTATATGACATCAGTTGTCAAATATAACGCGCACCGAATTTTCTGTAAGTGTGCCATAGAAACGGAGATTCGTTGGTTGGAATATTTAATACTGAATATGTAAAGCTGCAAATACGCAGGGTTCGGCTGGGTCCCGATTTTACATGCATCAAACGGAATAACGCGCACTGTGTTTGGCAGCAAGTTTGGAGTATAACGAGCCTCTAATTGTAGCCATATGTGCCATAGAATCGGAGATACGTCGGTTTGAATACTTAATCCTGAATATACGAAACTGCAACTACGCTGGATCTGGCTGGGTCCAGATTTTACATAGCGTAAACCGGATGATGTGCACTGTACTTGGCATCAGATGTGGAATATAACGCGCATCGCATGGCCAATGTTTCTGGAAAACAAGCGGAGATACCTTGATTCGAATATGTAAGCATTAATATCCAAAACTGCAATTTCGATGGATTTCTCCGAGTCCAGTCTTGACAGTGTGCAAACGGGCTGATGTGTGCTGTATTTGGCAGCAAATGTGCAGTATTACGTACATCCTATTGTCGACGTACCTACAATGGATACGGAGATACTTTCACTTGAATAACAAGGCTTGAATATGCAAAACTACAAATACGCTGGATTTGACTCGGTCCGGATTTAACACGGCTAAAACCAGATGAAGCGCTCTGCGTATGGCAGTCAATGTGGAATATAACGCGCATCGTATTGTCGACATATGTGCTATTGAATCGGAGTAACGTTGATTTGAATATTTAAGCCCGAACATACAAAATTGCATTTGGGCTGGATTGTGCAGGGACCAGAGTTGACACAGCGCAAACGAGCTGATGGGCAATGTAACTACAGCAAATGAGGAGTACAAGGGGTATGGAATTGTCGACATATGTGCAAACGAAGCGGCGAATCTTTGAATGCAATATTTAAGCATTAACAACAAAAACTACAATTACGCTGGATTTTACAGGGTCCAGAGTTGACATAGCACAGACCGGCTGATTTGGCATCATATGTGGAGTATTCTGCGCATCGAATAGGCGACATAGAAACCAAGATACGTTCATTTGAATATGCAGTATTTGAATATTTCGCCTGAAAATGCATAATTGCGTATACGCTGAGTTTGGCTGCGCCCACACGTTACATAACTCAAACCAGATAATATACATTGTGTTTGTCAGCAAAAGTGGCGTATATCGCGCATCGAATTGTCGGCATATCTGCAATGCAAACGGCGATACGGTGATTTGAATAATTAATCATGAATATGCAAAGCACCAATTTCGCTAGGTTTGACAGAGACCGGAGTTGACATGGTACAAACCAGCAGATGTGCGGTGCACATGACATCGGATGTGAAATGTAACGAGCATCGCTTTGTCGCCATATGTGCAATAGAAACGGAGATACATTCATTTGAATATGTTAACCTTAATTTGTAAAACTGCAATTACGCTTGATATGTCGAGGACCAGAGATGATATAATAGCACGAGCCAGCTGATGTGAGCTGTATTTGGCAGGCAATGAGGAGTATATCTCGCATCTAATTGATGACAAATCTGCAATTACAGCGATGATACATTGTAGTTAATATTCAATAATGGGCCTATTACGATACAGATAGTATTATCGTGACTGAAACACATTGCCGTCTCAGTAAAACCATTTTATTTCAAGCTTCGCGCTACAGTTCTGAATCCGGACAAGACCGTTTCAAGTTCTCGCAAGAGCAAGCAGTCAAATTAAGGTACTTACACGAGTTAGAGTCTAATACATTTTATTGGTCCAACATCGATGGGGCGATCTCGCATCGAAATTCTCAAAGGACCGCGTAACCTTCCAACGACGACCGCCGTACGAGCAGCGGATAAACTTATTTCGTGCCTTAGGTTGCCCTCACCACGTCCTCTACTTCTTGATTCTTGGTTGGTAGCTTTAGCGGCTGCAGGTCCGAGAAATTGCATCTTGACCCGCTTTCTCGTATGTCGCATGTGACGTCTCACTTTTCGCCGTAGACACTTGTCGGATCTACAAACGTTGAACCATTTGCGCGAGACAAGCGCGGCGCTCTGCAGGGACGAGGGATCCAATTTTCGAAGTATCAAGTGCGATACCTCCAGTGGTAGTTCGGAAATGATATCTACTTTACTTGGCACGAACAAACCAACGACGCGTAGTAGAGATCTAAAAAATTCCATGTTGCTTCTACTGTTGCGCGAGCACGACTGACGGACTGGCTAAGAGTGGAGGCTTATATATGTGCTGTTCGTCACGGTGCACTGCGAGTTCCGGTTCCGGGTGAGAGTGCTGGTCAGGCAGAATCGATGGTATGTGCATGTATTTTCACTTACATCGGGTTCACATTATGATTAGAGTTAGAGGCGCGAAACGGATCTTCATTTGGTTTAGACGTTGTAGTTATGCAATAGAGCAGATATTTACTAGTGTAAATTTGATTGTTATATAATTTGACAAGTAGTCGTGGTAATTAGGTACTCGAGAAGCTAATGACAATGATCCTGGGTTCAATAACAAAGCCGCGGTCAACGGGATAACAGAATTCGTTTTCATCCTGATTCCAAGTTGTACCAAACTTCCTTATCTACGGTATAGGTAGGACTGAACAAACTCTTTGTCAAAACATAGAATATCCACCGAGTGTTAAGGCTCTTTGTAACTGGCTAATGTGACCTCAAGAGAGAATGATTTTCCGGCACGAAGATGCTGTAGAGGAAAACTATGATGGGTGTGTCTAAGGGCACCAGAACATCGGATACGTGGAGAAATGACTTCGCTCGGAAAGAGATTGAAAGTGACGTTACTGTTAATTGGACAATTTCCATGTTGATGGTTAGAGAAGGATGCTAGTAGCCCTTGAGGGAACGTTGCTAGCGGGAAGCGTCGTCCGTGGAAAAATAGATTTCAGCTATCATCCCGTAGTTGAAACAAAGACTGTTTGCCTGTTTAGGACTGTTAAGGACTTTAATTAACTAAATCTTAAGGTTTATAATGGGTCCTCAGGCTAGCTAAACATATACTGTTGAGATGCGTTGACATCTGGCAATCATCTTATCCGACGGATAGAGTCTGCGTGTGGCGAGTCACGGGACAGAAACCGTTGGAATGTTTACTGTCACGTGCCGCTACGATTATTTCATTTAAGGACAGCTATAGAATTACTCCATGCCTTTATTAGACAAAACGTTCATCCCTTGACCGCGGCTACGTTCGGTGACTGGTTGTCGCCTCGAGGCCAAGTGCAGTATCACAAGTTTCGAACAATTACAATCGGACTAGATGACTACGATTGTTTAATTACAGCTATGGTAGAATCTAGATTACAATGTTACGGGATTTTCCCAAAATTCCAAACGGAAGGTTCCCGTGTTCTATCATCTCCGATTTATATTTATGCTTGATCTGTCTGGGACCAGTCTGGATATAGCGCAAACTGGCTGGCAAACGATGTATTTGGCAAGAAATGTGGAGTACCTGGCACATCGAATTGTCGACATATCAGCAACAGCAACGGAGATACGTGGAGTTGAATATTTGAGTCTGAATCTGCAAAACAACAATTACACTGCATATAACAGAGACCAGAGTCGATGTTCTGGCGCGCAACACATCTGCACTCCATCCCGCGCGGCTTGGCATCCAACGGTCCACGTGCCATCCTTCGAATCCTCCATAGGCCCAAGGACCCATCATAAAGCCGAAATCCCAACTGCATTGTTCGCACATATGGCCTAAGTCAATCTGTTTGCCCGAAAAGACTTTCTAATTCTAGAAGTGTTTTCGGTCGGTTTTTAGAAAGGTCCTTGAGTTTATTACGCCCTCTTAAGAATTACGGAGAAGGCGGGTATTGGCCTAACGAAAAAAGCGGACATCTACCTAACGGAAAATCTGAGATTTCCCATAAACAATGTCGCCTAGGACCCACGTTGGTAGGAGGCTTCTTCCTCCTCTCTTCCTTTCTAACATTAGTCATAACCAATCGGCATCGCGGATCATTGCCCTCACTTTCCTAACTAACAATGTAATCAACGAATCCGCGTTCTTCGCTCAACGGGCACACCAATACCGAGCTTCGTACTCACATCAGAATAAACTTTAGAGTTACATCATCTCTCACGGTGACTAGAGTTCCTGCAATCCCTATAACTCTTACCGTTCCTATATCTCTCAGAGTTCCATCGTCTCTCGCGGTGACTAAAGTTCCTCCAATCCCTATAACTTTCACCGTTCCTATATCTCTAAGAGCCTCCTATTTCTCTCACAGTATCCAGAAGTCCGACAGCTCCTACAGCTCTCACGGACCTAGAGCTCCTATAGCTCACACTCTCATCTAAGAATAATCCATTTCTTCGTTATCTGTAACTTAAGCAACGGCGTTCTTACTCAGTGTGATTGTATAAATCGTTGGAAATACATATATTTTTTATAACTTTGTGACCCCCAGTGTTATACCACAACGACTACACCTATTATCCAAAGCGAAATACGGGGATCGAACTATCCGTGGAGTCGATTATTCCAATCGTAACGGGAATTTACGACTCCCATTGACGCGTATTCAAACGAACGCGTCTCCCCGCGATAGCTCGAAAATACAGTCGACACAGCGCAAACCGAATAAGTACTGTATTTGGCTGTAATTGTGGAGTATATCGCGCATCGCATTTGCGATATGTATCCAATAGCAGCGCTGATACGTTGGTTTGAACATTTAGGCATGAATATGCAAAACAGCAATTACGCTGAATCTGTCAGTGACCAGAGAAGACGTAAGACAGAAGAGATGATAGAATCGGTAGAGGTGCTCTGTGCTCACCAGAAAATCAGGAGCATAACGCTCACCGAATTGTCGTCATATCTGCCATAGAAACGAAGATACGTTCCTTTCGATATTCAAGCATGAATATGCTAAACTGCTATTATGGTGTATTTGACAGGGACAAGAGTGAACAAAACGCTAACCTACTGATGTGCGCTGTATATGACATCAGTTGTCAAATATAACGCGCACCGAATTTTCTGTAAGTGTGCCATAGAAACGGAGATTCGTTGGTTGGAATATTTAATACTGAATATGTAAAGCTGCAAATACGCAGGGTTCGGCTGGGTCCCGATTTTACATGCATCAAACGGAATAACGCGCACTGTGTTTGGCAGCAAGTTTGGAGTATAACGAGCCTCTAATTGTAGCCATATGTGCCATAGAATCGGAGATACGTCGGTTTGAATACTTAATCCTGAATATACGAAACTGCAACTACGCTGGATCTGGCTGGGTCCAGATTTTACATAGCGTAAACCGGATGATGTGCACTGTACTTGGCATCAGATGTGGAATATAACGCGCATCGCATGGCCAATGTTTCTGGAAAACAAGCGGAGATACCTTGATTCGAATATGTAAGCATTAATATCCAAAACTGCAATTTCGATGGATTTCTCCGAGTCCAGTCTTGACAGTGTGCAAACGGGCTGATGTGTGCTGTATTTGGCAGCAAATGTGCAGTATTACGTACATCCTATTGTCGACGTACCTACAATGGATACGGAGATACTTTCACTTGAATAACAAGGCTTGAATATGCAAAACTACAAATACGCTGGATTTGACTCGGTCCGGATTTAACACGGCTAAAACCAGATGAAGCGCTCTGCGTATGGCAGTAAATGTGGAATATAACGCGCATCGTATTGTCGACATATGTGCTATTGAATCGGAGTAACGTTGATTTGAATATTTAAGCCCGAACATACAAAATTGCATTTAGGCTGGATTGTGCAGGGACCAGAGTTGACACAGCGCAAACGAGCTGATGGGCAATGTAACTACAGCAAATGAGGAGTACAAGGGGTATGGAATTGTCGACATATGTGCAAACGAAGCGGCGAATCTTTGAATGCAATATTTAAGCATTAACAACAAAAACTACAATTACGCTGGATTTTACAGGGTCCAGAGTTGACATACCACAGACCGGCTGATTTGGCATCATATGTGGAGTATTCTGCGCATCGAATAGGCGACATAGAAACCAAGATACGTTCATTTGAATATGCAGTATTTGAATATTTCGCCTGAAAATGCATAATTGCGTATACGCTGAGTTTGGCTGCGCCCACACGTTACATAACTCAAACCAGATAATATACATTGTGTTTGTCAGCAAAAGTGGCGTATATCGCGCATCGAATTGTCGGCATATCTGCAATGCAAACGGCGATACGGTGATTTGAATAATTAATCATGAATATGCAAAGCACCAATTTCGCTAGGTTTGACAGAGACCGGAGTTGACATGGTACAAACCAGCAGATGTGCGGTGCACATGACATCGGATGTGAAATGTAACGAGCATCGCTTTGTCGCCATATGTGCAATAGAAACGGAGATACATTCATTTGAATATGTTAACCTTAATTTGTAAAACTGCAATTACGCTTGATATGTCGAGGACCAGAGATGATATAATAGCACGAGCCAGCTGATGTGAGCTGTATTTGGCAGGCAATGAGGAGTATATCTCGCATCTAATTGACGACAAATCTGCAATTGCAGCGGTGATACATTGTAGTTAATATTCAATAATGGGCCTATTACGATACCGATAGTATTAGCGTGACTGAAACACATTGCCGTCTCAGTAAAACCATTTTATTTCAAGCTTCACGCTACAGTTCTGAATCCGGACAAGACCGATTCAAGATCTCGCAAGAGCAAGCAGTCAAATTAAGGTACTTACACGAGTTAGAGTCTAATACATTTTATTGGTCCCACATCGATGGGGCGATCTCGCATCGAAATTTTCAGAGGACAGCGTAACCTTCCAACGACGACCGCCGTACGAGCAGCGGATAAACTTATTTCGTGCCTTAGGTTGCCCTCACCACGTCCTCTACTTCTTGATTCTTGGTTGGTAGCTTTAGAGGCTGCAGGTCCGAGAAATTGCATCTTGACCCGCTTTCTCGTATGTCGCATGTGACGTCTCACTTTCCGCCGTAGACACTTGTCGGATCTACATACGTTGAACCATTTGCGCGAGACAAGCGCGGCGCTCTGCAGGGACGAGGGATCCAATTTTCGAAGTATCAAGTGCGAAACCTCCAGTGGTAGTTCGGAAGTGATATCTACCTTACTTGGCACGAACAAACCAACGACGCGTAGTAGAGATCTAAAAAACTCCATGTTGCTTCTACTGTTGCGCGAGCACGACCGACGGTCTGGCTAAGAGTGGAGGCTTATATATGTGCTGTTCGTCACGGTGCACTTCGAGTTCCGGTTGCGGGTGAGAGTGCTGGTCAGGCAGAATCGATGGTATGTGCATGTATTTTCACTTACATCGGGTTCACATTATGATTAGAGTTAGAGGCGCGAAACGAATCTTCATTTGGTTTAGACGTTTGTAGTTATGCAATAGAGCAGATATTTACTAGTGTAAATATGATTGTTATATAATTGGCAAGTAGTCGTGGTGATGAGGTACTCGAGAAGCTATAAATAAAATAGCTATAAATAAATTCCCTTTATTTAGCACACAACATTTATACATATATCCTATACTCTAAAGACCTCGAAATGCTACTAGCACGCACGCTTTTTGTCAACCGGCTCCTCCATATACTTCTAACGCCTGACTTTTGTCTTTTGTCCCAACTAAGGCCTGGACGTCCTCTGACGCTTACACGCACATTTACATGTACAGCTTAAATGTATCATGTTCCTAACACGCCTCCTTACATTTATACTGTACACTTAATCGTATTTACATGCTTTGACGAATTACGTAACAGAAACTTTAACACTTATTGCTTTATCTACATTCCTCTTAGTTTACATTCATCCATGACCTAAACCTTTCGAATTTCTCTCTACGCAGTGAATTCGTAAAAATATCCGCAGTATTTTCGCCTGTAATTACTTTAAATATGTTTATCTTATTCTCCTTTAAGCACTCGTGAACGTAGTGCTAATGAACTTCAATGTGTTTAGAATTTTTTGTAAAATTTCCGTGCTTGGCTATACTTATCACTCCAGAGTTATCCTCATAAATTTTTACAGGGTTATCGTCTAGATTTACATTGAAGATTTTCATAATTTCCCTAATGGACATTAATTCACTCACCGCTTCCGATAGAGCTACATACTCTGCATACGTCGAGTCTTTTGTCACACACCTTTGTTTTTTAGACTTCCAACCAATTACATTTCCATACAATCTAATTACATATTCAGAAGTCGATTTCCTTTCTAAATGATCTCCTGCCTAATCAGCGTCCACATAACAATCTATCGTTTCACATTTTTCATTCCTTTTATAATCTAATCTTAAATCTCTAGTCCGGTACAAATATTTCAATATTTGCATAGCATATTTAAAGTGTGTCTCATTACAACAATCTTGAAATCTACTCAAATAATTCACACTATAATTTCTATCGGGTCTGGTATTTTCACTAATATACAACAATGCGCCAATTAAATTTTTGTATTCAATATCCTCTCTATTTATCTCAGCTTTTTCAATTCTTAAGTTGGTCTCCATAGGTGTACAGTACAATTTGCTATTTTGTAACTTACATTTGTTTGCTAATGATTCAATGTATTTCTTTTGGCTTAATCTTATTTCATTTTTGAAATAATCATAGTCTATATTTATTCCAAGATATTCTTTGACTTCATCTAAATCTTTCATTTCAAATCTATTAGTTAATAACTTCTTTACCCTTTGTATCTTCCTTTTATTTTTACTACAAATTAGCAAATCGTCTACATACATTAGCAAATAAACAACATTTTCTCCCTCTCCATGTGTATATAGGCACAACTCTATGTTATTCTTCTTAAAACCTAATCTCGTCACATACTTATCAAGACACTCATACCACTCCCTTCAACTTTCTTTTAACCCATAAAGCGCTTTCGATAGTTTACAAACTCTATTCGTTCCGTCCGCATATCCCTTTGGTTGATTTACATATACCTCCGAGGTTACTTCACCATTTAAAAAAGCAGTTTCTACATTCATTTGCTCGATAATTAATCCATTTCGACAACAATATGTTAGCAATATCTTGAAGGTCTAATTACTCGCTACTGGGGAGTATATGTCATCGGCTACGTTTCTTTGTTGGAATCCTCTTACCACTAATCAAGCCTTATACCTGTCATCTGATTTTCTCGTGTAAACCCATTCTACATCTAATACGTCTTTGCCTTTTACCCTTTCTACCAATTTCCAAGTTTTATTCTTATAAAGACATTCTATTTCCTTATCCATAGCTTGTTTCCAATCTTCACTATCTTCACAACAAATCGCCTCCTCAAATGTACAAGGGATATCTACACTACAATAATTTGCATGGATTTCACTAATGTTTTCTTTTTCTGGATATCTTACTGGAGTTCTTCTATTACGTGTAGATCTTCCAGGGATGTTTAAGCTTTCAAGACTGTTATCATTTTCATCTTCCCTACTTTCTAACTCTTCCTTATTCATGTTTACCAATAAATCATTATCATCAATGTCATCGTTATCTTTATCGAATGAATTCTCCACAAAACCGATACATTTTGTGTCTGTTTCTATGACCTCTACATGTCTCGCTATTGTTATTTTCCCACCTAATAAGACTCTGTAGCCTACTTCACTATATCCAAACAAAATTCCCATATCTGCCTTTTTATCCCATTTTGAAACTCTCTTTTGTTCTTACAAAAAATTTACTTCCATATAAATGTAGATTTTCAACACTCCCGAAGAATATTTCAAAAGGTGTCTTTCTCTCTATTGTATTTGCCAGTATTCGATTTTTCAAGTATACCGCTGTCCAATCAATTTCGAGCCAGTACCTTTTATGTACTTTCGCTTCCGCTAACAAGCAACGCGCCATGTCCATCACTGTTCTATTATACCTTTCCGTTGTCCCGTTTAATTCATGTACGTAGGTTGGGCAATTATTTATTCTGATACCTTTATCCCTAGCAAATTTATAAATTCGATTATTCAAGTACTCTTTTCCATTATCACATCTCAATATTATAAACCTCTTGCCCGTTAAATTCTCGGCTTCATTTACAAACTGTACGAAACAATCAAAGACCTCATCTTTTGATTTTATACAATAACTTCTAGCTATTTTGCTATAATTATCGATAAATGAGATGAAATATTTCTCTTCATTGAATCCGGTAGTCTTAAAACCGCACACGTCCGAATGAATAATTTCCATTATCTCCATAGCCTTGGTTCGATTATTTTTCAATGGTAAATTTTGCATTTTCCTTTTCATGCACACCCTACATTTCAAAAATTCCTTTTCAAATTCATTCGTTATACCAGTGACTAGCTGCTCTTTACCCAAAATATTTAAATATTTAAAATTTACGTGTCCTAGCATCCTATGCCATCTTTTCCTTTTACTCATATCACTACGTTCGGCGCTGTTTGCTAAGTGCTCCTTCCCTTTCAATATACTTTTCATTCTATATGTTCCCTTTTCTTTAACCGCTACCGCTGTAAGCTTATTGTCCTCATCTATTACTTTTGCAATATTTCCTATTGAAATGACCTTGTTCCTATTATCTGTTAACTTGCCTAAACTAATCAAGTTTGCGGACATTTCTTTCGCGCAAAAAACATTATCCACATTTATTTCATTTTGCATTCCAAATGCTTCAAAGTAACTTATAACATTCCCTAATTTTGTTGCCTTTCGATCTATTATCGCCTAAATATATATTTACCGGTTCTTTAAGGTCAATACATTTATCTAAATAATTTACGCTGTTAATTATGTGATCTGTGCAACCGCTATCTAATAGCCACATTACTTCATAATTACTTATCTCGTTCGCCTCGCCGCTGTGTGCTGCGTGCGCCGTTGTTATCCATGTGCTTGATCTTGAGTTACCATGCTCGCTCGTGCCGGTTGTTGACTGACGATGGAAATTTCCATGTCCCCTGCTCGTATTTCCTTTGTTTCCTCCTCCTCTGCTGCGACAACGTGTTGACCCAAGCCAAAAACTGATATACTGTTTCCCGCTTCGACGCCATTTTGACACTCTCTCGCAAAATGTCCTACTCTTCCACATCTGAAGCATCCTCCCTTTTTTGCAGAAAAGGCGTTGGTTTGCATTTCTCCTCGATTGGACTTATTTTTCTTCTCCGCTATTTCAATTTTATTTTTTACATACGCTGCCGTTTGATTTTCGGCTTTCAGTGCATCTACTATATCCGCTACGTAGCTGTATTCTTCGGGTAGCGTAATCAGCATGTAAGTTAGTTTTTCCCTCTCACTCACTTGTGCCCCAGCACATTTTAATTCGTTTATTAATTTTTCGAAATCGCTAAATAACGATGCTGAATCACTGCAGTTCTCAAGTTTTATCTTTTCCAATCTCCTTGTGCATACGACCTGTAGTGCCGTCGACTCTTTCAAGTTTCATGTCATCAAACTTTTTTACTATCTCATACGCCGTTTTTTCTTCTCTAATATATTCCAATTGTCTGTTTGTGATGGCACTATAAATTATATTTATTGCCTTCGGATCCTTTTTGTCCCAGTCTTCACTGTCTGTTTCTGTCTTCACCCTAGTTGTGACAACCTCGCATTCTCTATACTTGAGAAACGTTGTTATTCTTTGCTTCCACATACCGTAAATATTCATCGAAAATAGGTATCATGATTTCCAATCTCTCCATTTTAAATGATTCCTGATCAGTTACTCAAGCGTTCCTACGTGCTCGAAGTGTATTTTTCCTCTTTGTAACCTTTGAACGTTTCTTTCTTTACTGAACACTCACTCGATCTAACTCGCAATATTGAAAACCATGCACTAAAATAACTGGCAAAACTATGAACCACGCTCTGCTACCATGTAAAGATATAGAATGGACTCGGAAATACAAATAATTCCCTTTATTTAGCACACAACAGTTATACATATATCTTATACTCTAAAGACCTCGAAATCCTACCCGCACGCACGCTTGTTGTCAACAGACTCTTCCAGATACTTCTAACCACTGACTCTTGTCTTTTGTCCTAACTAAGGCCTGGACATCCTCTGACGCTTATACACACATTCACATGTACAGTGTAAATGTATCATATTCCTAGCAGAATTGTTATGCGACTGATGCATCAACATACCATGCAAGAAGAATTGGAAACTAGGACAAAAAGGAAGAGCTTTGAAAGAGATACTTATAATCATAGTAAACGACAAAAAATTCGTATATGTTCAAGTGAATCTGACGAGGAGGATATTGATGAAAAGGTAGTTGACAATAGAAGAATACAAGTAATAACACAAGAGTCAAACAATCTCCTCGATAACGGCAAAAGGATGATGCGAATGATGGGATATAAGGCGGTTACGGCCTCGGAAATAATGAACAAGGTCGTTTAGAGTCAGTTCAAGCACCTAGACAGCATGGTCGCAGAGTCTTTGGACATCATGTTCCTGGACGTGAAGATTCAGGTCTTAAATGGAATCCTGCAGAGGAAGTTATAAAGTTTGTAAAAGATATGAAATGGTGATATGAAAAGTTGACCACAGATGATGAAATTGATTTCTGTTGTGAAGATATAGTGAAAACTGTTATCAATGCGAAAACGGTATTCGCCCATTTGGATGACGTTGAAGTGCGTCGAGCAAGGACACGTTGTAATCCTCATGAAACAATTCGTGGTGCACTTTTTTTAAATCGTGCTACTGTTAAAATGGCGAATACAGATAGAGCATGTAACTTTATGTTTACTAACCCAAAAGGTTTGAGGGAGAATGGGCTGCTATACTTTGCAGATGTATGTGCTGGGCGAGGAGGTTTTAGGGAACATTTTCTATGGCGAATACGAATTCAAATTACGAATTCAAATACGAATTATTTCAACCCCCCCCCCCCCCCCGACTAGTATAGGTAGCCTTAACTCAAATACATCTGACAGTTACAACAACAAAGACTCCGTTATTAGTCCACATGATCTTCGTCCTCTTCACACGCGACAACTACAGAGGTAATACCGGAAAATATAATTAATAAGATGGTCTTCTGAGTGGTTTAATTGCAATAGTATTTGGGATGAAATATACTTTTTCAAATCATATGCGGCATTTCGTATAATAACTGAATGGTTATAGGAAAGAATGATGACGTTAAACCGTACGATACGATTGCATAGCATATTTTATAATTGTATAACAAATATTTCCCGCAGGGAGGGCTCGCTTATGTGAGCCTATGAGGGCTGGCAAACCCACTTTCCCGAAGCCAGGGGGACCGTCGGGACAAGCGTCTCGCATACGCGAGTCCCTATGTACTCCGCAGGGAAGGTCGTCGGGGGTGAAAGGCGTTTAATTACTATTACATCCTCTCTACGTGGCCTTGGGCAGTAGCGCACCCACGATCCTGATGCCAAGGATGAGACCGCCGGGATAAGTTCCCGGGTACAAAAGTACCTTGAGGCCCCCGCTTACGTGAGTCCCATCTGGAACGCCGAGCTCGGTTGGCAGGTCGCTGGCCGGCAGTCAGATGGCCGTACATCCATACGATATTCCCACCAACGACTAAGGTTGGTACCACGGGCGGTCGAGTTACAGCCCGGAGGCAGTAGCGACCCCTCTGATCGGCCAATTAATGGGTATGGACACGTGGTGGCAGTGGTTGATGGACAAGATGCTGGCAAGAGGGCCGATTTAAGGTGGAGACTCCACCGAATGGCCTTCGGCGGGTGAGCAGCGTCCCACCTGCTCCGAAACCGTACTGGTGAGACGGGAGGGCTTAGAATGTGCCCCGTTCGACCTGATACGAGCGACAGCTCCTGCAGACTAAGCTGATCCAGGGAGCAAGGTATTGGGTGCCTTGTGCGATGGTTGGGCGTAATCTCAACTCCTATGGTCCTAGGGGGCCCGGCTACTGTGTGGAATTATATTCGAGGAAAGCACCCGTTACCAAAAGACAATGCTATTTGTATAACAAATATTTAGTCGACACAATTTGTCTTTATTTGGAATGATTAGATACCTGCTTGTGGCAGCTGCTCCCATAATAGAATAAGTTGCAGTACCTTAGTCTACAATCCATTACTTCCCAACATCAATATTTGACTCAGGTCTTTTATAATGAAATATGTAGAGGACAGGGTATATGGGAAGTTTGACCGTCAGACTTACTTGAGGTTATCGATTGTCGTCGTAATCGCCGAATTTACTTAAAATAATAAAGTAAGGTACAGCCTATGGGCCCTGAGTCGTAGATACAATGTGTAAAAATATTCCATAAATGTTCGTCACGAAATTCAGCAGATCGCTCGTTGATACCCGTAGGTATTCGAAGATACTTTACTCTTTGTGTTGCCTCGGTTTACTTATACTGGTCGGGGCGGAAGTCGGAAGATTCAAAATCGACTTTGTTCGAAGTAGCGGCAACATTTTTATGATCCGAGTGTATTTACTTGTATCCTTACGATCCTGATACTCCGAGGCAAAATAACAATAGGATTTGAATTGCCCTCTGGCTCATATGCCGCAACAAATTTTTATAGTTTGTGCTCATGTATAGGTACTTATGAACTATCTAAAATATATGTCGGATTGAAGTCAGGATTATGGAGATGGGCGTTTAGTGAATTTTCATTGGAATTAGCCATTGCCGTGATACAATGGAGAGTTTATTAGCACGGGCTTATTAACAAGATTACGCACTAGTGATGATGACCTTAGGTTCGAAACGAATCCGCGGTCACGGGATGGTAAACGTATGTTCTCGCACAGTTCAAGTCTAACTCTTTATTAACTAGATGTGATGTATTCGCTGGTTGTAAGGTGGCACTGTCATTCGTCGATGAGATCGTACGAAAGAATGAATCTCCGTCTCGACGATGTCGTCGAGGAAAACTATATTGAGTGGGTCTAAGGATATGAGATCCTCGGATTCGTCAAAGAAAGCTTTCGTTCCAAAGGAGAGGGAAATTAGCGCTGTTGCTAATTGGTCGATCTCCATATCGGCGTTTTGAAAGAGATGCTGGCCGCCCTTGAGGGGAGGTTGTTGACGGGGGGCAACGCTCGTGGAGGATAGGTTTCTCCTATCTTCCCGTAGTTGCAACAAAGTCTATTTGACGGACTTCGCTTGACTAAATCTTAAGATCTATAGCGGGTCCTTACGTTAGCTAAACATACGCCACAAAGGCATGCCGACACCCGGCGATCATCTTACCCGAAGGACAAAATCTGCGTGTGGCGGGCCGCGGGATAGAAACTATTGAAGTATTTACTGCCACGTATCGCTACGACTATTTCTTTTAAGGAGAGGTATAGAGTTACTCTGTGCCTTTGTTAGATAAAACGTTCATCCCTTTGACCGCGGCTACGTTCGGCGACTGATTGTCGCCTCGAGCCCAAGCTCATGATCATAAATCTCGAACAATCGGAGCGGCATTCGTTTAATCCAAGTTACAGAGTTGCGGTATTCCCGCGAATCCAAGGAGGAGCTCCGGCGTTCTTTCATCTCCGACATATATAATAAGCTGAAGTACTGTAGGGAAGTAATTTACAGTGTTACTAGGTTTGGTTACATATTTCAATATCGTTCACGCCATCACAAAAGCTAGTATGATGCTGCGTCGGCGTATATGCACACGGGGAGGTGATGGACGAGGCGAGGATGATAGCCTCCCGCGAAGTAGCGCCTGGCCCTGACGGAGTCCCGTGACGGGTATGATGGGAGATGATGCGGGTCATGGCACCTAGACTGCGACTTCTATTTACATCGTGATCGAAGGAGGGTGCCAACCCTCGGATATGGCGCACGGCGAGGCTGGTATTGCTTCGGAAGGAGGGACGACCAGCCCTTGTATCGTCCGGTATGCCTATAGGATGAAGTGTGCAATTTCTTCCAAAGAATCATTGCCAGAATCATTGTACTGTTCTCAGTCGAAAATGTTCGTGAGATGTCAACAACGACTTTTGGCATCAATGACGTAGTGTAGTGATAACTACACTATCAGCTAGGGCCATCTATAGGCAAATTCCGGTTTCATATTTACAGACCTGATACGCTCGATTTGACAGGGATCAGTGCGGATGTCACGTAAAATAAAAGAGAAATTTTGTAAGAAGAAGAAAACTTTATTTTTACTTCGTTTATACAATTATAAGACACTTCCGAGCTCTAGCCGTGACCGTACGAGAGTGAGTCTCTTACAATCTTTTTACATTCGGTCATCTGTTCTCTCATTATCCCCATTACCCTGTAGGCGTACGTGACCGTTGCTACGCTTCTGGAACATTTGGTGGAAGGACCGTTAGGCCATAAATGAATCCTCAGGTACTCCGCCAATATACATTGTCGCCAAGGTCGCCATGTGTTTCTCTCGTCGGTCCATCGGGTTCGAAGTATGCCGACCGGGACACCATCCTGCCCGCGGTGTGTGTGTGTCCTGGTCTCTGATGTGATTTACGTTACACGGACATAGCGCTAATTGTCTAGTGTGCGCTGAATTGGGCAAGAAATCTGGAGTACCGGGCATATCGAATACTCGGCATGTCTGCAACAGCAACGGAAATACGGGGATTTGAATATTTGAGTCTGAATATGCAAACCTGCAATGACGCCGTATTTGACACGGCCCAGAGTTGACATAGAGCAAACCGGCTGGAGTATGCTGTATTTGGCAGCAAATTTGGAGTATAACATGCATCCTATTGTGAACATACTTACTATGAAAACGGAGATACATTCAGTTGAATATTTAGGCTTGAATGAGCAAAACTACAAATACGCTGGATTTGACTCGTTCCGTATTTAACATGGCTTAAACCAGATCAAGCGCACAGTGTATGGCAGTCGATGTGGAATATAACGCGCACCGATTTGTCGACATATCTGCAACAGAAACTGAGCCACGTCGATCTGAATATTGAACCCTGATCATGCATTACTGCATTTACGCTTGATTTCACGGGGTCTGGATTTGACATAGCGCAAACCAGATGATGCGAGCTGTATTTAATAGCAACTACGGAGTATAAAGCGCATCGAATTTTCCACATATCTGCAATCGAAACGGAGATTCGTTGATTTGATTATTTAGGTGTGATAATGCAAAACTGCAGTTGCGTTGGGTTTGACCGGACCAGAGTGGACATAGCGCTAATTGGATGATATTGGTTTAATTTGCAACAAATGTGGAATGCAAGTATTGGCGACACATTTCCAACAGTAGCGGAGATGCGTGGATTTGAATATATAATAATGTATATGAAAAACTGCAATTACGCTGGATTTGTCGGTGATCGGAGATGACATAGTTTAAATCGAATGATGTGCACTGTACTGGCGGCAAATGTGAAGTATAACCTGAGTCGAATTGTCGGCATATCTGTAACAGAATCGTAGATACGTTGATTTGATTATTTATGCACGAATTTGCAAAACTGCAATTACGCGGGTTTGACACGGGCCAGAGTTGACATAGCGCCAGCCCACTAATGTGCGCTGTATTTGGCAGCAAATATGGAGTGGATGTCGGCACATATGTTATAGAGGCGGAGACACATTGATCTGAACGTTTATTCCTGAGTATGCAAAACTACAATTACGCTGCACTTCACAGGGTCCAGAATCGACATAGCCAAAAGCGGCTGATGTGTGTTGTATTTGGCAACAATTTTGGCGTATAACACGCTTTACGTTGTCGGCATATCTGCAACAGAAGCGGAGATACGTTGATTAGAATATTTCAGCCTGAATATGCAAAGCTGAAACTACGTTGGATTTGTCGGAGACCAGAGATGACATAGCACAAACCCTCCGATGTGTGCTTAATTTGGGAGCCAATGTGGAATATAATACACATAAATTCATCGTCATATCTGCATTAGAAACAGAGACACGTAGATTTGAATATTTAAGCCTGAATATGCAGAACTGCAATTTCGCTGGATTTCACACGGTCCAGAGTTAACTTAGCGCCAGCCCACTTAGGTGCGCTCTATTTGGCAGCAAATGTGGAGCTACCGCGCATAGTATTTTCGACGTATATCCAATACCAGTGCAGCAGTTGAAAGGTCGCATCCCGGATGATGCGCGCTGTATTTAGTAGTAAATGTGGAATACAACTTGCATAGTATTGTCGACATATCTGTAATAGGAACGAAGATACCTTCATTTGAATATTTAAGCCTCAATATGTAAATTTGCACAAACCGGCTGATTTGGCAGCATATGTGCAGTATTATGCGCATCGAATGGTCGTCATTTGAGCTCTTGAGGCGGAGATACGTGGATTTCAATATTTTAGATTGAGTATGCAAAACTGCAAATACGCTGGATTTGACACGGTCTAGAATTGACATTGCGCAAACTGGCAGATATGCGCTGTATAGGTTTATTTGAACATTTAAGTATGAATATGCGTAACTACAATCATGCCGGATTTGACTGAAACCAGAGAGGACATAACGGAAACAGGCTGGTGTGCGCTGCATTTGGCAAGAAATGTGGGGTACAAGTCACATCGAATTCTCGACATATTTGCCACAATGACGGAGATACGTTGATTTGATTATTCGTGCATGAGTATCCAAAATTGCAATTACGCTGGATTTAACAATGGTCAGAATCGACATAGCGCAAACCGGCTGATGAGTAATACATTTGGCAGTACGATACTAACTCGAATTGTGGACATATCTGCAACGGAATCCGAAATAGCTTGATTTGAATATTTAATCCTGAAAATGGAAAGCCGTATCAACACCACTCTCAGCAACGCCAACACCTCTCACAACTCGACAACGCTAACAACTCCACTCTCAACAACGCTAACAACTCTCGCAACTCGACAGCGCTAACAACTCTACTCTTCGACTCCTTGATTAACTCTGACCTCTCGACTCACTCTTATTTCTCGATCAACCGCTCAACGCTTCTCGATCAGCCAAACTTTAAAGTTAAATCGTCCCCTACCATTAGCGTTAGTTTTTCCAACTCTCTAACCACATTCTGTTAACGCTCCGCAAGTACAAGGTGACTTTAGTCACATAGGCTTTCTTACCGATGTAAACTAACAACCGAAGTACACACGACATTGTTTTGATCGATTTCTAATGAGGATTTTTCCTCGCGATACTACAATATGTTGACTTGAATATTTAAGCCTCAATATGCAAAACTGCAAATGCGCTGAGGTTGGCTGCGTCCACACGTTACATAACTCAAACCAGATAATATGCATTGTGTTCGGCAGCAAAAGTGGCGTATATCGCGCATCGAATTGTCGGCATATCTGCAATGCAATCGGCGATACGGTGTTTTGAATAATTAATCATGAATATGCAAAGCAGCAATTTCGCTAGGTTTGACAGAGACCGGAGTTGACATGGTACAAACCAGCAGATGTGCGGTGCACATGACATCGGATGTGAAATGTAACGGGCATCGCTTTGTCGCGATATGTGCAATAGAAACGGAGATACATTCATTTGAATATGTTAACCTTAATTTGTAAAACTGCAATTACGCTTGATATGTCGTGGACCAGAGATGATATAATAGCACGAGCCAGCTGATGTGAGCTGTATTTGGCAGGCAATGAGGAGTATATCTCGCACCTAATTGACGGCAAATCTCCAATCGCAGCGGTGATACGTTTTATTTAATATTCAATAATGAGCCTGTTACGATACCGATAGTATTAGCGCGACTGAAACACATTGCCGTCTCAGTAAAATCATTCTATTTCAAGCTTCACGCTACAGTTCTGAATCCGGACAAGACCGTTTCAAGTTCTCGCAAGAGCAAGCAGTCAAATTAAGGGACTTACACGAGTTAGAGTCTAATACATTTTATTGGTCTAACATCGATGGAGCGATCTCGCATCGAAATTTTCGGAGGACCGCGTAACCTTCCAACGACGACCGCCGTACGAGCAGCGGATAAACTTATTTCGTGCCTTAGGTTGCCCTCACCACGTCCTCTACTTCTTGATTCTTGGTTGGTAGCTTTAGCGGCTGCAGGCCCGAGAAATTGCATCTTGACCCGCTTTCTCGTATGTCTCATGTGACGTCTCGCTTTCCGCCGTAGTCACTTGTCGGATCCACAAACGTTGAACCATTTGCGCGAGACAAGCGCGGCGCTCTGCAGGGACGAGGGATCCAATTTTCGATGTATCAAGTGCAAAACCTCCAGTGGTAGTTCGGAAATGATATCTACCTTACTTGGCACGAACAAACCAACGACGCGTAGCACAGATCTAAAGAAACTCCATGTTGCTTCTATTGTGGCGCGAGCACGACTGACGGTCTGGCTGAGAATGAATTCTTATATATGTGCCGTTCGTCACGGTGCACTGCGAGTTCCGGCTCCGGTGAGAGTCCTGGACAGTCAGAATCGATCGCATGTGCATGTATCATCCTATAGATCGGGTTCACATTATTATTAGTGTTAGATGCGTGAAACGAATCTTCATTTGGATGAGACGTTGTAGTTATGCAATAGAGCAGATATTCACCAGTGCGAATTTGATTTGAGGTGTATGGTAGCGATTTAGGTTTAAAGGCACAAGAGTATATTTAACTATGTAGCTTATTAAAATATACCCTACGTGTACACTAGTCGTATAATACATTGTTGTCTTGATTCGTGATTACGAATAGATGGGCGCAAAGAAGTATCGACTTAGCTGCTACTGCTCGTGTCACTCGATAAAAAAGAATGCCTCGCTACCCTGCTCGCTATATTCATATGCGTTGGAGTTGACAAAAGGCGTTGGGATTTGAATTTTGAAGGTGTTCTCGAAAATTCGCAACTGACGCTGAACTCTCGACCTTGTTTACAAATGTTGAATTTTCGGGTAGTTGACTCGAGGGCATATGATCACGACAAAATCTACGGATTTTGATTAACCTTCGGTAACCGCCTAAGGTTGTCGGATCTATAATAAACTCATCTTTCAGTAAACACGATTTTTTGTGTAGCGGGCTCACTAGACCGAAACCGTTATGAATTTTACCTACGAGTGCCGCTACAGTACCCGCTTGCCAGTGTTAACGTTACTTCTTTTTATGTTTGTTTATGTATGTTAGCGCGGTGCCCCTGCTAACCGCTTAATTCAAACCCGTTTGAGGAGGAGAACGAACTCTCCTGCCCGAACGCGTGGTATAATTGGTTCTTGCGTCTCCGTCGCTTTGTTGCGCTTGCTCGCTGCTTTGCGGTCGGAAGATTTTCCCAGGTAAAAATACGTCGTAGGTTTCTGCGCTCCTTTCCAGATGCTCAATATCTTCCGACACGATGAAGGCGGGTTTTATACGATCTACGGAGACTTTCACGCTTTTGTCCTTCATCCGTATGGTAATGGTTTTCATCCACGCTGTGTAACCTGATAGGGGCCATCGTATGGTGGTTGCAGTGGACCTCCGATTGCATCGTGGCGTACGAAAACGCACGGCGACGTTTCTAAATCGCGGAACATGAACGTTTTCTTTTCGCCGTGTCGTGAAGTCGGCAGAGGTCTAATATCGCTCATTCGCTCTCGCAGACAGTTTGCGAATTCCGCGTTGGCCGGTTGTTTTGCTGGTACAAAGAATTCTGCTGGCAATCGTATGTCCGTACCATAAATCATTTCGACTGCCGTTGCGCTCAGGTCCTCCTTGATAGCGGTTCTAATGCCTAAAAGAACTATGGGAAGGCTTTCAACCCAGTTGCTCGAATTGTGGCATTTGATTGCGGCCTTAAGCTGCCTGTGAAAGCGCTCTACCATCCCGTTGGACGCGAGGTGGTAGGCTGTGGTACGCAAATGCTTAATGCCGAGCATCCGGCATAGTTCGTTGAAAAGACTGGATTCGAATTGGCGTCCTTGATCGGTTGTTATTTTTGCTGGGACGCCAAAACGCGCTATCCATGTGGAAAGAAGAGCCGAGGCAACGGTCGTCGCTTCCATATCTGGTATTGGAATCGCTTCGGGCCAACGTGAAAAACGTTCGATACATGTTAGACAATATCGGTAGCCTTGTGAATATTGCATGACGATGACGTCTTAATGTATATGCTCGAATCGTCCTGCGAGCTCTCCGAATGTTCCGGTCGGCGTTGATACGTGTCTCGCTATTTTACATTGTTGACAACGGGATGCATTGCCGTGTCCATGTTTGGCTTTTATTTAATTTTTGTTTACCGCCGGCCAAACTATACGCGATTTTACGAATTTTTGGGTCGCGCGTATCCCTAGATGGGAAAGTCCGTGGAGCGAATTGAATACGTCGCGCCGCAAGGGTTTCGGTTACGGTCGTACGATGTCGCCTGATACGTCGCAGTATATTTCCGCGTCGTAATCCGGAAAACGAATTTTCTTAACCTGCAACGCGGATATATCGGAGTTGATGATGTCGCGGAGCTCCTTGTCGTTTTCTTGCGCGGCGGCGAGAATTTTGTGATCCACGGATTTTCCTATGGCTTCGATGCGAGATAGGGCGTCGGCTGCATTGTTATTCAGCCTTTTTATATCCCTTATATCGGTCGTGAACTGCCCGATATAATCTAGTTGACGGAATTGTCTCGGCGATCACTTGTCGGGATTTTGACTGAACGCATAGGTGTGGGGTTTGTGATCTATGAAAATAATGAAATTCCTCCCATCTACGGCGTGTCTAAATCGCTTGCCCGCGGTATACATAGCAAGTAATTCGCGATCGTACGCGCTATATTTTCGCTGCGCGAAATTTGAGGCTTTAGTTAAGAAACCCAATGGTTGCCGAGTGTCATTCGCGCGTTACTGCAACACCGCCCCTATTGCAAAGTCGGACGCGTCTACTGCGAGGCTGATGGGCGCGCCAGGTATACGATGCGCTAACATCGTAGCGTTAGCTAGGGCGCGTTTTGACTCGCTAAAGCTCGTTTTGGCTTCCTCCGACTAAATAATGGGCATGTTGCCCTTTTTCGCCCCTTGCAACAAATCGTTGAGGGGTTGCAAAATTTTAGCTGCCCCCGGTATGAAACGTCGGTAAACGTTAATCATACCGAGGTATCCGCGTAGTGCCTTGATGTTCGCGGGGAGCGGTGCTTCGTTTATGGCTGTAACGCGATCGGCGAGCGGTTTTATTCCGTGCGCGTTTACCGTATGGCCTAGGAAGGCTATTTCATTAATTCCGTACTCGCACTTTGCGAGGTTGATTACTACGCCGTACTGGTTTAGACGTTCGAACAAGATCCGCAAGTGCCAGCGGTGCTGCTCCTCGGTTTCCGAAGCTACCAAGAAGTCATCTATGTACGCGTAAACGAAATCTAAGCCTCGCGTCGACAAATCTTTGACACGTTTGCGCGGCGTTTCGAAGCCCAAACATCATGTTGTTTGCCTCGAAAAGGCCGAATGGTGTCGAAATCGCGGTTTTTGTAACGTCCTCAGGCGCGATTGACATTTGATGGTAGGCTCGAACTAAACCAATTTTTGAGAATATTCGCCGACCGTGTAAATGCTGCGCGAAGTCTTGTATGTGCGGTGGAGAGTACCTGTCGGGTACAGTGCGGGCGTTTAGCGCCCTGTAGTCACCGCAATGTCGCAGACTTCCATCCTTCTTTGGGACGACGTGTAGTCGAGATGCCCGGGAACTCTTCGATGGGCGCATGACTCCTTGCTCGATAAGTGTTGCAAATTCCGCCTTGATTGGCTTGAGACGGTCCGGTGCGAGAGGGCGGGGTTTGCAATATACGGGCGGGCGGGGTGTGGTTTCGATGTGGTGCTCCACACTGTGCCGTATTTTCTCTCACCCAAAGGCCGGTGGGCGCGTTAGATCTGCACATTTCGCCAACAATTGGTGGTAGACCAAATCCCCGTTTACGGTCTTAATCATAAGCTGTTCGCAGTTGGCGGCGTATCCCCTGGTCGATAGCTGGTTTGTTGTGTCGAGAAGTCGTCTTTTTCTTGGATCCACAAGCAACCTGTAATGACTTAGGAAATCTAGGTCGATGATGGGGGTTTGCACATCGGCGACGGTGAAGTGCCATTTGACGGCACGTCTAAGGGACAGGTTCAGCTCCATCGCTATAGTGCCGTACGTTGCGATGCGCGTCCCACTGGCAGCGAATAGTTCATACGTTGTTTTCTTTACGTCCCTAGATAGCCTGCTTCGGGGATGAACGCCGATATCAGCACCGGTGTCAACTAAGAACGAAGTCTTCGTTCTCTTGTCCAAAATAAAGATGCGGCGAGATCCCAAGCCGTCGCCGTCCTCCGCTTTTACGGACGTCAGGGGTCGTTTCCCGACTTCCACTTACAATCGTGGCGCGATCGCCGAACCTCGCATGATAGAAGCAAATTCCGTCCTGGCGCGGATAGTCTCGGGAACGCGAACGGCGGCGGGGTCGAGTGAGAGAATTCGAACGTCTTCGTAGTCGATGATACCCGCTGATTCCCATAGCCTTAATCTGTTCTCGCAGTCTACTGACCTCGGCGGCGAGTGCGTCGTTTTTGCCTTCGTGTGATGCCGGTGGCTCGATTGTGACTACCTTAGCGCGCTGCCAATTACGATTATACGCCTCATCGAGTTTATCCGCTCTCCTGGTCAGTTTCTCGATACTCGTATCGTCCACTGCAGCCAGGACTTCCCTGATGCGATTCCTCCACAAGCTGTGGATGAATTCATTGGAAGCGAGGGGGCTGGCTAATTTTTTAAGTCATTATAAAACTGTGAGGGTTTTCTGTCGCCCATCTCTTCACGTTCGACTAACCTTTCGAACTTGGCGCTGTCCGATTCGGTCAGGGCGCGGATCAGCTCGCTCTTCAATTTATCGTACTGGCCTGTGGCGAGGAGGTTGGTCACTGTATCCTCAATCTTCGCGAGGTAATGTGGTTCGAGGAATCCCATGAGGGCTAAGGATTTTTCATCGTCATGGAAGATGCCGGCTACCCCGAAATATTTCTCTAAAATGGAAAACCAAATCCTGGTCATCGTGGGCATAAAGGGCGGCACGCGGAACGATGAGCCGGCTGGAGTTCGTTTGCTCTCCTTTTCCATTGTGTGAGTTGCGGACTATGATATTCAAACTGCGACTAGCCTATCGCTGTCACCTCTTACACAAAACTCACGTCGGTGTCACCAGTTTGAGATGTATGGCAGCGATTTAGGCTTAAAAACACAAGAGTATATTTAACTGCGTAGTTTATTAAAATATACCCTACGTGTACACTAGACGTATAATACACTTGTTATCTTGATTCGTGATTACGAATAGATCGGCGCAAAGAAGTATCGACTTAACTGCTACTGCTCGTGTCATTCGATAACAAAGAATGCCTCGCTACCCTGTTCGCTATATTTATATGCGTCGGAGTTGACAAAAGACGTTGGGATTTAAATTTCCAAGATGTTCTCGAAAAATCAGAACGGACGCTGAACTTTTGACCTTGTTTACAAATGTTGACATTTCGGGTAGTTGACTCGAGGGCATGTGATCACGACAAAAACGACGGAATTTGATTAACCTTCGGTAACCGCCTAAGGTTGTCGAATCTATAATAAACTCATCTTTCAGTAAACACGATTTCTTGTGTAGCGGGTTCACTGGACCGAAACCGATATGAATTTTACCGACGAATGCCGCTATAGGTGTATAATGAATCCTCAGGCTAGCTAAACATATACTGTTGAGATGCGTTGACATCTGGCAATCATCTTATCCGACGGATAGAGTCTGCGAGTGGCGAGACACGGGACAGCAACCGTTGGAATGTTTACTGTCACGTGCCGCTACCATTATTTCATTTAAGGACAGCTATAGAATTACTCCATGCCTTTATTAGACAAAACGTTCATCCCTTGACCGCGGCTACGTTCGGTGACTGGTTGTCGCCTCGAGGCCAAGTGCAGTACCACAAGTTTCGAACAATTACAATCGGACCAGATGACTACGATTGTTTAATTACAGCTATGGTAGAATCTAGATTACAATGTTACGGGATTTTCCCAAAATTCCAAACGGAAGGTTCCCGTGTTCTATCATCTCCGATTTATATTTATGCTTCATCTGTCTGGGACCAGTCTGGATATAGCGCAAACTGGCTGGCAAACGATGTATTTGGCAAGAAATTTGGAGTACCAGGCACATCGAATTGTCGACATATCAGCAACAGCAACGGAGATACGTGGAGTTGAATATTTGAGTCTGAATCTGCAAAACAACAATTACACTGCATATAACAGAGACCAGAGTCGATGTTCTGGCGCGCAACACATCTGCACTCCATCCCGCGCGGCTTGGCATCCAACGGTCCACGTGCCATCCTTCGAATCCTCCATTGGCCCAAGGACCCATCATAAAGCCGAAATCCCAACTGCATTGTTCGCACATATGGTCTAAGTCAATCTGTTTGCCCGAAAAGACTTTCTAATTCTAGAAGTGTTTTCGGTCGGTTTTTAGAAAGGTCCTTGCGTTTATTACGCCCTCTTATGAATTACGGAGAAGGCGGGTATTGGCCTAACGAAAAAAGCGGACATCTACCTAACGGAAAATCTGAGATTTCCCATAAACAATGTCGCCTAGGACCCACGTTGGTAGGAGGCTTCTTCCTCCTCTCTTCCTTTCTAACATTAGTCATAACCAATCGGCATCGCGGATCATTGCCCTCACTTTCCTAACTAACAATGTAATCAACGAATCCGCGTTCTTCGCTCAAAGGGCACACCAATACCGAGCTTCGTACTCACATGAGAATAAACTTTAGTGTTACATCATCTCTCACGGTGACTAGAGTTCCTGCAATCCCTATAACTCTTACCGTTCCTATATCTCTCAGAGTTCCATCGTCTCTCGCGGTGACTAAAGTTCCTGCAGTCCCTATAACTCTCACCGTTCCTATATCTCTAAGAGCCTCCTATTTCTCTCACAGTATCCACAAGTCCGACAGCTCCTACAGCTCTCACGGACCTAGAGCTCCTATAGCTCACACTCTCATCTAAGAATAATCCATTTCTTCGTTATCTGTATCTTAGACAACGGCGTTCTTACTCAGTGTGATTGTATGAATCGTTGGAAATACATATATTTTTTATAACTTTGTGACCCCCAGTGTTATACCACAACGACTACACCTATTATCCTAAGCGAAATACGGGGATCGAACTATCCGTGGAGTCGATTATTCCAATCGTAACGGGAATTTACGACTCCCATTGACGCGTATTCAAACGAACGCGTCTCGCCGCGATAGCTCGAAAATACAGTCGACATAGCGCAAACCGAATAAGTACTGTATTTGGCTGTAATTGTGGAGTATAGCGCGCATCGCATTTGCGATATGTATCCAATAGCAGCGCTGATACGTTGGCTTGAACATTTAGGCATGAATATGCAAAACAGCAATTACGCTGAGTCTGTCAGTGACCAGAGAAGACGTAAGACAGAAGAGATGATAGAATCGGAAGATGTGCTCAGTGCTCACCAGCAAATCAGGAGCATAACGCTCACCGAATTGTCGTCATATCTGCCATAGAAACGAAGATACGTTGCTTTCGATATTCAAGCATGAATATGCTAAACTGCTATTATGGTGTATTTGACAGGGACAAGAGTGAACAAAACGCTAACATACTGATGTGCGCTGTATATGACATCAGTTGTCAAATATAACGCGCACCGAATTGTCTGTAAGTGTGCCATAGGAACGGAGATTCGTTGGTTGGAATATTTAATACTGAATCTGTAAAGCTGCAAATACGCAGGGTTCGGCTGGGTCCCGATTTTACATGCATCAAACGGAATAACGTGCACTGTGTTTGGCAGCAAATTTGGAGTATAACGAGCCTCTAATTGTAGCCATATGTGCCATAGAATCGGAGATACGTCGGTATGAATACTTAATCCTGAATATACGAAACTGCAACTACGCTGGATCTGGCTGGGTCCAGATTTTACGTAGCGTAAACCGGATGATGTGCACTGTACTTGGCATCAGATGTGGAATACAACGCGCATCGCATGGCCAATGTTTCTAGAAAACAAGCGGAGATACCTTGATTCGAATATGTAAGCATTAATATCCAAAACTGCAATTTCGATGGATTTCTCCGAGTCCAGTCTTGACAGTGTGCAAACGGGCTGATGTGTGCTGTATTTGGCAGCAAATGTGCAGTATTACGTACATCCTATTGTCGACGTACCTACAATGGATACGGAGATACTTTCACTTGAATAACAAGGCTTGAATATGCAAAACTACAAATACGCTGGATTTGACTCGGTCCGGATTTAACACGGCTTAAACCAGATGAAGCGCTCTGCGTATGGCAGTCAATGTGGAATATAAAGCGCATCGTATTGTCGACATATGTGCTATTGAATCGGAGTAACGTTGATTTGAATATTTAAGCCCGAACATACAAAATTGCATTTGGGCTGGATTTTGCAGGGACCAGAGTTGACACAGCGCAAACGAGCTGATGGGCAATGTAACTACAGCAAATGCGGAGTACAAGGCGTATGGAATTGTCGACATATGTGCAAAAGAAGCGGCGAACCTTTGAATGCAATATTTGAGCATTAACAACAAACACTACAATTACGCTGGATTTTACAGGGTCCAGAGTTGACATAGCACAGACCGGCTGATTTGGCATCATATGTGGAGTATTCTGTGCATCGAATAGGCGACATAGAAACCAAGATACGTTCATTTGAATATGTAATATTTGAATATTTCGCCTGAAAATTCATAATTGCGTATACGCTGAGTTTGGCTGCGCCCACACGTTACATAACTCAAACCAGACAATATACATTGTGTTTGGCAGCGAAAGTGGCGTATATCGAGCATCGAATTGTCGGCATATCTGCAACGCAAACGGCAATACGGTGATTTGAATAATTAATCATGAATATGCAAAGCAGCAATTTCGCTAGGTTTGACAGAGACCGGAGTTGACATGGTACAAACCAGCAGATGTGCGGTGCACATGACATCGGATGTGAAATGTAACGGGCATCGCTTTGTCGCCATATGTGCAATAGAAACGGAGATACATTCATTTGAATATGTTAACCTTAATTTGTAAAACTGCAATTACGCTTGATATGTCGAGGACCAGAGATGATATAATAGCACGAGCCAGCTGATGTGAGCTGTATTTGGCAAGCAATGAGGAGTATATCTCGCATCTAATTGATGACAAATCTGCAACTACAGCGATGATACATTGTAGTTAATATTCAATAATGGGCCTATTACGATACAGATAGTATTATCGTGACTGAAACACATTGCCGTCTCAGTAAAACCATTTTATTTCAAGCTTCGCGCTACAGTTCTGAATCCGGACAAGACCGTTTCAAGTTCTCGCAAGAGCAAGCAGTCAAATTAAGGTACTTACACGAGTTAGAGTCTAATACATTTTATTGGTCCAACATCGATGGGGCGATCTCGCATCGAAATTCTCAAAGGACCGCGTAACCTTCCAACGACGACCGCCGTACGAGCAGCGGATAAACTTATTTCGTGCGTTAGGTTGCCCTCACCACGTCCTCTACTTCTTGATTCTTGGTTGGTAGCTTTTGCGGCTGCAGGTCCGAGAAATTGCATCTTGACCCGCTTTCTCGTATGTCGCATGTGACGTCTCACTTTTCGCCGTAGACACTTGTCGGATCTACAAACGTTGAACCATTTGCGCGAGACAAGCGCGGCGCTCTGCAGGGACGAGGGATCCAATTTTCGAAGTATCAAGTGCGATACCTCCAGTGGTAGTTCGGAAATGATATCTACTTTACTTGGCACGAACAAACCAACGACGCGTAGTAGAGATCTAAAAAATTCCATGTTGCTTCTACTGTTGCGCGAGCACGACTGACGGACTGGCTAAGAGTGGAGGCTTATATATGTGCTGTTCGTCACGGTGCACTGCGAGTTCCGGTTCCGGGTGAGAGTGCTGGTCAGGCAGAATCGATGGTATGTGCATGTATTTTCACTTACATCGGGTTCACATTATGATTAGAGTTAGAGGCGCGAAACGGATCTTCATTTGGTTTAGACGTTGTAGTTATGCAATAGAGCAGATATTTACTAGTGTAAATTTGATTGTTATATAATTTGACAAGTAGTCGTGGTAATTAGGTACTCGAGAAGCTAATGACAATGATCCTGGGTTCAATAACAAAGCCGCGGTCAACGGGATAACAGAATTCGTTTTCATCCTGATTCCAAGTTGTACCATACTTCCTTATCTACGGTATAGGTAGGACTGAACAAACTCTTTGTCAAAACATAGAATATCCACCGAGTGTTAAGGCTCTTTGTAACTGGCTAATGTGACCTCACGAGAGAATGATTTTCCGGCACGATGATGCTGCAGAGGAAAACTATGATGGGTGTGTCTAAGAGCACCAGAACATCGGATTCGTGGAGAAATGATTTCGCTCGGAAAGAGATTGTAAGTGACGTTACTGTTAATTGGACAATTTCCATGTTGATGGTTGGAGAAGGATGCTAGTAGCCCTTGAGGGAACGTTGCTAGCGGGAAGCGTCGTCCGTGGAAAAATAGATTTCACCTATCATCCCGTAGTTGGAACAAAGACTGTTTGCCTGTTTAGGACTGTTAAGGACTTTAGTTAACTAAATCTTAAGGTTTATAATGGGTCCTCAGGCTAGCTAAACATATACTGTTGAGATGCGTTGACATCTGGCAATCATCTTATCCGAAGGATAGAGTCTGCGTGTGGCGAGACACGGGACAGAAACCGTTGGAATGTTTACTGTCACGTGCCGCTACGATTATTTCATTTAAGGACAGCTATAGAATTACTCCATGCCTTTATTAGACAAAACGTTCATCCCTTGACCGCGGCTACGTTCGGTGACTGGTTGTCGCCTCGAGGCCATGTTCGGTATCACAAGTTTCGAACAATTACAATCGGACTGGATGACTACAATTGTTTAATTACCGCTACCGTAGAATCTAGATTACAATGTTTCGGGATTTTCCCAAAATTCCAAACGGAATGATGCGGTGTTCTTTCATCTGCGACTTATATTTATGTCGCTGGTAGTTCTTACGCATTAGCTTATCGACGGCCTGGCTGAGAACGATCAGGGAAGCGAGCTTCTCTGCCCGCGCGCCTGGAGTGATGAATTCCAGAGTCGTCTTCGTTTTGCTCATCTCAAACATCAGGTGGTATTATTACTTCGCGATTTTCGCTGTAATGGTGTTCAATGTTACCGTGCAATAAAAATTCACGCGTTTCGGACGGTCTAAGGGTACGATTACGTTCTTGTTGCTAACTTCAATCGCAATGGTCCCTTTTGCTCTCGATATAAATTGATGCGGTCCGCCGTAGGGTGGTTGTAAGGGGTATCCGATGGCATCGTGACGTAGAAATACGTAAGACGATGTTTCGAGTGGAACACGGAGGTTTCTTTTTCGCCGTGTCGCGTAATCGGATGAGGCCTGATCTTTTCTATTCGTAGTTTTAGACGGCTTCCGTATTTCGACTTGGCCTGTTGCTTCGTTGGTACACAGAATTCTGCCGGCAATCGTATGCCGGTGCCATAAACCATTTCGGCTGTCGTCGTTTTCACGTCCGTAATAACTGTTCGTATGCCAAATAAAACTGTTGGCAAGATTTCTACACAGTTGCTCGTATCGTGGCATTTGATTGCTGCTTTTAGTTGACGGTGCAGGCGCTCTACCATCCCGTTGGTCGCGGGGTGATAGGCTGTCGTTCGTAAATGCCTAATGCCCAGGAACAGGCATAATTCGTTAAATATGGTTGATTGGAACTGGCGTCCTTGATGGGTCCTTATCCTTAAAGGTACGTCGAAACGGAATATCCACGTGGAAAGGATGGCTGAAACAACGGTTGCCGCCTCCATGTCGGCGATGGGAACGGCTTCGGTCTAATGCGAAAAACGATCGATTTTCGCCAGGCAATGTCGGTATCCTAGCGTACCGTGTCTGGGGGGGTTTGCCATAAGGTCATCGACGTCCTGTAGCTGTTGATCGCTGAGGCATTTGCCCAGCGTCACGTTCCTAATTATGCTCTAGCAGTTTATATTTCTCTAGGCAAGTTGTTTGAATGAACTGTAATTTATACCTGTTAAATCAGTGTATACTTAATTGAACCACCCCGATTATCCTAACAGAAATAAGGTTATCGATCTGTTCGTGGCTGTTAGGAACATGATACATTTACACTGTACATGTGAATGTGCGTGTAAGCGTCAGAGGACGTCCAGGCCTTAGTTGGGACAAAAGACAAGAGTCAGTCGTTTCAAGTATCTGGAAGAGTCGGTTGGCAACAAGCGTGCGTGCGAGTAGGATTTCGAGGTCTTTAGAGTATAAGATATTGTTGGGAATATGATACATTTACACTGTACATGTGAATGTGTGTGTAACCGTCAGAGGACGTCCGGGTCTTGGTTGAGACAAAAGACAAGAGCCAGTCGTTAGAAGTATTTGGAAGAGTCGGTTGACAACAAGCGTGCGTGCGAGTAGGTTTTTGAGGTCTTAAGAGTATAAGATATATGTATAACAGTTGTGTGCTAAATAAAGGGAATTTTTTGTATTTCCGAATCCATTCTATATCTTTTCACAGAGTTCGAGAAGAGGAAGCGTCGATCGTGAGAAACATAGATTTCTCCTATTTTCTCGTAGTTGGAACGAGGACTGTTTGTCGGTTTGAAGGACTTTAGTTAAACAAATCTTAAGGTTTATAGCGGGTCCTCGTACTAGCTGCTCATGTATTTACTCAAATAATGGAGTCTGCGTGTGGCGAGCCACGGGACAGAAATCGTTGAAATGCTTACCGTCGTGCCCCGTCCCAAGTATACCTTTTAAGGAGAGCTATAGAGTTACTTCATGCCTTTGTTAGACAAAACGTTCATACCTTGACCGCGACTACGTTCGGCGACTGACTGTCTCCTCGAGTCCGAGCTCACTATCATAAATCTCTGTAGCGGCACTCGACAGCAAACTTCCCAACGGTTTCTGTCCTATGCCTCGCTACACAAGGACTCTACCTTTCGAACAGATGATTGCCAGATGTCTGTCAGATACACTCTCACCGAATATTTACAGCGAGCCTAAGGACCCGCTATAAATCTTAGGTTTCATGCAGCTAAGATTCTCTAAAGGGACAAATAGTCTTTGTCTCAGTAGTCCCTACACATACCACCCACTACGGGAAATCTGCTTCTTCTTACGTACGACGCTCCTCGCTAGCAACTTTCTCTCAAGGGCAGCGGTCATCCCTTTCCAACAACCAACTCACAATTTTGCCAATTAACAGCGACGTCCCTTTCCCTCACTCTCTGAACTAACACTTTTCTTAACGAATCCGATGATCCCGTATCCTTAGACACACCCAAACATAGTTCTCCTAAGGAGCATCATCGCGACACAAATTCATTCTGTTCTATCGCGAGCCGCGAGGCAAGTTGGAAGACGCCTTCTGGATTGTTCGTCCGCAGTCGTACGTAATAGCGAATCTGAATCTCTCGACGTATGTGCAATCGTCTCGACTCGAACCACCGCGTAAAGTATCACGCCGAGCTTGAACTTGTAATCTTGAATCGATAATTGTACCGTGCTTTCGGCGCGCTAGTGTATATCACGAACACAAGCAAATAAACAGTTATTGTTAAACAATACCGAGTGATTCTTCTATACCTATCACGCACGTTACCTCATCTCAAATAAGTACAGTCGGATTGAATGACAACAGTTTCATAATACGGCTATGGTGAAGTCTAAATTACAGTACTAGGGGTCTTCCCAAAGTTCCGAAGGGAAGTTTCAGGTGTTCTTTCATCTCCGACACGGCCATTCTGACTATCACGCGTCCTCGTATGTAACTAAAATATTGAGTTTCCTAACATTAGACTCGATACAATTAACATTATTCACAATTTAACTAGATGTTCGAATAAGGCAAGGGTCCAGTGTAGCAACAAATCCTGTTCGGGGATTTGGCAGCAGAAAAATAAAAGATTATGAAAATTAGTAGCGTTATACTTAGTATCCAATGTGATAGTTGCATCCTGCAGGTTATCAGTCGGATCGTAACGGCATGATGGACCATTTTCGATTTCGCACTCCAAAGGATCTCGGTCTTCTAGATCGTATGAGCACATAGAGCTTCGTTCCACGGTCTCACTGAGTCTTATCATATTGTCACCCCGAAAAGCATGCAAGTCGCATCGCATGTTCTCACTGAGCCTTATCATACTGTTACCATGAAAAGCGTGTGAGCCACATCGCATGTTCTCACTGAGCCTTATCATACTGTTACCATGAAAAGCGTGTGAGCCACATTACACGTTCTTTCTGAGCTTTATCACACTGTTACCATGAAAAGCGTGTGAGCCACATCACACGTTCTTTCTGAGCTTTATCACACTGTTACCATGAAAAGTGTGTGAGCCACATCACACGTTCTCTCTGAGCTTTATCACACTGTTACCATGAAATGAAAAGCGTGCGAACTTCCCCTGCCGGGTGTTATTGGCATAGTGCTACTAATCTTCCGAGATCGAAGTACTCGTATCGTCATGGCCACTGTTATGGCCTTCACTACAGACATCCAACTCGGCAGGGGTGCAACCATCTGGCATTTTCCTCAACATGTCGTGACTGTACTTGAACGATCGCTTACCGTTTAATACCTTTAAGATATACATGCCTCCTTTCAAAACTTCTGCTATTACAAATGGACCTCTAAATTTTGGATCTAATTTGGTTTGATTTCGTTCCTCATTTTGCGTAATACGAAATCACCGAGGTTAAACCTAACCGCTTTAGCTTTAATTTTGTCAAATCCATCCTCATCATACCTAGCACTAGTTTCCATCCCCTTTATTGCCTGTCGTCTTATATTGGAGATATCGATACTTTTGATGTTATCGGGTAACAACAGATCGTACGGTCTTGTCGTTCTACCTATTAGTAGTTCAAATGAGCTCGAGTTTGTCACGCGGTTGGTGGTGCAATTCAAAGCCAACTGTATTTCCCCAATCGCGTCTTGCCACGGCCGCCCGGTCGTTTCCACTACCGTGAACATAATTTTCAATGCACCCGTAACACGCTCTACCTGTCCCTTGGCTCTACTAGCACCGGTCGCTATCAAGTGAACTTTAATTCGTTTGCTTTCGCAGAATTCTCGAAATTCCTTACCCTTAAAACATATTCCCTGATCTGCTATTATCTGGCAGGGCCTCCCGAATAAAAATATAGCGGATTTAAGCGCTTTAATGGTGTTAAGGGAATCTATCTTACGAGTATGATGCAGGTATACGAATTTAGTGAAGACGTCGATCAAAACAATGACGTGCTCCTTTGAATCGCTTTTACCATTCAACTTGCCTGTTATGTCCATGTGGACCGTATGCCAGGGTATGCTGGTCTTAGGTATAGGATGCAGTTCGGCTTGTACCTTACCTAAACTAGCTTTCGAATCTTGACAAGCATGACAGTTCTCAATGAATCGGCGAACGTACTTCGCCATCACTTCGAAACAGTAATATTCGTATAGTTTCTCCCAACCTTACTGCATAATTGACTGGTGCACACGGTTAATAACAGACCATCTAAAACCACTTGGGACTATAGGTAAACAGAGAGTCCTGCCGTTTCTTTGTATCCTACGGTAAATAGTACCGGACCTTAATTCGTATGTATTCGCGATGTCTCCCGCGAGCCCATCGTTTTGCAATTCCTTGACGATTTCCAAGATTTGAGAATCACGACGTTGTTCCGCTAACAGGCAATCTTCCGAAATTTCTGCCAGATTAACTATTTTCTCTTTGATTTTGTCGAATTTAATAGGGTCAACGCCTGTGCGGTTTCGCGAAAAGAAATCTACGTGAGCCGTCCGTTTACTTTCCCGATACATAAAGTCATAAATAAAAGTCTGCAAGTAAGTCCATCACCTCTGGTCCCTGTCATTTAAATGTACTTTATTACTCAGCGCTTTCTACGAGTTGCAATCCGTGACGACAAGAAATTTCCGTCCATGTAGATAGTGACGGAAATGTTTTACGGCGTTTACGATAGCTAATGTTTCGAGTTCATAGGAGTGATATCTGGATTCGGCGGGGCTGGTTCTATTATTGTAATACTCTATTACCTTGTTCTTACCTTCGGCTTGATGCGCCAAATCGCCCCGTAACTCTCCGAGCTAGCATCAGTAGGTAGTGCTATCGGGTAATTGGGGTTGAATGTCATTAGCACCGGCGCGTCGGTCAGGACGGAAACTACCTGTTGTCTTATTTTTTCGTGTCTATCTGTCCAAGTTTTATTTCTGTTATCTGAGATGAGCGCGTACAGGGATGAGCGCGTAGTTTCCTCATCTGTGAGAATTTTGGGATGAACTGTGTGACGGTCGTTGGCACAGGTAAAGAACTTAAGGTGTGTATTTTACCCGGGTCGGGACGAACTCCTCCGTTATGAATTACATATCTCAAATAGAGCACCGATGTCCTTGAGAGAACGTTTCGCAAAGCTAAAAGAGAATCCGGCTTTTACGAGGGTATCTAATACGGTGTTTCAATCTTTGTAAAGCTTGATCTATCGAGTCGGCAATAATTAGGACGTTATCGAAATAAATAATAACGTACGAATGAGCGAGGTCGCCTGGGGCGTTGCGAATAGCCCTCCGAAAGACGGACGGTGCAATTTTTCAGTCCAAACGGCATCGTTATCTATTCATATTATCTGTCGGGGGTAACGAACGCTGTATACTCCGCTGAATTAGGATAAATAGGACTTTGGTGAAACCCGCTGACCATGTCCAGGCTAATAAAGTATCTCGCCTCTTGCAATCTCGCGACTTGATCCGCAATAAGGAGTAAAGGGTACCGATCCGCGACCATATTTTGACTTAGCTCTCGGGAACCTGCTCATAATCTATCTGAGCCGTTTTTCTTCTTCACGAGTTACGTAGGGCTCGCAAATGGCGAATTACTAGGCCTTATGATCTTTGCATTAATTAAAACGCTCGTTTTCTCACGTACCGCTCTTCGCTTCTCCTCGGTAAGTCTATAAGAACTTCCTCGTACGGTGGTGTTAGGATCAATTAATCGTATTTCTAACCGGCCTGTATTTGCGCGAATACGTAGGAAACCCGTAACGAATGAATCTTTGAATTTGACGAGAAGAGAAATTGATCGACTTTTATTATTACCATGTACATCAGTGTCAACTTCATTAACGACGATCTCGTTTGCAGTGGTTTCATTACAGACATTAATTATTTTTGTTTTACACATAGCGAGGCTATTTTGTGTAATGTTACGTCAAAACCCAGACTTAGAGTTCCGCAACTAATCGCGATATCATATTTTAAATAACTATCAGGAAGGGCATGAGAAATTATCTTCGATGTAAAAATCATTAATTCACACGATGAACAAATGGGTGGCATTTGTTTAATACAGGTATTCCCTACCCCTCGCATTACTAATATGTCAGTCATTCCTTTGTCAGAAAATCTCGAGGCCGTGGACTCTTTAATTAGTGAACGCGCTGCTCCCGAATCGGAGTAAAATGGAAACGATTCACCCAGATGACTTGATCTATCCGTTGATGCTTCCAGTACGCACGAGTCGACTCGCCACTCGTTATTGAAATTATAGTTTCCTTCCATAATCAGGTTGGCAGCTGCGCCCCATGCAGCGGATTCGGAGCACGCGATTTTAAGGGTTAAAACGTGGTAGCGAAAAATTGTTAGGTTTCACACTCGATTTTTGCACTAGCGACTGAATTACTTGCGCACGATGGTCTTAAGTGCTAGCACTGTTATAGTCGGCACTGATCCCACTTCAGATGTCGGGTTGGCGTTAAGATTAGAGTTAGGGTTAAGGACGTGAAACGAATCCCTATTGGCGCTAGACGTGATCATTATGCAATAGAGGTGATATTTACTAGTGCAAATATGACTATGATGGAATTGGACAAGTAATCGCGGTAATTAGATACTCTAGAAGCTAATGACAATGATCCTAGGCTCAATAACGAATCAGCGGTCAACGGGATGACGAACTCTACTTTTCTTTAGCGTCTATGTTGTACTCAATGTTAATGCATGGGGCAATCACTACGTATCAGAGGGTTACTTGAATCGTCGTCGAGATCGTACGGGAGAGTGGATCTCCATCACGGTAACGCTGTCGAGGAAATCTATGATGGGTGTGCCTAAGGGCACGAAACCATCGGATTCGTGGAGAAAATTCTTCGTTCGGAAAGTGAGGGAAATTGGCGTTACTGTTATTTGGTCAATTTCCATGTTGGTGGTTAGGGAAGGATGCTAGCCGCCCTTAAGAGCTTCGAGAAGAGGTAGTGTCGTTCGTGAGAAAAATAGATTTCTCCTATTTTCTCGTAGTTGGAACGAGGACTGTTTGTCGGTTTGAAGGACTTTAGTTAAACAAATCTTAAGATTCATAGCCGGTCCTCGGGCTAGCTGAACATATACTGTCGAGACGTGTCGACATCTGGTAATCATCTTACTCAAAGAATAGAGTCTGCGTGTGGCGAGCCACGGGACTGAAATCGTTGAAATGCTTACCGTCGTGCCCCGTCCGAAGTATTTCTTTTAAGGAGAGCTATAGCGTTACTTCATGCCTTTGTTAGACAAAACGTTTATCCCTTGACCGCGACTACGTTCGGCGACTGGTTGTCTGCAAAACTGCAAATACGCAGGGTTCGGCTGGGTCCCGATTTTACATGCATCAAACGGAAAAACGTGCACTGTGTTTGCCAGCAAATTTGGAGTATAACGAGCCTCTAATTGTAGCCATGTATGCCATAGAATCGGAGATACGTCGGTTTGAATACTTAATCCTGAATATACGAAACTGCAACTACGCTGGATCTGGCTGGGTCCAGATTTTACATAGAGTAAACCGGCATCAGATGTGGAATATAACGCGCATCGTATGACCAATGTTTCTGCAAAACAAGCGGAGATACCTTGATTCGAATATGTAAGCATTAATATCCAAAACTGCAATCACGCTGGATTTCTCCGAGTCCAGTCTTGACAGTGTGCAAACGGGCTGATGTGTGCTGTATTTGGCAGCAAATGTGGAGTATAACATGCATCCTATTGTCGACGTACCTACAATGGATACGGAGATACTTTCACTTGAATAACTAGGCTTGAATATTCAAAACTACAAATACGCTGGATTTGACTCGGTCCGGATTTAACACGGCTTAAACCAGATGAAGCGCTCTGCGTATGGCAGTCAATGTGGAATATAACGCGCATCGTATTGTCGACATATGTGCTATGGAATCGGAGTCACGTTGATTTGAATATCTAAGCCTGAACATACAAAATTGCATTTGGGCTGGATTTTGCAGGGACCAGAGTTGACACAGCGCAAACGAGCTGATGGGCAATGAAACTACAGCAAATGCGGAGTACAAGGCGTATGGAATTGTCGACATATGTGCAAAAGAAGCGGCGAATCTTTGAATGCAATATTTAAGCATTAACAACAAAAACTACAATTACGCTGGATTTTACAGGGTCCAGAGTTGACATAGCACAGACCGGCTGATTTGGCATCATATGTGGAATGTTCTGCGCATGGAATAGGCGACATAGAAACCAAGATACGTTCATTTGAATATGTAATATTTGAATATTTCGCCCGAAAATGCATAATTGCGTATACGCTGAGTTTGGCTGCGCCCACACGTTACATAACTCAAACCAGGTAATATACATTGTGTTTGGCAGAAAAAGTGGCGTATATCGCGCATAGAATTGTCGGCATATCTGCAATGCAAACGGCGATACGGTGATTTGAATAATTAATCATGAATATGCAAAGCACCAATTTCGCTAGGTTTGACAGAGGCCGGAGTTGACATGGTACAAACCAGCAGATGTGCGGTGCACATGACATCGGATGTGAAATGTAAAGGGCATCGCTTTGTCGCCATATGTGCAATAGAAACGGAGATACATTCATTTGAATATGTTAACCTTAATTTGTAAAACTGCAATTACGCTTGATATGACGAGGACCTGAGATGATATAATAGCACGAGCCAGCTGATGTGAGCTGTATTTGGCAGGCAATGAGGAGTATATCTCGCATCTAATTGACGACAAATTTGCAATTGCAGCGATGATACATTGTAGTTAATATTCAATAATGGGCCTATTACGATACAGATAGTATTATCGTGACTGAGACGCATTGCCGTCTCAGTAAAACCATGTTATTTCAAGCTTCGCGCTACAGTTCTGAATCCGGACAAGACCGTTTCAAGTTCTCGCAAGAGCAAGCAGTCAAATTAAGGTATTTACACGAGTTAGAGTCTAATACATTTTATTGGTCCAACATCGATGGGGCGATCTCGCATCGAAATTTTCAGAGGACCGCGTAACCTTCCAACGACGACCGCCGTACGGGCAGCGGATAAACTTATTTCGTGCCTTAGGTTGCCCTCACCGCGTCCTCTACTTCTTGATTCTTGGTTGGTAGCTTTAGCGGCTGCAGGTCCGAGAAATTGCATCTTGACCCGCTTTCTCGAATGTCGCATGTGACGTCTCACTTTCCGCCGTAGACACTTGTCGGATCTACAAACGTAGAGCCATTTGCGCGAGACAAGCACGGCGCTCTGCAGGGACGAGGGATCCAATTTTCGAAGTATCAAGTGCGATACCTCCAGTGGTAGTTCGGAAATGATATCTACTTTACTTGGCACGAACAAACCAACGACGCGTAGTAGAGATCTAAAAAATTCCATGTTGCTTCTACTGTTGCGCGAGCACGACTGACGGTCTGGCTAAGAGTGGAGGCTTATATATGTGCTGTTCGTCACGGTGCACTTCGAGTTCCGGTTCCGGGTGAGAGTGCTGGTCAGGCAGAATCGATGGTATGTGCATGTATTTTCACTTACATCGGGTTCACATTATGATTAGAGTCAGAGGCGCGAAACGGATCTTCATTTGGTTTAGACGTTGTAGTTATGCAATAGAGCAGATATTTACTAGTGTAAATTTGATTGTTATATAATTTGACAAGTAGTCGTGGTAATTAGGTACTCGAGAAGCTAATAATAATGATCCTGGTTTCAATAACAAAGCCGCGGTCAACGGGACAACAGAATTCGTTTTCATCCTGATTCCAAGTTGTACCATACTTCCTTATCTACGGTATAGGTAGGACTGAACAAACTCTTTGTCAAAACATAGAATATCCACCGAATGTTAAGGCTCTTTGTAACTGGCTAATGTGACCTCACGAGAGAATGATTTTCCGGCACGATGATGCTGCAGAGGAAAACTATGATGGGTGTGTCTAAGGGCACCAGAACATCGGATACGTGGAGAAATGACTCCGCTCGGAAAGAGATTGAAAGTGACGTTACTGTTAATTAGACAATTTCCATGTTGATGGTTAGAGAAGGATGCTAGTAGCCCTTGAGGGAACGTTGCTAGCGGGAAGCGTCGTCCGCGGAAAAATAGATTTCACCTATCATCCCGTAGGTGAAACAAAGACTGTTTGCCTGTTTAGGACTGTTAAGGACTTTAATTAACTAAATCTTAAGGTTTATAATGGGTCCTCAGGCTAGCTAAACATATACTGTTGAGATGCGTTGACATCTGGCAATCATCTTATCCGACGGATAGAGTCTGCGTGTGGCGAGTCACGGGACAGAAACCGTTGGAATGTTTACTGTCACGTGCCGCTACGATTATTTCATTTAAGGACAGCTATCGAATTACTCCATGCCTTTATTAGACAAAACGTTCATCCCTTGACCGCGGCTACGTTCGGTGACTGGTTGTCGCCTCGAGGCCAAGTGCAGTATCACAAGTTTCGAACAATTACAATCGGACTAGATGACTACGATTGTTTAATTACAGCTATGGTAGAATCTAGATTACAATGTTACGGGATTTTCCCAAAATTCCAAACGGAAGGTTCCCGTGTTTTATCATCTCCGATTTATATTTATGCTTGATCTGTCTGGGACCAGTCTGGATATAGCGCAAACTGGCTGGCAAACGATGTATTTGGCAAGAAATGTGGAGTACCTGGCACATCGAATTGTCGACATATCAGCAACAGCAACGGAGATACGTGGAGTTGAATATTTGAGTCTGAATCTGCAAAACAACAATTACACTGCATATAACAGAGACCAGAGTCGATGTTCTGGCGCGCAACACATCTGCACTCCATCCCGCGCGGCTTGGCATCCAACGGTCCACGTGCCATCCTTCGAATCCTCCATAGGCCCAAGGACCCATCATAAAGCCGAAATCCCAACTGCATTGTTCGCACATATGGCCTAAGTCAATCTGTTTTCCCGAAAAGACTTTCTAATTCTAGAAGTGTTTTCGGTCGGTTTTTAGAAAGGTCCTTGGGTTTATTACGCCCTCTTAAGAGTTACGGAGAAGGCGGGTATTGACTTAACGAAAAAAGCGGACATCTACCTAACGGAAAATCTGAGATTTCCCATAAACAATGTCGCCTAGGACCCACGTTGGTAGGAGGCTTCTTCCTCCTCTCTTCCTTTCTAACATTAGTCGTAACCAATCGGCATCGCGGATCATTGCCCTCACTTTCCTAACTAACAATGTAATCAACGAATCCGCGTTCTTCGCTCAAAGGGCACACCAATACCGAGCTTCGTACTCACATCAGAATAAACTTTAGAGTTCCATCGTCTCTCGCGGTGACTAAAGTTCCTGCAATCCCTATAACTCTCACCGTTCCTATATCTCTAAGAGCCTCCTATTTCTCTCACAGTATCCAGAAGTCCGACAGCTCCTACAGCTCTCACGGACCTAGAGCTCCTATAGCTCACACTCTCATCTAAGAATAATCCATTTCTTCGTTATCTGTATCTTAAGCAACGGCGTTCTTACTCAGTGTGATTGTATAAATCGTTGGAAATACATATATTTTTTATAACTTTGTGACCCCCAGTGTTATACCACAACGACTACACCTATTATCCTAAGCGAAATACGGGGATCGAACTATCCGTGGAGTCGATTATTCCAATCGTAACGGGAATTTACGACTCCCATTGACGCGTATTCAAACGAACGCGTCTCCCCGCGATAGCTCGAAAATACAGTCGACATAGCGCAAACCGAATAAGTACTGTATTTGGCTGTAATTGTGGAGTATAGCGCGCATCGCATTTGCGATATGTATCCAATAGCAGCGCTGATACGTTGGTTTGAACATTTAGGCATGAATATGCAAAACAGCAATTACGCTGAATCTGTCAGTGACCAGAGAAGACGAAAGACAGAAGAGATGATAGAATCGAAAGATGTGCTGTGTGCTCACCAGCAAATCAGGAGCATAACGCTCACCGAATTGTCGTCATATCTGCCATAGAAACGAAGATACGTTGCTTTCGATATTCAAGCATGAATATGCTAAACTGCTATTATGGTGTATTTGACAGGGACAAGAGTGAACAAAACGCTAACCTACTGATGTGCGCTGTATATGACATCAGTTGTCAAATATAACGCGCACCGAATTGTCTGTAAGTGTGCCATAGAAACGGAGATTCGTTGGTTGGAATATTTAATACTGAATATGTAAAGCTGCAAATACGCAGGGTTCGGCTGGGTCCCGATTTTACATGTATCAAACGGAATAACATGCACTGTGTTTGGCAGCAAATTTGGAGTATAACGAGCCTCTAATTGTAGCCATATGTGCCATAGAATCGGAGATACGTCGGTTTGAATACTTAATCCTGAATATACGAAACTGCAACTACGCTGGATCTGGCTGGGTCCAGATTTTACATAGCGTAAACCGGATGATGTGCACTGTACTTGGCATCAGATGTGGAATATAACGCGCATCGCATGGCCAATGTTTCTGGAAAACAAGCGGAGGTACCTTGATTCGAATATGTAAGCATTAATATCCAAAACTGCAATTTCGACGGATTTCTCCGAGTCCAGTCTTGACAGTGTGCAAACGGGCTGGTGTGTGCTGTATTTGGCAGCAAATGTGCAGTATTACGTACATCCTATTGTCGACGTACCTACAATGGATACGGAGATACTTTCACTTGAATAACAAGGCTTGAATATGCAAAACTACAAATACGCTGGATTTGACTCGGTCCGGATTTAATACGGCTTAAACCAGATGAAGCGCCCTGCGTATGGCAGTCAATGTGGAATATAAAGCGCATCGTATTGTCGACATATGTGCTATTGAATCGGAGTAACGTTGATTTGAATATTTAAGCCCGAACATAGAAAATTGCATTTGGGCTGGATTTTGCAGGGACCAGAGTTGACACAGCGCAAACGAGCTGATGGGCAATGAAACTACAGCAAATGCTGAGTACAAGGCGTATGGAATTGTCGACATATGTGCAAAAGAAGCGGCGAATCTTTGAATGCAATATTTAAGCATTAACAACAAAAACTACAATTACGCTGGATTTTACAGGGTCCAGAGTTGACATAGCACAGACCGGCTGATTTGGCATCATATGTGGAATGTTCTGCGCATGGAATAGGCGACATAGAAACCAAGATACGTTCATTTGAATATGTAATATTTGAATATTTCGCCCGAAAATGCATAATTGCGTATACGCTGAGTTTGGCTGCGCCCACACGTTACATAACTCAAACCAGGTAATATACATTGTGTTTGGCAGAAAAAGTGGCGTATATCGCGCATAGAATTGTCGGCATATCTGCAATGCAAACGGCGATACGGTGATTTGAATAATTAATCATGAATATGCAAAGCACCAATTTCGCTAGGTTTGACAGAGGCCGGAGTTGACATGGTACAAACCAGCAGATGTGCGGTGCACATGACATCGGATGTGAAATGTAAAGGGCATCGCTTTGTCGCCATATATGCAATAGAAACGGAGATACATTCATTTGAATATGTTAACCTTAATTTGTAATACTGCAATTACGCTTGATATGTCGAGGACCTGCGATGATATAATAGCACGAGCCAGCTGATGTGAGCTGTATTTGGCAGGCAATGAGGAGTATATCTCGCATCTAATTGACGACAAATTTGCAATTGCAGCGATGATACATTGTAGTTAATATTCAATAATGGGCCTATTACGATACAGATAGTATTATCGTGACTGAGACGCATTGCCGTCTCAGTAAAACCATTTTATTTCAAGCTTCGCGCTACAGTTCTGAATCCGGACAAGACCGTTTCAAGTTCTCGCAAGAGCAAGCAGTCAAATTAAGGTATTTACACGAGTTAGAGTCTAATACATTTTATTGGTCCAACATCGATGGGGCGATCTCGCATCGAAATTTTCAGAGGACCGCGTAACCTTCCAACGACGACCGCCGTACGGGCAGCGGATAAACTTATTTCGTGCCTTAGGTTGCCCTCACCGCGTCCTCTACTTCTTGATTCTTGGTTGGTAGCTTTAGCGGCTGCAGGTCCGAGAAATTGCATCTTGACCCGCTTTCTCGAATGTCGCATGTGACGTCTCACTTTCCGCCGTAGACACTTGTCGGATCTACAAACGTAGAACCATTTGCGCGAGACAAGCACGGCGCTCTGCAGGGACGAGGGATCCAATTTTCGAAGTATCAAGTGCGATACCTCCAGTGGTAGTTCGGAAATGATATCTACTTTACTTGGCACGAACAAACCAACGACGCGTAGTAGAGATCTAAAAAATTCCATGTTGCTTCTACTGTTGCGCGAGCACGACTGACGGTCTGGCTAAGAGTGGAGGCTTATATATGTGCTGTTCGTCACGGTGCACTGCGAGTTCCGGTTCCGGGTGAGAGTGCTGGTCAGGCAGAATCGATGGTATGTGCATGTATTTTCACTTACATCGGGTTCACATTATGATTAGAGTCAGAGGCGCGAAACGGATCTTCATTTGGTTTAGACGTTGTAGTTATGCAATAGAGCAGATATTTACTAGTGTAAATTTGATTGTTATATAATTTGACAAGTAGTCGTGGTAATTAGGTACTCGAGAAGCTAATGACAATGATCCTGGTTTCAATAACAAAGCCGCGGTCAACGGGACAACAGAATTCGTTTTCATCCTGATTCCAAGTTGTACCATACTTCCTTATCTACGGTATAGGTAGGACTGAACAAACTCTTTGTCAAAACATAGAATATCCACCGAATGTTAAGGCTCTTTGTAACTGGCTAATGTGACCTCACGAGAGAATGATTTTCCGGCACGATGATGCTGCAGAGGAAAACTATGATGGGTGTGTCTAAGGGCACCAGAACATCGGATACGTGGAGAAATGACTCCGCTCGGAAAGAGATTGAAAGTGACGTTACTGTTAATTAGACAATTTCCATGTTGATGGTTAGAGAAGGATGCTAGTAGCCCTTGAGGGAACGTTGCTAGCGGGAAGCGTCGTCCGTGGAAAAATAGATTTCACCTATCATCCCGTACTTGAAACAAAGACTGTTTGCCTGTTTAGGACTGTTATGGACTTTAATTAACTAAATCTTAAGGTTTATAATGGGTCCTCAGGCTAGCTAAACATATACTGTTGAGATGCGTTGACATCTGGCAATCATCTTATCCGACGGATAGAGTCTGCGTGTGGCGAGTCACGGGACAGAAACCGTTGGAATGTTTACTGTCACGTGCCGCTACGATTATTTCATTTAAGGACAGCTATAGAATTACTCCATGCCTTTATTAGACAAAACGTTCATCCCTTGACCGCGGCTACGTTCGGTGACTGGTTGTCGCCTCGAGGCCAAGTGCAGTATCACAAGTTTCGAACAATTACAATCGGACTAGATGACTACGATTGTTTAATTACCGCTATGGTAGAATCTAGATTACAATGTTACGGGATTTTCCCAAAATTCTAAACGGAAGATTCCCGTGTTCTATCATCTCCGATTTATATTTATGCTTGATCTGTCTGGGACCAGTCTGGATATAGCGCAAACTGGCTGGCAAACGATGTATTTGGCAAGAAATGTGGAGTACCAGGCACATCGAATTGTCGACATATCAGCAACAGCAACGGAGATACGTGGAGTTGAATATTTGAGTCTGAATCTGCAAAACAACAATTACACTGCATATAACAGAGACCAGAGTCGATGTTCTGGCGCGCAACACATCTGCACTCCATCCCGCGCGGCTTGGCATCCAACGGTCCACGTGCCATCCTTCGAATCCTCCATAGGCCCAAGGACCCATCATAAAGCCGAAATCCCAACTGCATTGTTCGCACATATGGCCTAAGTCAATCTGTTCGCTCGAAAAGACTTTCTAATTCTAGAAGTGTTTTCGGTCGGTTTTTAGAAGGGTCCTTGGGTTTATTACGCCCTCTTAAGAATTACGGAGAAGGCGGGTATTGGCCTAACGAAAAAAGCGGACATCTACCTAACGGAAAATCTGAGATTTCCCATAAACAATGTCGCCTAGGACCCACGTTGGTAGGATGCTTCTTCCTCCTCTCTTCCTTTCTAACATTAGTCATAACCAATCGGCATCGCGGATCATTGCCCTCACTTTCCTAACTAACAATGTAATCAACGAATGCGCGTTCTTCGCTCTAAGGGCACACCAATACAGAGCTTCGTACTCACATCAGAATAAACTTTACAGTTACATCATCTCTCACGGTGACTAGAGTTCCTGCAATCCCTATAACTCTTACCGTTCCTATATCTCTCAGAGTTCCATCGTCTCTCGCGGTGACTAAAGTTCCTGCAATCCCTATAACTCTCACCGTTCCTATATCTCTAAGAGCCTCCTATTTCTCTCACAGTATCCAGAAGTCCGACAGCTCCTACAGCTCTCACGGACCTAGAGCTCCTATAGTTCACACTCTCATCTAAGAATAATCCATTTCTTCGTTATCTGTATCTTAAGCAACGGCGTTCTTACTCAGTGTGATTGTATATATCGTTGGAAATACATATATTTTTTATAACTTTGTGACCCCCAGTGTTATACCACAACGACTACACCTATTATCCTAAGCGAAATACGGGGATCGAACTATCCGTGGAGTCGATTATTCCAATCGTAACGGGAATTTACGACTCCCATTGACGCGTATTCAAACGAACGCGTCTCCCCGCGATAGCTCGAAAATACAATCGACATAGCGCAAACCGAATAAGTACTGTATTTGGCTGTAATTGTGGAGTATAGCGCGCATCGCATTTGCGATATGTATCCAACAGCAGCGCTGATACGTTGGTTTGAACATTTAGGCATGAATATGCAAAACAGCAATTACGCTGAATCTGTCAGTGACCAGAGAAGACGAAAGACAGAAGAGATGATAGAATCGAAAGATGTGCTGTGTGCTCACCAGCAAATCAGGAGCATAACGCTCACCGAATTGTCGTCATATCTGCCATAGAAACGAAGATACGTTGCTTTCGATATTCAAGCATGAATATGCTAAACTGCTATTATGGTGTATTTGACAGGGACAAGAGTGAACAAAACGCTAACCTACTGATGTGCGCTGTATATGACATCAGTTGTCAAATATAACGCGCACCGAATTGTCTGTAAGTGTGCCATAGAAACGGAGATTCGTTGGTTGGAATATTTAATACTGAATATGTAAAGCTGCAAATACGCAGGGTTCGGCTGGGTCCCGATTTTACATGTATCAAACGGAATAACGTGCACTGTGTTTGGCAGCAAATTTGGAGTATAACGAGCCTCTAATTGTAGCCATATGTGCCATAGAATCGGAGATACGTCGGTTTGAATACTTAATCCTGAATATACGAAACTGCAACTACGCTGGATCTGGCTGGGTCCAGATTTTACATAGCGTAAACCGGATGATGTGCACTGTACTTGGCATCAGATGTGGAATATAACGCGCATCGCATGGCCAATGTTTCTGGAAAACAAGCGGAGATACCTTGATTCGAATATGTAAGCATTAATATCCAAAACTGCAATTTCGATGGATTTCTCCGAGTCCAGTCTTGACAGTGTGCAAACGGGCTGGTGTGTGCTGTATTTGGCAGCAAATGTGCAGTATTACGTACATCCTATTGTCGACGTACCTACAATGGATACGGAGATACTTTCACTTTAATAACAAGGCTTGAATATGCAAAACTACAAATACGCTGGATTTGACTCGGTCCGGATTTAATACGGCTTAAACCAGATGAAGCGCCCTGCGTATGGCAGTCAATGTGGAATATAAAGCGCATCGTATTGTCGACATATGTGCTATTGAATCGGAGTAACGTTGATTTGAATATTTAAGCCCGAACATAGAAAATTGCATTTGGGCTGGATTTTGCAGGGACCAGAGTTGACACAGCGCAAACGAGCTGATGGGCAATGAAACTACAGCAAATGCTGAGTACAAGGCGTATGGAATTGTCGACATATGTGCAAAAGAAGCGGCGAATCTTTGAATGCAATATTTAAGCATTAACAACAAAAACTACAATTACGCTGGATTTTACAGGGTCCAGAGTTGACATAGCACAGACCGGCTGATTTGACATCATATGTGGAATGTTCTGCGCATGGAATAGGCGACATAGAAACCAAGATACGTTCATTTGAATATGTAATATTTGAATATTTCGCCCGAAAATGCATAATTGCGTATACGCTGAGTTTGGCTGCGCCCACACGTTACATAACTCAAACCAGGTAATATACATTGTGTTTGGCAGAAAAAGTGGCGTATATCGCGCATAGAATTGTCGGCATATCTGCAATGCAAACGGCGATACGGTGATTTGAATAATTAATCATGAATATGCAAAGCACCAATTTCGCTAGGTTTGACAGAGGCCGGAGTTGACATGGTACAAACCAGCAGATGTGCGGTGCACATGACATCGGATGTGAAATGTAAAGGGCATCGCTTTGTCGCCATATGTGCAATAGAAACGGAGATACATTCATTTGAATATGTTAACCTTAATTTGTAAAACTGCAATTACGCTTGATATGTCGAGGACCTGAGATGATATAATAGCACGAGCCAGCTGATGTGAGCTGTATTTGGCAGGCAATGAGGAGTATATCTCGCATCTAATTGACGACAAATTTGCAATTGCAGCGATGATACATTGTAGTTAATATTCAATAATGGGCCTATTACGATACAGATAGTATTATCGTGACTGAGACACATTGCCGTCTCAGTAAAACCATTTTATTTCAAGCTTCGCGCTACAGTTCTGAATCCGGACAAGACCGTTTCAAGTTCTCGCAAGAGCAAGCAGTCAAATTAAGGTATTTACACGAGTTAGAGTCTAATACATTTTATTGGTCCAACATCGATGGGGCGATCTCGCATCGAAATTTTCAGAGGACCGCGTAACCTTCCAACGACGACCGCCGTACGAGCAGCGGATAAACTTATTTCGTGCCTTAGGTTGCCCTCACCGCGTCCTCTACTTCTTGATTCTTGGTTGGTAGCTTTAGCGGCTGCAGGTCCGAGAAATTGCATCTTGACCCGCTTGCTCGCATGTCGCATGTGACGTCTCACTTTCCGCCGTAGACAATTGTCGGATCTACATACGTTGAACCATTAGCGCGAGACAAGCGCGGCGCTCTGCAGGGACGAGGGATCCCATTTTCGAAGTATCAAGTGCGAAACCTCCAGTGGTAGTTCGGAAGTGATATCTACCTTACTTGGCACGAACAAACCAACGACGCGTAGTAGAGATCTAAAAAACTCCATGTTGCTTCTACTGTTGCGCGAGCACGACCGACGGTTTGGCTAAGAGTTGAGGCTTATATATGAGCTGTTCGTCACGGTGCACTTCGAGTTCCGGTTCCGGGTGAGAATGCTGGTCAGGCAGAATCGATGGTATGTGCATGTATTTTCACTTACATCGGGTTCACATTATGATTAGAGTTAGAGGCGCGAAACGAATCTTCATTTGGTTTAGACGTTTGTAGTTATGCAATAGAGCAGATATTTACTAGTGTAAATATGATTGTTATATAATTGGAAAGTAGTCGTGGTGATGAGGTACTCGAGAAGCTAATGACAATGATCCTGGGTTCAATAACAAAGCCGTGGTCAACGGGATAACAGAATTCGTTTTCATCCTGATTCCAAGTTGTACCATACTTCCTTATCTACGGAATAGGTAGGACTGAACAAACTCTTTGTCAAAACATAGAATATCCACCGAGTGTTAAGGCTCTTTGTAACTGGCTAATGTGACCTCACGAGAGAATGATTTTCCGGCACGATGATGCTGCAGAGGAAAACTATGATGGGTGTGTCTAAGGGTACCAGAACATCGGAAACGTGGAGAAAAGACTTCGCTCGGAAAGAGATTGAAAGTGACGTTACTGTTAATTGGATAATTTCCAGGTTGATGGTTAGAGAAGTATGCTAGTAACCCTTGGGGGAACGTTGCTAGCGGGAAGCGTCGTCCGTAGAAAAATATATTTCACCTATCATCCCGTAGTTGGAACAAAGACTGTTTGCCTGTTTAGGACTGTTAAGGACTTTAGTTAACTAAATCTTAAGGTTTATAATGGGTCCTCAGGCTAGCTAAACATATACTGTGGAGATGCGTTGATATCTGGCAATCATCTTATCCGACGGATGTCTGCGTGTGGCGAGACTGGGGACAGAAACCGTTGGAATGTTTACTGTCGTGTCCCGTCCCAAGTATTTCTTTTAAGGACAGATATAGAATTACTCCATGGCTTTATTAGACAAAACGTTCATCTCTTGACCGCGGCTACGTTCGGTGACTGGTTGTCGCCTCGAGGCCATGTTCGGTATCACAAGTTTCGAACAATTACAATCGGACTGGATGACTACAATTGTTTAATTACCGCTACGGTAGAATCTAGATTACAATGTTTCGGGATTTTCCCAAAATTCCAAATAGAATGTTGCGGTGTTCTTTCATCTGCGACTTATATTTATGTCGCTGGTAGTTCTTTCGCATTAGCTTATCGACGGCCTGGCTGGGAACGAATAGGGAAGCGAACTTTTCTGCCCGCGCACCTGGAGTGATGAATTCCTGAGTCCTCTTTGTTTTGCTCGTTTCAAACATCAGGTGGTATTATTACTTCGCGATTTTCGCTGTAATGGTGTTCAATGTTACCGTGCAATAAAAATTCACGCATTTCGGACGGTCTAAGTGTACGATTACGTTCTTGTTGCTAACTTCAATCGCAATGGTCCTTTTTGCTCTCGATATAAATTGATGCTGTCCGCCGTAGGGTGCTTGTAAGGGGTTTCCGATGTAATCGTGACGTAGAAATACGTAAGACTTTAGACGGCTTCCGTATTTCGACTTGGCCTGTTGCTTCGTTGGTACACAGAATTCTGCCGGCAATCGTATGCCGGTGCCATAAACCATTTCGGCTGTCGTCGTTTTCACGTCCGTAATAACTGTTCGTATGCCTAATAAAACTATTGGCAAGATTTCTACACAGTTGCTCGTATCGTGGCATTTGATTGCTGCTTTTAGTTGTCGGGGCAGGCGATCTACCATCCCGTTGGTCACGGGGTGATAGGCTGTCGTTCGTAAATGCCTAATGCCGAGGAACAGGCATAATTCGTTAAATAAGTTTGACTCGAACTGGCGTCCTTGATCGGTCCTTATCCTTAAAGGTACGTCGAAACGGAATATCCACGTGGAAAGGATGGCTGAAACAACGGTTGCCGCCTCCATGTCGGCGATGGGAACGGCTTCGGTCTAACGCGAAAAACGATCGATTTCCGCCAGGCAATGTCGGTATCCTAGCGTCCCGTGTCTGGGGGGGTTTGTCATAAGGTCTTCGACGTCCTGTAGCTGTTGATCGCTGAGGCATTTGCCCAGCGTCACGTTCCTAATTACGCTGTTAGGAACATGATACATTTACACTGTACATGTGAATGTGTGTGTAAGCGTCAGAGGACGTCCGGGTCTTGGTTGAGACAAAAGACAAGAGCCAGTCGTTAGAAGTATCTGGAAGAGTCGGTTGACAACAAGCGTGCGTGCGAGTAGGATTTTGAGGTCTTAAGAGTATAAGATATATGTATAACAGTTGTGTGCTAAATAAAGGGAATTATTTGTATTTCCGAATCCATTCTATATCTTTTCATGGTAGCAGAGCGTGGTTCATAATTTTGTAAGTTATTTTAGTGCGTGTTTTTCAATATTGCGAGTTAGTTCGTGTGAATTCTCAGTAAGGAAGGAAACGTTCAAAGGTTACAAAGAGGAAAAATACACTTCGAGCACGTAGGAACGCTTGAGTAAGAGATCAGGAATCATTTAAAACGGAGAGATCGGAAATCATGATACCTATTTTCGATGGTGAGGATTACGGTATGTGGAAGCAAAGAATAACGATGCTTCTCAGATGTAAAGAATGCGAGATTGTCACAACTCGTTGAAGACAGGGTGAATACAGAAACAGACAATGTAGACTGGGACAAAAAGGATCTGGAGGCAATAAATATAATTTATAATGCCGTTACAAATAGACAATTGGAATATATTAGAGAAGAATAAACGGCATATGGGATAGTAAAAAAGTTTGATAAAATGTACTTGAAAGCGTCGACGGCACTACATATCGTATGCAGAAGGAGATAGGAAAAGATAAGACTTGAGAAATACACTGATTCAGCAACATTCTTTAGCGATTTCGAAAAATTAATAAACGAATTAAAATGTGCGAGTGCACAAGTGAGTGAGAGGGAAAAACTAAATTACATGCTGAATACGTTACCCGAAGAATACACCTACATACCGGATATAGTAGATGCATGAAAGCAGAAAATCAAACGGTAGCGTATGTAAAAAATAAAATTGAAATAGCGGAGAAGAAAAATAAGTCCAATCGAGAAGAAATGCAAATCAACGCCTTTTCTGCAAAAAAGGAAGGATGCTTCAGACGTGGAAGAGTAGGACATTTTGCGAGAGAGTGTCAAAATGGCGTCGAAGCGGGAAGCAGTAACAGTTTCTGGCGTGGGTCAACATGTGGTCGCAGCAGAGGAAGAGAAAACAAAGGAAATACGAGCAGGGAACGTGGAAATTTCCATCGTCAATCAACAACCGCCACGAGCGAGCATGGTAACTCAAGATCAGGCACATTGATAGCAATGGCGCACGCAGCACACAGCGGCGAGGCGAACGAGATAAGTAATAATGAAGTAATGTGGCTATTAGATAGCGGTTGCACAGATCACATAATTAACAACGTAAATTATTTCGACAATTGTATTGACCTTAAAGAACCGGTAAATATATATTTAGGCGATAATAGATCGATAAAGGCAACAAAAGTAGGGAATGTTATAACTTATTTTGAAGCGTTTGGAAAGAAAATGAAATAAATATGAATAACGTTTTTTACGCGAAAGAAGTGTCCGCAAACTTGATTAGTTTAGGCAAGCTAACAGATAATAAGAACACGGTTATTTCAAAAGGAAATATTGCAAAAGTAATAGGTGAGGACAATAAGCTTACAGCGGTAGCGGTTAAAGAAAAGGGAACATATAGAATGAAAAGTATATTGAAAGGGAAGGAGCACTTAGCAAACAGCGCCGAACGTAGTGGTATGAGTAAAAAGGAAAGATGGCATAGGATGTTAGGACACGTAAATTTTAAATATTTAAATATTTTGGGTAAAGAGCAGCTAGTTACTGTATACCGAATGAAATTGAGAAGGAATTTTTGAAATGTAGGGTGTGCATAGAAAGTAAAATGCACAATTTACCATTCAAAAATAATCAAACTAAGGCTAGGGAGATAATGGAAATTATTCATACGGACGTGTGCGGTCCCTTTAAGACTACCGGATTCAATGAAGAGAAATATTTCATCTCATTTATCGATGATTATAGCAAAATAGCTAGAGTTTATTGTATAAAATCAAAGGGTGAGGTCTTTGATTGTTTCGTACAGTTTGTAAATGAAGCCGAGTATTTGACGGGCAAGAAGTTAAAAATATTGAGATGTGATAATGGAAAAGAGTATTTGAATAATCGAATTTATAAATATGCTAGGGATAAAGGTATCAGAATTAATAATTGCCCAACCTACGTACATGAGTTAAACGGGACAGCGGAAAGGTATAATAGAACAGTTATGGACATGGCGCGTTGCTTGTTAGCGGAAGCGAAAGTACATAAAAGATACTGACCGGAAATAGTTTGTACAGCGGTATACTTCAAAAATCGAATACTGGCAAATACTATAGAGAGAAAGACACTTTTGAAATATTCTTCGGGAGAAAACCAAGTGTTGAAAATCTACATCTATATGGAAGTAAAGTTTTTGTAAGAAGACCAGAACAAAAAAGAGTTTCTAAATGGGATAAGAAGGCAGATATGGGATTTTTGTTGGGATATAGTGAATGTTACGCCACGAGGCTTAACACAGTCTGTATTTTCTAACCGTCACTCGCGGCCCTACAATGTCTCGGTGAGATCGTCTTATCTGACCGCCGGATCATATACAATGTATCGACGAGCGCATAGCTGTCGCCAAGCAGCGAGTTCTCGAAACATCGAATTTGGTCCGTTACGTTTTCCACGCAAGAACAGACATACGTGATCATAGGCGCGAACGGTGGCGTGACCTAAGTATAGTGGGGATCGTCTTAAAGATGAGACAAAGAAATCATCTAAAGTCGATCAGTTCCTTGTGACGCGTCGAACGTTACACATTGAGTCAAAGATCTAACGCCGAATTTCTAACATTAAGTCTCATACCGTGCTACTCTATTATTGCAGCGTGATAAGTTATTAAGTGTTTATATCTATTCATTCGTGTATATTAAGTGTTGGAAATATAAATTTTAACTCTGTCAGCCACAGTGTTATCATACCTGAATCACCCCTATTATCTTAATCGAAATACGGGGATCGAACTATTCGTGGTGTCGATCATTCTGATCGTAACGGGAATTTACGACTCCCGTTGGCGCATATTCTAACGACCTCGTCTCCCCGCGATAGCTCGAAAATACAGTGAAGTAGGTTACAGAGTCTTATTAGGTGGGAAAATAACAATAGCGAGACATGTAGAGGTCATAGGAACAGACACAAAATATATCGGCTTTATGGAAAATTCATTCGATAAAGATAACGATGACATTGTGGATAATGATTTATTGGTAAACCTGAATAAGGAAGAGTTAGAAAGTAGGGAAGATGAAAATGATAACAGTCTTGAAAGCATAAACATCCCTAGAAGATCTACACGTAATAAGAGAACTCCAGTAAGATATCCAGAAAAAGAAAACATTAGTGAAATCCATGCAAATTATTGTAGAGTAGATATCCCTTGTACATTTGAGGAGGCGATTTGTTGCGAAGATAGTGAAGATTGGAAACAAGCTATGGATAAGGAAATGGAATGCCTTTATAAGAATAAAACTTGGAAATTGGTAGAAAGGGTAAAAGGCAAAGACGTATTAGATGTAAAATGGGTTTACACGAGAAAATCAGATGACAGGTATAAGACTAGATTAGTGGTAAGAGGATTCCAACAAAGAAACATAGCCGATGACATATACTCCCCAGTAGCGAGTAATCAGACCTTTAAGATGTAGCGGTACTTGTCGACAGAAGTCATCATGGTTTTTGCCCAGCAAATCCGCTACACAAGAAACCGTGTTTACTCAAATACGAGCTAATTATAGATTTATCGACCTTAGGCGGTACCAATCATTAGGCCAAATCCGTCGTTTTTGCCGTGACCATAGGCTCGTGAGTCAGCTACCCAAAAAACCAACAATTGTAAACAGGTCGCGAGCTCGGCGTCCGTTGGGACGTTTTGAGAACATTCTCGAAATTCAAATCCCAACGCCTGTCGTCAACTCCGGCGGATATAAATATAGCGGACAGGGTAGCGACGCGTTCTTAGTTACCGAGAGATTCGAGCAGCGACAATTAACCGATACTTCTTTGCGCCGATCGATTAGCGACCGCGAAACGAAACAGCAAGTATATTGTACGACTAGTGTAAGCATCGGGTATATTCTAATAAACTACGTAGTTAGATATATTCCGGTGTTTGTGTGAATTAATCGACACCTTATCACCTCAACTGGTGACCCCGACGTGATTTTTTTTTTTTGTGTAAGAGGAGACAGTGATAGACTAGTCGCGGTGTGTACAGTATTGTCCGCAAATCACACTATGGAAAAGGAGAGCAAACCAACTCCAGCCGGTGCTTCGTTCCGCGTGCCGCCATTTATGCCTACGAAGTTCGGGATCTGGTTTTCGATCCTAGAGTAGTATTTCGGCGTAGCCGGCATTAGCCACGATGACGAAAAAGCCTTAGCCCTCATAGGATTCCTCGACCCACCATACCTCGCAAAGATAGAGGACACCGTGACCAACCTCCACGCCACCGGCCAGTACGAGAAACTGAAGAGCGAGCTAATCCGCGTCCTGACAGAATCGGACAGCGTCAAGGTTGAAAGGTTAGTTGAACGCGAAGAGATGGGCGACAGAAAGCCCTCACAGTTTTACAATGACCTAAAGAAACTAGCCAGCCCGCTCGCGTCCGACGAGTTCATTCTAAACCTGTGGAGGAACCGCCTCCCAGTCCGTACCAGGGAAGTCCTGGCCGCAGTTGACGATACGAGCATAGAAAAGCTGAACAGGACTGCGGATAGAATCGACGAGGCGTACGATCGCCACGGCCACCGCGCGCATAGGGTGGGCACAATCTCCGAGCTACCGGCATCGCAAGCAGACAAAAACAACGCGCTGGCCGCCGAAGTCGGCAGGCTGAGGGAGGAAATTAAGGCTTTAAAAATCGGCGGGTATCGTCGACCGCGAAGACGCTCGTACTCCCTTACTCGACGCCGTCGCCGTTCCCGTTCGCGAGACAACCCGCGTCAGGACGGAATTTGTTTTTATCACGCGAGATTCGGCGATCGCGCCACAAAATGCACCGTCCCGTGTAAGTGGAAGACGGGAAACGACCCCAGCCGTCCGTAAAAGCGGCGGACGACGACGGCTTCGGATCACGCCGCATATTCATCGTGGATCAGAGAACGAAAACCTCGTTCTTAGTGGACACCGGGGCCGACATCAGCGTTTATCCCCGAAGCAGGCTATCCAGGGTCGTGAAAAAAGCAGCGTACGAATTATTCGCTGCCAATGGGACGCCCATCGCAACGTACGGCACCTTGGCGATGGAGCTGAACCTGTCCCTCAGACGTGCCTTCAAATGGCACTTCACGATCGCCGACGTGCAAACCCCCATCATCGGCCTGGACTTCCTGAGCCATTACGGGTTGTTTGTAGACACAAGAAAAAGACGTCTTCTTGACACAACAACCCAGCTAACGACCCGGGGATACGCCGCCAACTGCGAACAACTCATGATTAAGACCGTAAAGGGGGATTCGGTCTATCATCAACTGCTGGCAAAATATCCAGATATAACGCGCCCACCGGCCTTTGGGCGAGAAAAAATCCGGCACGGCGTGGAGCACCACATAGAAACCACACCAAGCCCACCCGTGTACTGCAAACCCCCGGCTCGCACCAGACCGGCTCAAACAAGTCAAGGCGGAATTTGCAACGCTGATTGAACAAGGAGTCATGCGCCCATCGAAGAGTTCCTGGGCATCTCCGCTACACGTCGTCCTAAAGAAGGATGGAAGTCTTCGACCCTGCGGTGACTACAGGGCGCTGAACGCCCGCACTGTTCCCGACAGGTACTCTCCACCGCACATCCAAGACTTCGCGTAGCAGCTACACGGTAGGAAAATTTTCTCAAAAGTTGACTTAGTGCGCGCCTACCATCAAATTCCAATCGCGCCTCGGGACATTAAAAAAACAGCAATCGCGGCACCATTCGGCCTTTTCGAGGCAACCAATATGATGTTTCGGCTTCGAAACGCCGCGCAAACGTGTCAACGTTTCGTCGATGAAACCACGCGTGGCTTAGATTTCGTATACGCGTACATCGATGATTTCCTGGTAGTTTCGGAAACCGAGGAACAGCACCGCAAGCACTTGCGGATTTTGTTCGAACGTCTAAATCATTACGGCGTTGTAATCAACCTAGCAAAGTGCGAGTTAGGCGTCGATGAGATATCCTTCCTAGGCCATACGGTAAACGCGCAGGATATAAAACCGCTCGCCGATCGAGTAAAAGCCGTAACTGAAGCACCCCTCCCCGCGAACATCAAAGCTCTCCGTAGGTACCTCGGTATGATTAACTTTTATCGACGTTTCATACCGGGGGCAGCCAAAATCTTACAACCCCTCAACGATTTGCTGCGAGGGGCGAAAAAGGGCAACATGCCCATTACCTGGTCGAAAGACGCCAAAACGAGCTTTAGCGAATCGAAACGCGCCCTAGCTAACGCGACGATGTTAGCACATCCTATACCTGGCGCGCCCATCAGCCTCGCTGCAGACGCGTCCGACTTTGCATTAGGAGCGGTGTTGCAGCAACGTGCGAACAACACTTGGCAACCGTTGGGTTTCTTAACTAAACCCTTAAACGCCGCGCAGCGAAAATATAGCGCGTATGATCGCGAATTGCTCGCTATGTACACCGCGGTCAAACGATTTAGACACGCAGTAGAGGGGAGAAATTTCATTATCTTCACTGACCATAAACCCCTCACTTACGCGTTCGGTCAATATCCCGACAAGTGTTCGCCGAGACAGTTCCGGCTGCTAGATTATATCGGTCAGTTCACGACCGATATAAGGCATATAAAAGGGCTAAACAATAATGTTGCCGACGCCCTATCGCGCATCGAAGCTATAGGAAAATCCGTGGATCACAAAACCCTCGCCGCCGCGCAAGAAAACGATGAAGATCTCCGCAATATCGTTAACTCCGGTACATCCGCGTTACAGCTTAAGAAAATTCGTTTTCCGGATTACGACGCGGAAATATACTGTGACGTGTCAAGCGGCATCGTACGACCGTACGTACCGAAATCCTTGAGGCGCGACGTATTTAATGCACTCCACGGACTTTCCCACCCAGGAATTCACGCAACTCAGAAATTAGTAAAATCGCGTTTTGTTTGGCCTGCGTTAAACAAAGATTGCCAAACATGGACACGGCAATGCATCCCCTGCCAGCAATGTAAAATAACGCGACACGTATCGACGCCGTTCGGAACATTCGGAGAGCTCGCAGGACGATTCGAGCATATACATTTAGACATTATCGTTATGCAGTACTCTCAAGGCTGCCGATATTGTCTAACATGTATCGATCGTTTTTCACGTTGGCCCGAAGCGATTCCTATACCGGATATGGAAGCAACGACCGTTGCCTCGGCTCTTCTTTCCACATGGATAGCGCGTTTTGGCGGCCCAGCAAAAATAACAACCGATCAAGGACGCCAATTCGAATCCAATCTCTTCAAAGAACTATGCCGGATGCTCGGCATTAAGCATTTGCGTACCACAGCCTATCATCCCGCGTCCAACGGGATGGTAGAGCGCTTCCACCGGTAGCTTAAAGCCGCAATCAAATGCCACAATACGAGCAACTTGGTCGAAAGCCTTCCCATAGTTCTTCTAGGCATTAGAACCGCTATCAAGGAAGATCTGGGCGCAACGGCAGCGGAAATGATCTATGGTACGGGCATACGATTGCCAGCGGAATTTTTCGTACCAGCAAAACAACAGGCCAACGCGGAATTTGCAAACCGTCTGCGAGAGCGAATGAGCGAGATCAGACCTCTGCCAACTTCACAACACACCGAGAAGACGACATTCATGTTCCGCGATTTAAAAACGTTGCCGTATGTGTTCGTTCGTCACGATGCAATCGGAGGCCCTCTGCAACCGCCGTACGATGGCCCCTATCAAGTGATACAGCGTGGGAAAAAACCTTTAACATACGTGTGAAGGATAAAGGCGTAAAAGTCTCCGTAGACCGTCTAAAACCCGCCTTCATCGTGTCGGAAGATATTGAGCACCTAGAAAGGAATGCACAAGCCCACGACGTATTTGTACCTAGGAAAATCTTCCGATCGCAAAGCAGCGAGCAAGCGCAACAAAGCGACGGAGACGCAAGAGCGCATTACACCACGCGTTCGGGCCGGAAAGTTCGTTTTCCCGTCCGCTTTCAAGCGGGTTTGAATTAAGCGGTTAGCAAGGGCACCCCCGCTATCATAAATAAGCTAATATAAAAGAAGAACGTTAACACTGTCAGGGGGGTACTGTAGCGGTACTTGTCGACAAAAGTCATCATGGTTTTTGCCCAGCAAATCTGCTACACAAGAAACCGTGTTTACTCAAACATGAGCTAATTATAGATATATCGACCTTAGGCGCTTCCGATCATTAGGCCAAATCCGTCGTTTTTGCCGTGACCATAGGCTCGTGAGTCAGCTACCCAAAAACCAACAATTGTAAACAGGTCGCGAGCTCGGCGCCCGCTGGGACATTTCGAGAACATTCTCGAAATTCAAATCCCAACGCCTGTCGTCAACTCCGGCGGATATAAATATAGCGGACAGGGTAGCGACGCGTTCTTAGTTACCGAGAGATTCGAGCAGCGACAATTAACCGATACTTCTTTGCGCCGATCGATTAGCGACCGCGAAACGAAACAGCAAGTATATTGTACGACTAGTGTAAGCATCGGGTATATTCTAATAAACTACGTAGTTAGGTATATTCCGGTGTTTGTGTGAATTAATCGACACCTTATCACCTCAAGATATTGCTATCATATTGTTGTCAAAATGGATTAATTATTGAGCAAATGGATGTAGAAACTGCCTTTTTAAATGGTGAAGTAACCTCGGAGGTATATGTAAATCAACCAAAGGGATATGCGGACGGAACGAATAGAGTTTGTAAACTATCGAAAGCGCTGTATGGGTTAAAAGAAAGTCCAAGGGACTGGTATGAGTGTTTTGATAAGTATGTGACGAGATTAGGTTTTAAGAAGAATAACATAGAGTTGTGCCTATATACACATGGAGAGGGAGAAAAATGTTGTTTATTTGCTAATGTATGTAGAAGATTTGCTAATTTGTAGTAAAAATAAATGGAAGATACAAAGGGTAAAGAAGTTATTAACTAATAGATTTGAAATGAAAGATTTAGGTGAAGTCAAAGAATAGAGAGGATATTGGCTACAAAAATTTAATTGGCGCATTGTTGTATATTAGTGTAAATACCAGACCCGATATAAGTTATAGTGTGAATTATTTGAGTAGATTTCAAGATTGTTGTAATGAGACACATTTTAAATATGCTTTGTGAATATTGAAATATTTGTACCGGACTAGAGATTTGAGATTAGATTATAAAAGGAATGAAAAATATGATAGATTGTTATGTGGACGCTGATTGGGCAGGAGATCATTTAGATAGGAAATCGACTTCTGAATATGTAATTAGATTGTATGGAAATGTAATTGGTTGGAAGTCTAAAAAACAAAGGTATGTGACAAAAGCCTCGACGTATGCAGAGTATGTAGCTCTACCGGAAGCGGTGAGTGAATTAATGTCTATTAGGGAAATTATGAAAATCTTCAATGTAAATCTAGACGATAACCCTGTAAAAATTTATGAGGATAACTCTGGAGTGATAAGTATAGCAAAGCACGGAAATTTTACGAAAAATTCTAAACACATTGAAGTTCATTACCACTACGTTCACGAATGCTTAAAGGAGAACAAGATAAACATACTTGAAGTAAGTACAGACGAAAATACTGCGGATACTTTTACGAAGGCACTGTGTAGAGAGAAATTCGAAAGGTTTAGGTCATGGATGAATGTAAACTAAGAGAAATGTAAATAAATAAGTGTTAAAGTTTCTGTTATGTAATTCGTCAAAGCATGTAAATACAATTAAGTGTACAGTATAAATGTAAGGAGGCGTGTTGGGAACATGATACATTTAAACTGTACATGTAAATGTGCGTGTAAGCGTCAGAGGACGTCCAGGCCTTAGTTGGGACAAAAGACAAGAGTCTGTCGTTAGAAGTATCTGGAAGAGTCGGTTGACAACAAGCGTGCGTGCGAGTAGGATTTTGCGGTCTTAAGAGTATAAGATATATGTATAACAGTTGTGTGCTAAATAAAGGGAATTATTTGTATTTCCGAATGCATTCTATACCTTTTCAATTATGATTAGAGTTAGAGGCGCGAAACGAAACTTCATTTGGTTTAGACGTTGAAGTTATGCAATAGAGCAGATATTTACTAGTGTAAATTTGATTGATATATAATTTGACAAGTAGTCGTGGTAATTAGGTACTCGAGAAGCGAATGACAATGATCCTGGGTTCAATAACAAAGCCGCGGTCAACGGGATAACAGAATTCGTTTTCATCCTGATTCCAAGTTATACCATACTTCCTTATCTGCGGTATAGGTAGGACTGAGCAAACTCTTTGTCAAAACATAGAATATCCACCGAGTGTTAAGGCTCTTTGTATCTGGCTAATGTGACCTCACGAGAGAATGATTTTCCGGCACGATGATGCTGCAGAGGAAAACTATGATGGGTGTGTCTAAGGGCACCAGAACATCGGATACGTGGAGAAATGACTTCGCTCGGAAAGAGATTGAAAGTGACGTTACCGTTAATTGGACAATTTCCATGTTGATGGTTAGAGAAGGATGCTAGTAGCCCTTGAGGGAACGTTGCTAGTGTAACGTAAATCACATCAGAGACCAGGACACACACACACACCACGGGCAGGATGGTGTCCCGGTCGGCATACTTCGCACCCGATGGACCGACGAGAGGAACACATGGCGACCTTGGCAACAATGTATATTGGCGGAGTACCTGAGGATTCATTTATGGCCCAACGGTCCTTCCACCAAATGTTCCAGAAGCGTAGCAACGGTCACGTACGCCTACAGGGTAGTGGGGATAATGAGAGAACAGATGACCGAAAGTAAAAAGATTGTAGGGACTCACTCTCGTACGAACACGGCTAGAGTTCGGAAGTGTCTTATACTTGTATAAACCAAGTGAAAATAATGTCTTCTTCTTCCTTATAAAATTTCTCTTTATTTTTACGTGACATTTTGGCGATCCTGCCAGGATCCATCAACTTCAAGAAAACGAAATTACGCATTTCGGGCTACGGTCAACTTTGAAGATTGAGGATCAGCGGACCACTGTAACAGAGCAGACACTTTCGACGTTTCGACAAAGGAACACCGCAAAGGAACCTTTCCTACGGGTTAAACGATCAAGGTGAGCAAGCCCTGGATTCTTTTGTCAAATACAGATTGAGAACAGACAGCACAATTAGTATAACAATGGCAACGCCACGAGAAGACAGAACCGGAACTGTTAGCGCCGCTTTAACTAACAGCGGAATAGACCCAACAGATAAAGCTTTGCTTGATGCAATGCAGAAGCAGAATGAGAGACTGACCCAACAAATGAGTATGCTTACACTGCGTATGGATGAAGTTGTAGCAAAAACAAAAACGGGAAATGTATCGGAGGCCAGTTCCCTAATAACCGTAGACGAAGTAACCCACACCGCTAAAGATCTATCGGTCCTTCGAGAACCTCGCCCATTACTTCAAACACCACCTCAACCATCCTGGGAAAGGACTTTTCCTGAACAATATACGCAACCAGAGCTAAAAGCTGAGAGTGCATTAAAATGCATTCCGATATTAAACGGAGAGGATGATATAGACGTGGAGGATTTTATTCATGAAATACAAGAAGTAAGAATGATGTGTAGCGAACCAACACTATTACTTAAAGTGATTAAAATAGAGAAGATTTAGGAAAAGCCGCAATGGCAATCCGCAATATTCGTATTACCGAATTCGAATCTCTGTACGAAGCATTGAGACGTAATGTAGCTGCGCAAGTATCAGTGAGAGAACAACAGGACGAATTAAGAGGAATGAGGCAAGGATTAACCGAGAGCGTGCAAAACTATAACATCAGATTTCGAAGCGTTTTTAACAAACTCCAACACAGCATTACCAACGAGTATAGAGACGAACTAACTCGACGGGTGATGAACGAGCAACTATACATGGACTCTGTGACCGACTATGTAAGAGGCCTTCGTCCAGAAATAGGGCAGGCGCTAATGGCTAATCTCCCCCCAAATCTCATCGAAGCAGAAAAGAAAGCAATGAATATGGAAAGATACTTTCGCGAGCACAGCTCTCGCAGACAGATGACGCGACAGACAACCGCCCCGCCATTTTATCGTAACCAGGCTTCTCATCCAGTAGACAATCGCTTCGCTATTACAAGTAACACAAATAATAAAACTCCACTCACACAAAATACTCTACCAAGAACGAACAATTTTACGAAGTTTGGGAACAGACCATTAAGCGAAAGGACGCAAGCGAAATGTCCCAAATGCAATCGATTGGGACACCTTCCCAATCAATGCCAAAATTTTCGGATACCGCCTCAAAGAAAAGCCCCTCCAGGAATAAACCACGTTCAAGAACAATCGGAATTAACAATGCTACCTCAGGAAGATTACCCACAATACTATTACAATTACCAGGACGACCAGGATTGCGATTTCTCGTTGACTCCGGGGCAGGAATCAACTTGCTTAAACAAAGATGCTACCCAGGAAAGACAACAATACCAGACACAAAGAAATTCTCCATGGGACATTCCGAATACGAATCTAATTCCAAAGTCAAGTTGAATTTGTTCGACAAAAAGATAGACTTCTCTTTAATAGATGACGATTTCCCAATTATAGAAGATGGCATATTAGGCTTACCCGGTTTGAATCAATATCGATTCGAACTCTCCAACGAAACATTGAAATTAGATAACAACACCCTTCTGCTGCAACAAGAATCAACCCTTGCACCAGGAGAAACCATTCAAAAAATTATATACCTCGAAGGGAAGCCAACGCCAGTGTGCTTTATAAATGGTGGTAAGTCTTCAATTCAAGTTTCTAACATTATCGAAAATACAAATACCATAGATCAAATCCAAAAATTGAAATCTTCGATTCGACTATCGCACATAGAAAAACCTCTCAGAGAACCTGTAGAAAAGATTCTTCTCTATTACATGGATGTATTTAATTTAGACAGCGAAACATTACCGTGTACATCTCTTGCTAAACATTCCATTACATTTAAAGAAGATAAAATCATCAACGTAAAATCCTACCGTCCTCCCGAACACCATAAAATCGAAATAAACAAACAAATGACGGAAATGTTAGACAGAAAGATTATAGAACCCTCCGACTCTCCCTATAACTCTCCCGTCTGGGTCGTTCCAAAGAAAATCGACGCGTCGGGGAAACAAAAGTGGCGAATAGTGATTGACTTTCGGAAGTTAAACGAATTAACGGACCAAGACGCATATCCATTACCCGACATTGACGATATACTATCGCAACTAGGGAACGCAAAATATTTCTCCGCTTTAGACTTATCCTCGGGATTCCACCAAATACCCATGGATGAGAATTCGAGGAAGTACACTGCATTTAGCACACCACAAGGGCACTTCCACTATAACAGAATGCCATTCGGGCTAAAGAACGCACCCGCTACCTTTCAAAGAATGATGAACACCGCGTTAAGAGGTTTAATTAATAATCATTGTTTCGTCTATCTCGATGATATCATTATATTCGGGCAATCGATAGAGAACATAATAAAAACCTAGCCATTATACTCCAAAGACTCAGGGAAGTAGGTCTAAAAGTACAACCGGATAAATGTGAATTCCTAAAACCCGAATTGGAATATTTAGGACACTTAGTGACAGCAAACGGAGTAAAACCTAACCCTGAAAAGATAGACGCAGTAAAGAACTTCAAACTACCCAAAAATCCTACGGATGTAAAATCGTTCCTTGGGTTAGCCGGATGCTATAGAAAATTTATTAAGAATTTCTCGAAAATTGCCAAACCGTTAACGGAACTAACTAAGAAAGACATACAATTCCACTGGACTGAGAAAACACAACTTAGCTTTGATACATTAAAAGAAAGACTATGCCAAGCACGAGTACTAAAATACCCCGACTATACGAAAACATTTACGTTAACAACGGACGCCAGTAATGAAGGTCTAGGAGCCATCCTTTCACAAGACGGACACCCTTGTTGCTTCATTTCAAGGACATTAAACCCCCCTGAACGAAATTATACTACGACGGAAAAAGAATTATTGGCCATCGTTTGGGCAGTTAGAAGATTTAGGCAATATTTACTAGGCCGCAAATTCAAAATTCAAACAGACCACCAAGCCCTTAAATGGCTGCACAACTGCAAGGACCCCTCTAGTCGATTGATTCGATGGAGATTGAGATTAGAGGAATACGATATAGAGTACGTAAAAGGAAAGGAAAACGTAGCCGCTGACACCCTATCCAGAGTACACGCGATAACACAAACTGACGTTTTATTAAGACAATTCAGAGACTGGGAAAAATCAGAAGAAATACCAAAATTATTGAAACTAACATCTAACAAAGACAACTTTTTCCAATTAACGAAACCATATCTGGGCCCATATGACGAAACCGTATGGTTACAGAAAATATCAGACATACTTAAAACAAATAGAAAGATAGGAATAGGAGACAATAACTTAAACGCACAAGACAAAGCACACATAAAAAGATTTCTTTTATTTTTCAATGACCAACGCGACGACATAGAATTTGCTTACGAACCAATACAGAGTTTAAGCGAAGAGGAAATAGAACAAGTACTAAAAGAAAATCATGACTTGGTAGGACATCCCGGAATACAAAAGACGTACGACAGAATCCGAGGCAAATATCATATCCCACACCTAATAGACAGAATAAAAAGCAGAATAGGAACTTGCGCGACATGTCAAACATCAAAGACTACTCGGATAAGAGGAAAGGAGGAACCACAGATAACCGACACCCCGTTAGAATCTAACGACAAAATCGCTATGGATGTGATAGGCCCGTTGAAAAAGACCAAGATAGGAAACCAATACATTCTCTCTATACACGATGAACTAACCAAATATTTAATACTTGTGCCCCTAAAAACACAACAGACCCAATCAATCTGGAATGCTTTATTGAATCATTACATTTATATATTCTCCGCACCGAAACGTATATTAACTGACAGAGGACAAAGTTTCATTAGCGAGCTAATGCAACGATACGAAGAAGCATTTAGGATCAAACACATAAAAACCACCTCATTCCATCCACAATCCAACGGAAGCCTAGAACGAACACATGCTGTAATATCCGACATGTTAAAAGCTATACAAAACGATAATGAAACAGAATGGGATCAAAACCTAAATTTTGTGTGTCTAGCATATAACACTATGGTTCATGATGCCACTGGATATACCCCTTTCGAACTAACATTTGGACACAAGGCCAATCTCCCATCTACCATATCCCAAAATCCGCAAAGAACATACGCTGATGAGGTCAGCTTCAGGAAACGAGAATGGGATGCCAAGCTACTTAAAGCCAGGGAAACTCTAATGAAGAGTAAACAAAGATACCAAAGAGATCAAAGAAAAAAAATTATTAAACCTCAATCCATTTTTAGAGAAGAAGATTTAATATTAGTTCATAATGATCATAAAAAACACAAGTTAGATACTGAACGGCTAGGGCCATACACCATTGAAAAAGTAAAAACCCCTTATTACGAAATAATGGTGAATGACTCGATTAGGAAAATACATGGTAATCGTATTAAACCTTATTTTCCAGGACGGTCTTCACCTTCTCCATAAGTAGCAGTTATGCACTTTGTTTTTGTTTTGTCTTGTTGATTAAGACAAAGACGAAAACACACTTTTTAGCCAATTAGCCTCCATAAAACAATCCTGAAGAAACACTGAGATTTTGGAGGACCAAAATCAATCTAAGAAGGGAGGTATGTAACGTAAATCACATCAGAGACCAGGACACACACACATACCGCGGGCAGGATGGTGTCCCGGTCGGCATAATTCGAACCCGATGGACCGACGAGAGAAACACATGGCGACCTTGGCGACAATGTATATTGGCGGAGTACCTGAGGATTCATTTATGGCCTAACGGTCCTTCCACCAAATGTTCCAGAAGCGTAGCAACGGTCACGTACGCCTACAGGGTAGTGGGGATAATGAGAGAACAGATGACCGAATGTAAAAAGATTGCAAGAGACTCACTCTCGTACGGTCACGGCTAGAGCTCGGAAGTGTCTTATACTTGTATAAACCAAGTGAAAATAAAGTCTTCTTCTTCCTTATAAAATTTCTCTATATTTTTACGTGACACTAGCGGGAAGCGTCGTCCGTGGAAAAATAGATTTCACCTATCATCCCGTAGTTGGAACAAAGACTGTTTGCCTGTTTAGGACTGTTAAGGACTTTAATTAACTAAATCTTAAGGTTTATAATGGGTCCTCAGGCTAGCTAAACATATACTGTTGAGATGAGTTGACATCTGGCAATCATCTTATCCGACGGATAGAGTCTGCGTGTGGCGAGACACGGGACAGAAACCGTTGGAATCTTTACTGTCACGTGCCGCTACGATTATTTCATTTAAGGACAGCTATAGAATTACTCCATGCCTTTATTAGAAAAAACGTTCATCCCTTGACCGCGGCTACGTTCGGTGACTGGTTGTCGCCTCGAGGACAAGTGCAGTATCACAAGTTTCGAACAATTACAATCGGACTGGATGGCTACAATTGTTGAATTACAGCTATGGTAGAATCTAGATTACAATGTTACGGGATTTTCCCAAAATTTCAAACGGAAGGTTCCTTTGTTCTTTCATCTCCGACTTATATTTATGTCGCTGGTAGATCTTACGGATTAGCTTACGACGGCCTGGCTGGGAACGATCAGGGAAGCGAACTTTTCTGCCCGAGCGCCTGGAGTGATGAATTCCTGAGTCGTCTTCGTTTTGCTCGTTTCAAACATCAGGTGGTATTATTGCTTCGCGATTTTCGCTGTAATGGTGTTCAATGTTATCGTGCAATAAAAATTCACGCGTTTTGGACGGTCTAAAGGTACGATTACGTTCTTGTTGCTAACTTCAATCGCAATGATCCTCTTTGCTCTCGATATAAATTGATGCGGTCCGCCGTAGGGTGGCTGTAAGAGGTTTCCGATGTAATCGTGACGTAGAAATACGTAAGACGATGATTCGAGTGGAACACGGAGGTTTCTTTTTCGCCGTTTTGCGTAATCGGATGAGGTCTGATCTTTTCTATTCGTAGTTTTAGACGGCTTCCGTATTTCGACTTGGCCTGTTGCTTCGTTGGTACACAGAATTCTGCCGGCAATCATATGCCGGTGCCATAAACCATTTCGGCTGTCGTCGTTTTCACGTCCGTAATAACTGTTCGTATGCCCAATAAAACTATTGGCAAGATTTCTACACAGTGGCTCGTATCGTGGCATTTGATTGCTGCTTTTAGTTGTCGGGGCAGGCGATCTACCATCCTGTTGGTCACGGGGTGATAGGCTGTCGTTCGTAAATGCCTAATGCCGAGGAACAGGCATAATTCGTTAAATAAGTTTGATTCGAACTGGCGTCCTTGATCGGTCCTTATCCTTAAAGGTACGTCGAAACGGAATATCCACGTGGAAAGGAGGGCTGAAGCAACGGTTGCCGCCTCCATGTCGGCGATGGGAACGGCTTCGTTCTAACGCGAAAAACGATCGATTTTCGCCAGGCAATGTCGGTATCCTAGCGTCCCGTGTCTGGGGGTGTTTGTCATAAGGTCTTCGACGTCCTGTAGCTGTTGATCGCTGAGGCATTTGCCTAGCGTCACGTTTCTAATTATGCTCTAGCAGTTTATATTTCTCTAGTCAAGTTGTTTGAATGAACTGTAATTTATACCTGTTAAATCAGTGTATACTTAATTGAACCACCCCGATTATCCTAACAGAAATAAGGTTATCGAGATCGATAACCTTATTTCGTGGCTGTTAGGAACATGATACATTTAAACTGTACATGACAATGTGCGTGTAAGCGTTAGAGGACGTCCAGGCCTTAGTTGGGACAAAAGACAAGAGTCAGTCGTTCCAAGTATCTGGAAGAGTCGGTTGGCAACAAGCGTGCGTGCGAGTAGGATTTCGAGGTCTTTAGAGTATAAGATATTGTTGGGAATATGATACATTTACACTGTACATGTGAATGTGTGTGTAACCGTCAGAGGACGTCCGGGTCTTGGTTGAGACAAAAGACAAGAGCCAGTCGTTAGAAGTATCTGGAAGAGTCGGTTGACAACAAGCGTGCGTGCGAGTAGGTTTTTGAGGTCTTAAGAGTATAAGATATATGTATAACAGTTGTGTGCTAAATAAAGGGAATTTTTTGTATTTCCGAATCCATTCTATATCTTTTCACAGAGTTCGAGAAGAGGAAGCGTCGATCGTGAGAAACATAGATTTCTCCTATTTTCTCGTAGTTGGAACGAGGACTGTTTGTCGGTTTGAAGGACTTTAGTTAAACAAATCTTAAGGTTTATAGCGGGTCCTCGTACTAGCTGCTCATGTATTTACTCAAATAATGGAGTCTGCGTGTGGCGAGCCACGGGACAGAAATCGTTGAAATGCTTACCGTCGTGCCCCGTCCCAAGTATTCCTTTTAAGGAGAGCTATAGAGTTACTTCATGCCTTTGTTAGACAAAACGTTCATCCCTTGACCGCGACTACGTTCGGCGACTGACTGTCTCCTCGAGTCCGAGCTCACTATCATAAATCTCTGTAGCGGCACTCGACAGCAAACTTCCCAACGGTTTCTGTCCTATGCCTCGCTACACAAGGACTCTACCTTTCGAACAGATGATTGCCAGATGTCTGTCAGATACACTCTCACCGAATATTTACAGCGAGCCTAAGGACCCGCTATAAATCTTAGGTTTCATGCAGCTAAGATTCTCTAAAGGGACAAATAGTCTTTGTCTCAGTAGTCCCTACACATACCACCCACTACGGGAAATCTGCTTCTTCTCATGTACGACGCTCCTCGCTAGCAACTTTCTCTCAAGGGCAGCGGTCATCCCTTTCCAACAACCAACTCACAATTTTGCCAATTAACAGCGACGTCCCTTTCCCTCACTCTCTGAACTAACACTTTTCTTAACGAATCCGATGATCCCGTATCCTTAGACACATCCAAACATAGTTTTCCTAAGGAGCATCATCGCGACACAAATTCATTCTGTTCTATCGCGAGCCGCGAGGCAAGTTGGAAGACGCCTTCTGGATTGTTCGTCCGCAGTCGTACGTAATAGCGAATCTGAATCTCTCGACGTATGTGCAATCGTCTCGACTCGAACCACCGCGTAAAGTATCACGCCGAGCTTGAACTTGTAATCTTGAATCGATAATTGTACCGTGCTTTCGGCGCGCTAGTGTATATCACGAACACAAGCAAATAAACAGTTATTGTTAAAAAATACCGAGTGATTCTTCTATACCTATCACGCACGTTACCTCATCTCAAATAAGTACAGTCGGATTGAATGACAACAGTTTCATAATACGGCTATGGTGAACTCTAAATTACAGTACTAGGGGTCTTCCCAAAGTTCCGGAGGGAAGTTTCAGGTGTTCTTTCATCTCCGACACGGCCATTCTGACTATCACGCGTCCTCGTGTGTAACTAAAATATTGAGTTTCCTAACATTAGACTCGATACAATTAACATTATTCACAATTTAACTAGATGTTCCAATAAGGCAAGGGTCCAGTGTAGCAACAAATCCTGTTCGGGGATTTGGCAGCAAAAAAATAAAAGATTATGAAAATTAGTAGCGTTATACTTAGTATCCAATGTGATAGTTGCATCCTGCAGGTTATCAGTCGGATCGTAACGGCATGATGGACCATTTTCGATTTCGCACTCCAAAGGATCTCGGTCTTCTAGATCGTATGAGCACATAGAGCTTCGTTCCACGGTCTCACTGAGTCTTATCATATTGTCACCCCGAAAAGCATGCAAGTCGCATCGCATGTTCTCACTGAGCCTTATCATACTGTTACCATGAAAAGCGTGTGAGCCACATCGCATGTTCTCACTGAGCCTTATCATACTGTTACCATGAAAAGCGTGTGAGCCACATTACACGTTCTTTCTGAGCTTTATCACACTGTTACCATGAAAAGCGTGTGAGCCACATCACACGTTCTTTCTGAGCTTTATCACACTGTTACCATGAAAAGTGTGTGAGCCACATCACACGTTCTCTCTGAGCTTTATCACACTGTTACCATGAAATGAAAAGCGTGCGAACTTCCCCTGCCGGGTGTTATTAGCATAGTGCTACTAATCTTCCGAGATCGAAGTACTCATATCGTCATGGCCACTGTTATGGCCTTCACTACAGACATCCAACTCGGCAGGGGTGCAACCATCTGGCATTTTCCTCAACATGTCGTGACTGTACTTGAACGATCGCTTACCGTTTAATACCTTTAAGATATACATGCCTCCTTTCAAAACTTCTGCTATTACAAATGGACCTCTAAATTTTGGATCTAATTTGGTTTGATTTCGTTCCTCATTTTGCGTAATACGAAATCACCGAGGTTAAACCTAACCGCTTTAGCTTTAATTTTGTCAAATCCATCCTCATCATACCTAGCACTAGTTTCCATCCCCTTTATTGCCTGTCGTCTTATATTGGAGATATCGATACTTTTGATGTTATCGGGTAACAACAGATCGTACGGTCTTGTCGTTCTACCTATTAGTAGTTCAAATGAGCTTGAGTTTGTCACGCGGTTGGTGGTGCAATTCAAAGCCAACTGTATTTCCCCAATCGCGTCTTGCCACGGCCGCCCGGTCGTTTCCACTACCGTGAACATAATTTTCAACGCACCCGTAACACGCTCTACCTGTCCCTTGGCTCTACTAGCACCGGTCGCTATCAAGTGAACTTTAATTCGTTTGCTTTCGCAGAATTCTCGAAATTCCTTACCCTTAAAACATATTCCCTAATCTGCTATTATCTGGCAGGGCCTCCCGAATAAAAATATAGCGGATTTAAGCGCTTTAATGGTGTTAAGGGAATCTATCTTACGAGTATGATGCAGGTATACGAATTTAGTGGAGACGTCGATCAAAACAATGACGTGCTCCTTTGAATCGCTTTTACCATTCAACTTGCCTGTTATGTCCATGTGGACCGTATGTCAGTGTATGCTGGTCTTAGGTATAGGATGCAGTTCGGCTTGTACCTTACCTAAACTAGCTTTCGAATCTTGACAAGCATGACAGTTCTCAATGAATCGGCGAACGTACTTCGCCATCACTTCGAAACAGTAATATTCGTATAGTTTCTCCCAACCTTACTGCATAATTGACTGGTGCACACGGTTAATAACAGACCATCTGAAACCACTTGGGACTATAGGTAAACAGAGAGTCCTGCCGTTTCTTTGTATCCTACGGTAAATAGTACCGGACCTTAATTCGTATGTATTCGCGATGTCTCCCGCTAGCCCATCGTTTTGCAATTCCTTGACGATTTCCAAGATTTGAGAATCACGACGTTGTTCCGCTAACAGGCAATCTTCCGAAATTTCTGCCAGATTAACTATTTTCTCTTTGATTTTGTCGAATTTAATAGGGTCAACGCCTGTGCGGTTTCGCGAAAAGAAATCTACGCGAGCCGTCCGTTTACTTTCCCGATACATAAATTCATAAATAAAAGTCTGCAAGTAAGTCCATCACCTCTGGTCCCTGTCATTTAAATGTACTTTATTACTCAGCGCTTTCTACGAGTTGCAATCCGTGACGACAAGAAATTTCCGTCCATGTAGATAGTGACGGAAATGTTTTACGGCGTTTACGATAGCTAATGTTTCGAGTTCATAGGAGTGATATCTGGATTCCGCGGGGCTGGTTGTATTATTGTAATACTCTATTACCTTGTTCTTACCTTCGGCTTGATGCGTCAAAATCGCCCCGTAACTCTCCGAGCTAGCATCAGTAGGTAGTTCTATCGGGTAATTGGGGTTGAATGTCATTAGCACCGGCGCGTCGGTCAGGACGGAAACTACCTGTTGTCTTATTTTTTCGTGTCTATCTGTCCAAGTTTTATTTCTGTTATCTGAGATGAGCGCGTACAGGGATGAGCGCGTAGTTTCCTCATCTGTGAGAATTTTGGGATGAACTGTGTGACGGTCGTTGGCACAGGTAAAGAACTTAAGGTGTGTATTTTACCCGGGTCGGGACGAACTCCTCCGTTATGAATTACATATCTCAAATAGAGCACCGATGTCCTTGAGAGAACGTTTCGCAAAGCTAAAAGAGAATCCGGCTTTTACGAGGGTATCTAAGACGGTGTTTCAATCTTTCTAAAGCTTGATCTATCGAGTCGGCAATAATTAGGACATTATCGAAATAAATAACAACGTACGAATGAGCGAGGTCGCCTGGGGCGTTGCGAATGGCCCTCCGAAAGACGGACGGTGCAATTTTTCAGTCCAAACGGCATCGATATCTATTCATATTATCTGTCGGGGGTAACGAACGCTGTATACTCAGCTGAATTAGGATAAATAGGAATTTGGTGAAACCCGTTGACCATGTCCAGGCTAATAAAGTATCTCGCCTCTTGCAATCTCGCGACTTGATCCGCAATAAGGAGTAAAGGGTACCGATCCGCGACCATATTTTGACTTAGCTCTCGGGAACCTGCTCATAATCTATCTGAGCCGTTTTTCTTCTTCACGAGTTACGTAGGGCTCGCAAATGGCGAATTACTAGGCCTTATGATCGTTGCATTAATTTAAACGCACGTTTTCTCACGTACCGCTCTTCGCTTCTCCTCGGTAAGTCTATAAGAACTTCCTCGTACGGTGGTGTTAGGATCAATTAATCGTATTTCTAACCGGCCTGTATTTGCGCGAATACGTAGGAAACCCGTAACGAATGAATCTTTGAATTTGACGAGAAGAGAAATTGATCGACTTTTATTATTACCATGTACATCAGTGTCAACTTCATTAACGACGATCTCGTTTGCAGTGGTTTCATTACAGACATTAATTATTTTTGTTTTACACATAGCGAGGCTATTTTGTGTAATGTTACGTCAAAACCCAGACTTAGAGTTCCGCAACAAATCGCGATATCATATTTTAAATAACTATCAGGAAGGACATGAGAAATTATCTTCGATGTAAAAATCATTAATACACACGATGAACAAATGGTTGGCATTTGTTTAATACAGGTATTCCCTACTCCTCGCATTACTAATATGTCAGTCATTCCTTTGTCAGAAAATGCCGAGGCCGTGGACTCTTTAATTAGTGAACGCTCTGCTCCCGAATCGGAGTACAATGGAAACGATTCACCCAGATGACTTGATCTATCCGTTGATGCTTCCAGTACGCACGAGTCGACTCGCCACTCGTTATTGAAATCATAGTTTCCCTCCATAATCAGGTTGGCAGTTGCGCCCCATGCAGCGGAGTCGGAGCACGCGATTTTAAGGGTTAAAACGTGGTAGCGAAAAATTGTTAGGTTTCACACTCGATCTTTGCACTAGCGACTGAATTACTTGCGCACGATGGTCTTAAGTTCTAGCACTGTTATAGTCGGCACTGATCCCACTTCAGATGTCGGGTTGGCGTCAAAATTAGAGTTAGGGTTAAGGACGTGAAACGAATCCCTATTGGCGCTAGACGTGATGATTATGCAATAGAGGTGATATTTACTAGTGCAAATATGACTATGATGGAATTGGACAAGTAATCGCGATAATTAGATACTCGGGAAGCTAATGACAATGATCCTAGGCTCAATAACGAATCAGCGGTCAACGGGATGACGAACTCTACTTTTCTTTAGCGTCTAAGTTGTACTCAATGTTAATGCATGGGGCAATCATTACGTATCAGAGGGTTACTTGAATCGTCGTCGTGATCGTACGGGAGAGTGTTTCTCCGTCACGGTAACGCTGTCGAGGAAAACTATGATGGGTGTGCCTAAGGGCACGAAATCATCGGATTCGTGGAGAAAATTCTTCGTTCGGAAAGTGAGGGAAATTGGCGTTACTGCTAATTGGTCAATTTCCATGCTGGTGGTTAGGGAAGGGTGCTAGCCGCCCTTAAGAGCTTCGAGAAGAGGTAGCGTCGTTCGTGAGAAAAATAGATTTCTCCTATTTTCTCGTAGTTGGAACGAGGACTGTTTGTCGGTTTGAAGGACTTTAGTTAAACAAATCTTAAGATTCATAGCCGGTCCTCGGGCTAGCTGAACATATACTGTCGAGACGTGTCGACATCTGGTAATCATCTTACTCAAAGAATAGAGTCTGCGTGTGGCGAGCCACGGGACTGAAATCGTTGAAATGCTTACCGTCGTGCCCCGTCCCAAGTATTTCTTTTAAGGAGAGCTATAGCGTTACTTCATGCCTTTGTTAGACAAAACGTTTATCCCTTGACCGCGACTACGTTCGGCGACTGGTTGTCGCCTCGAGCCCGAGCTCACTATCATAAATCTCAAATAAGTACAGTCGGATCGAATGACAACAGTTTCATAATACGGCTATGGTGAAATCTAAATTACAGTACTAGGAGTCTTCCCAAAATTCCGAAGGGAAGGTTCCGGTGTTCTTTCATCTCCGACATATATATGCATGATCTGCCTGGGACCAGTGTGGATATAGCGCAAACTGGCTGGTAAGCGATGTAGTTGGCAAGAAATGTGGAGTACCAGGCACATCGAATTGTCGACATATCAGCAATAGCAACCGAGAAACGTAGAGTTGAATTCTTGAGTCTGAATCTGCGAAACTACAATTACACTGCATATAACAGGAACCAGAGTCGACGTAGAGCAAAGCGCATAAGTACTGTATTTGGCTGAAATTGTGGAGTATAGCGCGCATCGCATTTGCGATATGTATCCAATAGCAGCGCTGATACGTTGGTTTGAACATTTAGGCATGAATATGCAAAACAGCAGTTACGCTGAATCTGTCAGTGACCAGAGAAGACGTAAGACAGAAGAGATGATAGAATCGGAAGATGTGCTCTGTGCTCACCAGCAAATCAGGAGCATAACGCTCACCGAATTGTCGTCATATCTGCCACAGAAACGGAGATACGTTGCTCTCGATATTCAAGCATGAATATGCTAAATTGCAATTATGGTGTATTTGACAGGGACAAGAGCGCACATAACTCTAACCTACTGATGTGCGCTGTATGTGACATCAGATGATAAATATAACGCGCACCGAATTGTCTGTAAGTGTGCCATAGAACCAGAGATTCGTTGGTTCGAATATTTAATACTGATTATGCAAAACTGCAAATACGCAGGGTTCGGCTGGGTCCCGATTTTACATGCATCAAACGGAAAAACGTGCACTGTGTTTGCCAGCAAATTTGGAGTATAACGAGCCTCTAATTGTAGCCATGTATGCCATAGAATCGGAGATACGTCGGTTTGAATACTTAATCCTGAATATACGAAACTGCAACTACGCTGGATCTGGCTGGGTCCAGAATTTACATAGCGTAAACCGTATGATGTGCACTGTACTTGGCATCAGATGCGGAATATAACGCGCATAGCATGGCCTATGTTTCTGCAAAACAAACGGAGATACCTTGATTCGAATATGTAAGCATTAATATCCAAAACTGCAATTACGCTGGATTTCTCCGAGTCCAGTCTTGACAGTGTGCAAACGGGCTGATGTGTGCTGTATTTGGCAGCAAATGTGGAGTATAACATGCATCCTATTGTCGACGTACCTACAATGGATACGGAGATACTTTCACTTGAATAACTAGGCATGAATATGCAAAACTACAAATACGCTGGATTTGACTCGGTCCGGATTTAACACGGCTTAAACCAGATGAAGCGCTCTGCGTATGGCAGTCAATGTGGAATGTAACGCGCATCGTATTGTCGAGATATGTGCTATGGAATCGGAGTCACGTTGATTTGAATATTTAAGCCTGAACATACAAAATTGCATTTGGGCTGGATTTTGCAGGGACCAGAGTTGACACAGCACAGACCGGCTGATTTGGCATCATATGTGGAGTATTCTGCGCATCGAATAGGCGACATAGAAACCAAGATACGTTCATTTGAATATGTAATATTTGAAAATTTCTCCAGAAAATGCATAATTGCGTATACGCTTAGTTTGGCTGCGCCCACACGTTACATAGCTCAAACCAGGTAATATACATTGTGTTTGGCAGCAAAAGTGGCGTATATCGCGCATCGAATTGTCGGCATAACTGCAATGCAAACGGCGATACGGTGATTTGAATAATTAATCATGAATATGCAAAGCACCAATTTCGCTAGGTTAGACAGAAACCGGAGTTGACATGGTACAAACCAGCAGATGTGCGGTGCACATGACATCGGATGTGAAATGTAACGGGCATCGCTTTGTCGCCATATGTGCAATAGAAACGGAGATACATTCATTTGAATATGTTAACCTTAATTTGTAAAACTGCAGTTAAGCTTGATATGTCGAGGACCAGAGATGATATAATAGCACGAGCCAGTAGATGTGAGCTGTATTTGGCAGGCAATGAGAAGTATATCTCGCATCTAATTGACGACAAATCTGCAATTGCAGCGGTGATACATTGTAGTTAATATTCAATAATGGGCCTATTACGATACCGATAGTATTAGCGTGACTGAAACACATTGCCGTCTCAGTAAAACCATTTTATTTCAAGCTTCACGCTACAGTTCTGAATCCGGATAAGACCGATTCAAGTTCTCGCAAGAGCGAGCAGTCAAATTAAGGTACTTACACGAGTTAGAGTCTAATACATTTTATTAGTCCAACATCGATGGGGCGATCTCGCATCGAAATTTTCAGAGAACAGCGTAACCTTCCAACGACGACCGCCGTACGAGCAGCGGATAAACTTATTTCGTGCCTTAGGTTGCCCTCACTACGTCCTCTACTTCTTTGAGGTGGTGTGTCGTGATAGGTGCGGAAGGAATCCTCAGATGTTCAACAAAAAGTTTATTTCTATTAACAATCAACAGATCAACAATTTATACGATTCACACTTATGATTAACCATCGAGAGTTTACAATCGCGTATCTCGGCTTGTGTTTGCTTCGCTATGATGCTGAACCTTTCGCACTTCGCGGTTGGAGGCAGAATGAATCTTTTGTTCGAAACCAAACGGATTCTTTTCTTAGTTGCCCTTCGATATCCCCACTACACACGCGTTTATTAGATGTACCGCGGCGGTTGCCGTGCGTGCATTCTTCCGAATATTCGGCGGAAGAACCATAGGGATATCGATGGCACATTAGGCACGTCGGCCTTACGCTTTGAAGGTATAGCGCTTTGTGTCGCGAAGCCGTTGGAAAGTTCCGTGCTCGAGTGCCGCTACAGTACCCCCTTACCAGTGACAACGTTTATCTTTTTTTCTTACATCTCGCAGGTAGTTATGACCTATTATCTTATCGCAGACCCGCCTGAAAGCGATCAGGAAAGCGAACTCTCCTGCCCGCGCGCGTGGTGTGATGAACTCCTGAGTCATCTTCGCTTTGTTGTGCCTGCTCGGTGTTCTGCGTAGTTGTGGTTTTACGCGGTATAAACGTAACGAGGGTTTCTGCGCTGGTTTCTCGTTGCTGTTGTTCAATGTCGTCGGATACAATAAAAGCGGGTTTCAAACGATCTATGGAGACTATTACGTTTTTATTGTTTATTTTGACGGTGAAGGTCTTTGTTCCACGCTGTATAACCTGGTAAGGTCCGTCGTAAGGCGGTTGTAACGGGCCACCGCTCGCGTCGTGGCGTACGAATACGTATGGTGATGTTTCGAGCTCGCGGAACACGAAGGTTTTCCTGTCGCCGTGTCGCGTAATCGAACGAGGCCTGATTTTCTCAATTCGCTCCTTTAAACGGTTCGCGAATTCCGAGTTGGGCTGTTGCTTTGTCGGTGCGAAAAATTCTGTCGGCAATCGTATGCCGGTGCCGTAAACCATTTCAGCGGCCGTCGCGTTCAGGTCCTCCTTGATAGCGGTTCTTATGCCAAGTAAAACAATTGGTAGGATTTCTACCCAGTTGCTCGTATTGTGACATTTTATTGCTGCCTTTAATTGCCGATGTAAACGCTCTACCATCCCATTGGACGCGGGGTGATAGGCTGTCGTGCGTAGATGCTTAATGCCGAGCAACCGGCACAGTTCGTTAAATAAGTTTGATTCGAATTGGCGTCCTTGGTCGGTTGTTATTTTTGCAGGCACGCCAAAACGAGCTATCCATGTAGAAAGGAGGGCCGAGGCAACGGTTGTCGCTTCCATGTCGGCGATGGGGATGGCTTCAGGCCAACGCGAGAAACGGTCGATGCACGTTAGACAATATCGGTAGCCTTGCGAATATTGCATCGCGATAATATCTATGTGTACGTGCTCGAACCGGCCTGCTGTTGTTTCGAACGTTCCGACGGGTGAGGATACGTGCCTGGTGACTTTGCATCGTTGACACGGGATACATTGTCGTGCCCAAGTCCGGCAATCTTTGTTTACGGACGGCCAAATGAAACGCGACGTCACCAACTTTTGCGTGGCACGTATCCCGGGGTGGGAAAGTCCGTGGAGCGAATTGAATACGTCGCGCCGCAAGGATTTCGGTACGTACGGTCTTACAATGTCGGCTGATACGTCGCAGTATATTTCTGCGTCGTAACCGGGAAAGCGTATCTTCTTTAACCGTAACGCGGTTGTACCGGAGTTGACGATATCGCTTAGTTCGTTGTCGTTTTCTTGCGCGGCGGCGAGAGTTTGATGGTCCACGGCCTTCCCTATTGCTTCGATGCGCGACAGAGCGTCGGCTACGTTATTATCTAGCCCCTTTATGTAACGTATATCTGTGCTGAATTGACCGATGTAGTCGAGGTATCGAAATTGTCGCGGCGAACACTTTTCTAATTTTTGTCTGAACGCGTAGGTAAGAGGTTTGTGGTCGGTATATATTGCGAAGTTTCTGCCTTCTAAAGCGTGTCGGAAGTGTTTGATTGCGGTGTATATTGCGAGTAGTTCGCGATCGTACGCGCTATATTTTTGCTGCGTGGGGGTCAGAGATTTCGTTGCGAACCCTAGCGGTTGCCATTCGCTATTCGCGTGTTGTTGTAATACCGCTCCCACGGCGTAGTCGGACGCATCTACCGAGAGGCTGATAGGCGCACCTGGTATCGGATGCGCCAGCATCGTGGCATCCGCGAGAGCGCGTTGCGATTCGCGAAAGCTGTTATCCGCCAGTTCCGACCACTCTATGGGCGCGTTGCCCTTTTTCGCGCCTTTTAACAAATCATTGAGCGGTTTGAGTGTTTTTGCGGCCCCCGGTATGAAACGTCGGTAGAAGTTTATCATACCGAGGTACCTACGTAGCTGCTTAGCGTTCGCGGGTTTCGACAATTTTATAATCGCTTCGACGCGTTCGGGCGGCGGTTTAATTCCGTCGGAGTTTACCGAGTATCCGAGGAAAGTAATTTCGTGCACGCCGAATTCGCATTTCGTGGGGTTTATCACGACGCCGTAATTGTTGAGGCGGTCGAACAGAATTTTCAAATGTTCGCGATGTTGACTTTCGTCGTCCGATGCTATTAGGAAATCATCGATGTACGCGTAGACGAAATCGAGCCCACGTGTGATTTCGTCGACGAATCGCTGACATGTTTGCGCGGCGTTCCGAAGCCCAAACATCATGTTTGTTGCTTCGAAGAGGCCGAACGGTGTTGCTATCGCGGTTTTTTCGATGTCCTCGGGCGCGATCGGAATTTGATGGTACGCGCGGACGAGATCGATCTTTGAGAAGATTCGCTTACCAAACAGATGATGCGCGAAGTCTTCGATATGCGGCGGTGAGTACCTGTCGGGTACGGTGCGGGCGTTCAACGCGCGGTAGTCGCCGCATGGTCGCAGGTTTCCGTCCTTTTTCGGCACTACGTGCAGAGGTGATGCCCACGGGCTTTTCGATGGTCGCATCACGCCCTGCTCGATCATGAGCTCGAATTCCTCCTTTACCTGTTTAAGTCGATCAGGTGCAAGACGGCGGGGTTTGTTGTAGACCGGCGGGCCAGGCGTGGTTTCGATGTGGTGTACCACGCCGTGTCGAGTCTTCTCTTTTCCAAAAATCGGTGGGCGGGTGAGGTCCGGGAATTCTGCCAGGAGTTGGTGATATGGTGATTCGCCGATAATGGTCTTAACGGACACTTCGTCTGTCGTGTCGGTGTATCCCCTCGATGACATTCGAGTTGCCGTGTCGGTGAGGCTTTTGTTTCGCGCGTCCACGAGCAACCCGTAATGGCTTAGGAAGTCCATGCCGATGATGGGGGTTTGCACGTCGGCTACCGTAAAGTTCCATCTGAATGCTCTGCGTAGGGACAGGTTTAGCTCCATCGCTAAAGTGCCGTACGTTGCGATGCGCGTCCCATTGGCAGCGAATACTTCATACGCTGTTTTCTTTACGTCCGTGGATAGCCTGCTTCGGGGATAAACGCTGATATCAGCACCGGTGTCAACTAAGAATGAAGTCTTCGTTCTCTGGTCCAAAACAAAGATGCGGCGAGATCCCAAGCCGTTGTCGTTCGCCGCTTTTACGGACGGCTGGTGTCGTTTCCCGACTTCCACTTACAAGGGGCGTTACATTTCCTGGCGCGATCGCCAAACCTCGCATGATAGAAGCACATTCCGTCCTGGCGCGGGTTATCTCGCGAACGCGAACGGCGGCGGGGTCGGGTGAGAGAATTCGAGCGTCTTCGTGGTCGACGATGCCCGTCGATTCTCATAGCCTTCATTCCGTCTAGCACCCTGCTGGTGACGGCGGCGGCCAGTGCATCGGTTTTATCTTCGTATGATGCCAGTGGCTCGGCGACTGCGCCCACCCTATGCGCGCGGTGGCCGTGGCGAACGTACGCCTCGTCGATTCTATCCGCGGTCTTGGTCAGCTTTTCTATGCTCGTAACGTCAACTGCGGCCAGGACTTCCCTGATACGGTCTGGGAGGCGGTTCCTCCACAGGTTTAGGATGAACTCGTCGGACGCGAGCGGGCTGGCTAGTTTCTTTAGGTCGTTGTAAAACTGTGAGGGCTTTCTGTCGCCCATCTCTTCGCGTTCGACTAACCTTTCGACTTTGGCGCTGTCGGATTCGGTCAGGGTGCGGATCAGCTCGCTCTTCAATTTATCGTACTGGTTGGTATCAGGGAGGTGGGTCACGGTATCCTCGATCTTGGCGAGGTATGTTGGGTCAAGGAATCCCATGAGGGTTACGGCTTTTTCCTTATCGTGGCTGATGCCGGTTACGTCGAAATACCTCTCTAGGATCGAGAACCAGAGCCCGGCCTTCGTAGGCATAAATGGTGGCACGCGAAACAAAGCACCGGCTGGAGTTGGTTTGCTCTCCATTTCCATAGTGTGATTTGCGGACACTACTGTTCACACCGCGACTAGTCTATCACTGTCACCTCTAACACAAAAAAATCACGTCGGGGTCACCAGTTTGAGGTGGTGTGTCGTGATAGGTGCGGAAGGAATCCTCAGATGTTCAACAAAAAGTTTATTTCTATTAACAATCAACAGATCAACAATTTATACGATTCACACTTATGATTAACCATCGAGAGTTTACAATCGCGTATCTCGGCTTGTGTTTTCTTCGCTATGATGCTGAACCTTTCGCACTTCGCGGTTGGAGGCAGAATGAATCTTTTGTTCGAAACCAAACGGATTCTTTTCTTAGTTGCCCTTCGATATCCCCACTACATACGCGTTTATTAGATGTACCGCGGCGGTTGCCGTGCGTGCATTCTTCCGAATATTCGGCGGAAGAACCATAGGGATATCGATGGCACATTAGGCACGTCGGCCTTACGCTTTGAAGGTATAGCGCTTTGTGTCGCGAAGCCGTTGGAAAGTTCCGTGCTCGAGTGCCGCTACATCTTGATTCTTGGTTGGTAGCTTTAGCGGCTGCAGGTCCGAGAAATTGCATCTTGACCCGCTTTCTCGTATGTCGCATGTGACGTCTCACTTTCCGCCGTAGACAATTGTCGGATCTACATACGTTGAACCATTTGCGCGAGACAAGCGCGGCGCTCTGCAGGGACGAGGGATCCAATTTTCGAAGTATCAAGTGCGAAACCTCCAGTGGTAGTTCGAAGTGATATCTACCTTACTTGGCACGAACAAACCAACGACGCGTAGTAGAGATCTAAAAAACTCCATGTTGCTTCTACTGTTGCGCGAGCACGACCGACGGTCTGGCTAAGAGTTGAGGCTTATATATGAGCTGTTCGTCACGGTGCACTTCGAGTTCCGGTTCCGGGTGAGAGTGCTGGTCAGGCAGAATCGATGGTATGTGCATGTATTTTCACTTACATCGGGTTCACATTATGATTAGTGTTAGAGGCGCGAAACGAATCTTCATTTGGTTTAGACGTTTGTAGTTATGCAATAGAGCAGATATTTACTAGTGTAAATATGATTGTTATATAATTGGCAAGTAGTCGTGGTGATGAGGTACTCGAGAAGCTAATGACAATGATCCTGGGTTCAATAACAAAGCCGTGGTGAACGGGATAACAGAATTCGTTTTCATCCTGATTCCAAGTTGTACCATACTTCCTTATCTACGGAATAGGTAGGACTGAACAAACTCTTTGTCAAAACATAGAATATCCACCGAGTGTTAAGGCTCTTTGTAACTGGCTAATGTGACCTCACGAGAGAATGATTTTCCGGCACGATGATGCTGCAGAGGAAAACTATGATGGGTGTGTCTAAGGGTACCAGAACATCGGATACGTGGAGAAAAGACTTCGCTCGGAAAGAGATTGAAAGTGACGTTACTGTTAATTGGATAATTTCCAGGTTGATGGTTAGAGAAGTATGCTAGTAACCCTTGGGGGAACGTTGCTAGCGGGAAGCGTCGTCCGTGGAAAAATATATTTCACCTATCATCCCGTAGTTCGAACAAAGACTGTTTCCCTGTTTAGGACTGTTAAGGACTTTAGTTAACTAAATCTTAAGGTTTATAATGGGTCCTCAGGCTAGCTAAACATATTCTGTGGAGATGCGTTGATATCTGGCAATCATCTTATCCGACGGATGTCTGCGTGTGGCGAGACTGGGGACAGAAACCGTTGGAATGTTTACTGTCGTGTCCCGTCCCAAGTATTTCTTTTAAGGACAGATATAGAATTACTCCATGGCTTTATTAGACAAAACGTTCATCTCTTGACCGCGGCTACGTTCGGTGACTGGTTGTCGCCTTGAGGCCATGTTCGGTATCACAAGTTTCGAACAATTACAATCGGACTGGATGACTACAATTGTTTAATTACCGCTACGGTAGAATCTAGATTACAATGTTTCGGGATTTTCCCAAAATTCCAAATAGAATGTTGCGGTGTTCTTTCATCTGCGACTTATATTTATGTCGCTGGTAGTTCTTTCGCATTAGCTTATCGACGGCCTGGCTGGGAACGAATAGGGAAGCGAACTTTTCTGCCCGCGCACCTGGAGTGATGAATTCCTGAGTCCTCTTTGTTTTGCTCGTTTCAAACATCAGGTGGTATTATTACTTCGCGATTTTCGCTGTAATGGTGTTCAATGTTACAGTGCAATAAAAATTCACGCATTTCGGACGGTCTAAGTGTACGATTACGTTCTTGTTGCTAACTTCAATCGCAATGGTCCTTTTTGCTCTCGATATAAATTGATGCTGTCCGCCGTAGGGTGGTTGTAAGGGGTTTCCGATGTAATCGTGACGTAGAAATACGTAAGACTTTAGACGGCTTCCGTATTTCGACTTGGCCTGTTGCTTCGTTGGTACACAGAATTCTGCCGGCAATCGTATGCCGGTGCCATAAACCATTTCGGCTGTCGTCGTTTTCACGTCCGTAATAACTGTTCGTATGCCTAATAAAACTATTGGCAAGATTTCTACACAGTTGCTCGTATCGTGGCATTTGATTGCTGCTTTTAGTTGTCGGGGCAGGCGATCTACCATCCCGTTGGTCACGGGGTGATAGGCTGTCGTTCGTAAATGCCTAATGCCGAGGAACAGGCATAATTCGTTAAATAAGTTTGACTCGAACTGGCGTCCTTGATCGGTCCTTATCCTTAAAGGTACGTCGAAACGGAATATCCACGTGGAAAGGATGGCTGAAACAACGGTTGCCGCCTCCATGTCGGCGATGGGAACGGCTTCGGTCTAACGCGAAAAACGATCGATTTCCGCCAGGCAATGTCGGTATCCTAGCGTCCCGTGTCTGGGGGGGTTTGTCATAAGGTCATCGACGTCCTGTAGCTGTTGATCGCTGAGGCATGTGCCCAGCGTCACGTTCCTAATTATGCTCTAGCAGTTTATATTTCTCTAGTCAAGTTGTTTGAATGAAGTGTAATTTATACCTGTTAAATCGGTCTATACTTAATTGAACCACCCAGATTATCCTAACAGAAATAAGGTTATCGATCTGTTCGTGGCTGTTAGGAACATGATACATTTACACTGTACATGTGAATGTGCGTGTAAGCGTCAGAGGACGTCCAGGCCTTAGTTGGGACAAAAGACAAGAGTCAGTCGCTTCAAGTATCTGGAAGAGTCGGTAGGCAACAAGCGTGCGTGCGAGTAGGATTTCGAGGTCTTTAGAGTATAAGATATTGTTGGGAATATGATACATTTACACTGTACATGTGAATGTGTGTGTAAGCGTCAGAGGACGTCCGGGTCTTGGTTGAGACAAAAGACAAGAGCCAGTCGTTAGAAGTATCTGGAAGAGTCGGTTGACAACAAGCGTGCGTGCGAGTAGGATTTTGAGGTCTTAAGAGTATAAGATATATGTATAACAGTTGTGTGCTAAATAAAGGGAATTATTTGTATTTCCGAATCCATTCTATATCTTTTCATGGTAGCAGAGCGTGGTTCATAATTTTGTAAGTTATTTTAGTGCGTGTTTTTCAATATTGCGAGTTAGTTCGTGTGAATTCTCAGTAAGGAAGGAAACGTTCAAAGGTTACAAAGAGGAAAAATACACTTCGAGCACGTAGGAACGCTTGAGTAAGAGATCAGGAATCATTTAAAACGGAGAGATCGGAAATCATGATACCTATTTTCGATGGTGAGGATTACGGTATGTGGAAGCAAAGAATAACGATGCTTCTCAGATGTAAAGAATGCGAGATTGTCACAACTCGTTGAAGACAGGGTGAAGACAGAAACAGACAATGAAGACTGGGACAAAAAGGATCTGGAGGCAATAAATATAATTTATAATGCCGTTACAAATAGACAATTGGAATATATTAGAGAAGAATAAACGGCATATGGGATAGTAAAAAAGTTTGATAAAATGTACTTGAAAGCGTCGACGGCACTACAGATCGTATGCAGAAGGAGATAGGAAAAGATAAGACTTGAGAAATACACTGATTCAGCAACGTTCTTTAGCGATTTCGAAAAATTAATAAACGAATTAAAATGTGCGGGTGCACAAGTGAGTGAGAGGGAAAAACTAAATTACATGCTAAATACGTTACCGGAAGAATACACCTACATAGCGGATATAGTAGATGCATGAAAGCAGAAAATCAAACGGTAGCGTATGTAAAAAATAAAATTGAAATAGCGGAGAAGAAAAATAAGTCCAATCGAGAAGAAATGCAAATCAACGCCTTTTCTGCAAAAAAGGAAGGATGCTTCAGACGTGGAAGAGTAGGACATTTTGCGAGAGAGTGTCAAAATGGCCTCGAAGCGGGAAGCAGTAACAGTTTCTGGCGTGGGTCAACACGTGGTCGCAGCAGAGGAAGAGAAAACAAAGGAAATACGAGCAGGGAACGTGGAAATTTCCATCGTCAATCAACAACCGGCACGAGCGAGCATGGTAACTCAAGATCAGGCACATTGATAGCAACGGCGCACGCAGCACACAGCGGCGAGGCGAACGAGATAAGTAATAATGAAGTAATGTGGCTATTAGATAGCGGTTGCACAGATCACATAATTAACAACGTAAATTATTTCGACAATTGTATTGACCTTAAAGAACCGGTAAATATATATTTAGGCGATAATAGATCGATAAAGGCAACAAAAGTAGGGAATGTTATAACTTATTTTGAAGCGTTTGGAAAGAAAATGTAATAAATATGAATAACGTTTTTTACGCGAAAGAAGTGTCCGCAAACTTGATTAGTTTAGGCAAGCTAACAGATAATAAGAACACGGTTATTTCAAAAGGAAATATTGCAAAAGTAATAGGTGAGGACAATAAGCTTACAGCGGTAGCGGTTAAAGAAAAGGGAACATATAGAATGAAAAGTATATTGAAAGGGAAGGAGCACTTAGCAAACAGCGCCGAACGTAGTGGTATGAGTAAAAAGGAAAGATGGCATAGGATGTTAGGACACGTAAATTTTAAATATTTAAATATTTTGGGTACAGAGCAGCTTGTTACTGTATACCGAATGAAATTGAGAAGGAATTTTTGAAATGTAGGGTGTGCATAGAAAGTAAAAGGCACAATTTACCATTCAAAAATAATCAAACTAAGGCTAGGGAGATAATGGAAATTATTCATACGGACGTGTGCGGTCCCTTTAAGACTACCGGATTCAATGAAGAGAAATATTTCATCTCATTTATCGATGATTATAGCAAAATAGCTAGAGTTTATTGTATAAAATCAAAGGGTGAGGTCTTTGATTGTTTCGTACAGTTTGTAAATGAAGCCGAGTATTTGACGGGCAAGAAGTTAAAAATATTGAGATGTGATAATGGAAAAGAGTATTTGAATAATCGAATTTATAAATATGCTAGGGATAAAGGTATCAGAATTAATAATTGCCCAACCTACGTACATGAGTTAAACGGGACAGCGGAAAGGTATAATAGAACAGTTATGGACATGGCGCGTTGCTTGTTAGCGGAAGCGAAAGTACATAAAAGATACTGACCGGAAATAGTTTGTACAGCGGTATACTTCAAAAATCGAATACTGGCAAATACTATAGAGAGAAAGACACTTTTGAAATATTCTTCGGGAGAAAACCAAGTGTTGAAAATCTACATCTATATGGAAGTAAAGTTTTTGTAAGAAGACCAGAACAAAAAAGAGTTTCTAAATGGGATAAGAAGGCAGATATGGGATTTTTGTTGGGATATAGTGAATGTTACGCCACGAGGCTTAACACAGTCTGTATTTTCTAACCGTCACTCGCGGCCCTACAATGTCTCAGTCAGATCGTCTTATCTGACCGCCGGATCATATACAATGTATCGACGAGCGCATAGCTGTCGCCAAGCAGCGAGTTCTCGAAACGTCGAATTTGGTCCGTTACGTTTTCCACGCAAGAACAGACATACGTGATCATAGGCGCGAACGGTGGCGTGACCTAAGTATAGTGGGGATCGTCTTAAAGATGAGACAAAGAAATCATCTAAAGTCGATCAGTTCCTTGTGACGCGTCGAACGTTACACATTGAGTCAAAGATCTAACGCCGAATTTCTAACATTAAGTCTCATACCGTGCTACTCTATTATTGCAGCGTGATAAGTTATTAAGTGTTTATATCTATTCATTCGTGTATATTAAGTGTTGGAAATATAAATTTTAACTCTGTGAGCCACAGTGTTATCATACCTGAATCACCCCTATTATCTTAATCGAAATACGGGGATCGAACTATTCGTGGTGTCGATCATTCTGATCGTAACGGGAATTTACGACTCCCGTTGGCGCATATTCTAACGACCGCGTCTCCCCGCGATAGCTCGAAAATACAGTGAAGTAGGTTACAGAGTCTTATTAGTTGGGAAAATAACAATAGCGAGACATGTAGAGGTCATAGGAACTGACACAAAATATATCGGCTTTATGGAAAATTCATTCGATAAAGATAACGATGACATTGTGGATAATGATTTATTGGTAAACATGAATAAGGAAGAGTTAGAAAGTAGGGAAGATGAAAATGATAACAGTCTTGAAAGCATAAACATCCCTAGAAGATCTACACGTAATAAGAGAACTCCAGTAAGATATCCAGAAAAAGAAAACATTAGTGAAATCCATGCAAATTATTGTAGAGTAGATATCCCTTGTACATTTAAGGAGGCGATTTGTTGCAAAGATAGTGAAGATTGGAAACAAGCTATGGATAAGGAAATGGAATGCCTTTATAAGAATAAAACTTGGAAATTGGTAGAAAGGGTAAAAGGCAAAGACGTATTAGATGTAAAATGGGTTTACACGAGAAAATCAGATGACAGGTATAAGACTAGATTAGTGGTAAGAGGATTCCAACAAAGAAACATAGCCGATGACATATACTCCCCAGTAGCGAGTAATCAGACCTTTAAGATGTAGCGGTACTTGTCGACAAAAGTCATCATGGTTTTTGCCCAGCAAATCCGCTACACAAGAAACCGTGTTTACTCAAACACGAGCTAATTATAGATTTATCGACCTTAGGCGGTTCCGATCATTAGGCCAAATCCGTCGTTTTTGCCGTGACCATAGGCTCGTGAGTCAGCTACCCAAAAAACCAACAATTGTAAACAGGTCGCGAGCTCGGCGTCCGTTGGGACGTTTTGAGAACATTCTCGAAATTCAAATCCCAACGCCTGTCTTCAACTCCGTCGGATATAAATATAGCGGACAGGGTAGCGACGCGTTCTTAGTTACCGAGAGATTCGAGCAGCGACAATTAACCGATACTTCTTTGCGCCGATCGATTAGCGACCGCGAAACGAAACAGCAAGTATATTGTACGACTAGTGTAAGCATCGGGTATATTCTAATAAACTACGTAGTTAGATATATTCCGGTGTTTGTGTGAATTAATCGACACCTTATCACCTCAACTGGTGACCCCGACGTGATTTTTTTTTTTTTGTGTAAGAGGAGACAGTGATAGACTAGTCGCGGTGTGTACAGTATTGTCCGCAAATCACACTATGGAAAAGGAGAGCAAACCAACTCCAGCCGGTGCTTCGTTCCGCGTGCCGCCATTTATGCCTACGAAGTTCGGGATCTGGTTTTCGATCCTAGAGTAGTATTTCGGCGTAGCCGGCATTAGCCACGATGACGAAAAAGCCTTAGCCCTCATAGGATTCCTCGACCCACCATACCTCGCAAAGATAGAGGACACCGTGACCAACCTCCCCGCCACCGGCCAGTACGAGAAACTGAAGAGCGAGCTAATCCGCGTCCTGACAGAATCGGACAGCGTCAAGGTTGAAAGGTTAGTTGAACGCGAAGAGATGGGCGACAGAAAGCCCTCACAGTTTTACAATGACCTAAAGAAACTAGCCAGCCCGCTCGCGTCCGACGAGTTCATTCTAAACCTGTGGAGGAACCGCCTCCCAGACCGTATCAGGGAAGTCCTGGCCGCAGTTGACGATACGAGCATAGAAAAGCTGAACAGGACTGCGGATAGAATCGACGAGGCGTACGATCGCCACGGCCACCGCGCGCATAGGGTGGGCACAATCTCCGAGCCACCGGCATCGCATGCAGACAAAAACGACGCGCTGGCCGCCGAAGTCGGCAGGCTGAGGGAGGAAATTAAGGCTTTAAAAATCGGCGGGTATCGTCGACCGCGAAGACGCTCGTACTCCCTTACTCGACGCCGTCGCCGTTCCCGTTCGCGAGACAACCCGCGTCAGGACGGAATTTGTTTTTATCACGCGAGATTCGGCGATCGCGCCACAAAATGCACCGTCCCGTGTAAGTGGAAGACGGGAAACGACCCCAGCCGTCCGTAAAAGCGGCGGACGACGACGGCTTCGGATCACGCCGCATATTCATCGTGGATCAGAGAAACGGAAACCTCGTTCTTAGTGGACACCGGGGCCGACATCAGCGTTTATCCCCGAAGCAGGCTATCCAGGGTCGTGAAAAAAGCAGCGTACGAATTATTCGCTGCCAATGGGACGCCCATCGCAACGTACGGCACCTTGGCGATGGAGCTGAACCTGTCCCTCAGACGTGCCTTCAAATGGCACTTCACGATCGCCGACGTGCACACCCCCATCATCGGCCTGGACTTCCTGAGTCATTACGGGTTGCTTGTAGACACAAGAAAAAGACGTCTTCTTGACACAACAACCCAGCTAACGACCCGGGGATACGCCGCCAACTGCGAACAACTCATGATTAAGACCGTAAAGGGGGATTCGGTCTATCATCAACTGCTGGCAAAATATCCAGATATAACGCGCCCACCGGCCTTTGGGCGAGACAAAATCCGGCACGGCGTGGAGCACCACATAGAAACCACACCAAGCCCACCCGTGTACTGCAAACCCCGCCTGCTCGCACCAGACCGGCTCAAACAAGTCAAGGCGGAATTTGCAACGCTGATTGAACAAGGAGTCATGCGCCCATCGAAGAGTTCCTGGGCATCTCCGCTACACGTCGTCCTAAAGAAGGATGGAAGTCTTCGACCCTTGCGGTGACTACAGGGCGCTGAACGCCCGCACTGTTCCCGACAGGTACTCTCCACCGCACATCCAAGACTTCGCGTAGCAGCTACACGGTAGGAAAATTTTCTCAAAAGTTGACTTAGTGCGCGCCTACCATCAAATTCCAATCGCGCCTCGGGACATTAAAAAAAACAGCAATCGCGGCACCATTCGGCCTTTTCGAGGCAACCAATATGATGTTTCGGCTTCGAAACGCCGCGCAAACGTGTCAACGTTTCGTCGATGAAACCACGCGTGGCTTAGATTTCGTATACGCGTACATCGATGATTTCCTGGTAGTTTCGGAAACCGAGGAACAGCACCGCGAGCACTTGCGGATTTTGTTCGAACGTCTAAATCATTACGGCGTTGTAATCAACCTAGCAAAGTGCGAGTTAGGCGTCGATGAGATATCCTTCCTAGGCCATACGGTAAACGCGCAGGATATAAAACCGCTCGCCGATCGAGTAAAAGCCGTAACTGAAGCACCCCTCCCCGCGAACATCAAAGCTCTCCGTAGGTACCTCGGTATGATTAACTTTTATCGACGTTTCATACCGGGGGCAGCCAAAATCTTACAACCCCTCAACGATTTGCTGCGAGGGGCGAAAAAGGGCAACATGCCCATTACCTGGTCGAAAGACGCCAAAACGAGCTTTAGCGAATCGAAACGCGCCCTAGCTAATGCGACGATGTTAGCACATCCTATACCTGGCGCGCCCATCAGCCTCGCTGCAGACGCGTCCGACTTTGCATTAGGAGCGGTGTTGCAGCAACGTGCGAACAACACTTGGCAACCGTTGGGTTTCTTAACTAAACCCTTAAACGCCGCGCAGCGAAAATATAGCGCGTATGATCGCGAATTGCTCGCTATGTACACCGCGGTCAAACGATTTAGACACGCAGTAGAGGGGAGAAATTTCATTATCTTCACTGACCATAAACCCCTCACTTACGCGTTCGGTCAATATCCCGACAAGTGTTCGCCGAGACAGTTCCGGCTGCTAGATTATATCGGTCAGTTCACGACCGATATAAGGCATATAAAAGGGCTAAACAATAATGTTGCCGACGCCCTATCGCGCATCGAAGCTATAGGAAAATCCGTGGATCACAAAACCCTCGCCGCCGCGCAAGAAAACGATGAAGATCTCCGCAATATCGTTAACTCCGGTACATCCGCGTTACAGCTTAAGAAAATTCGTTTTCCGGATTACGACGCGGAAATATACTGTGACGTGTCAGGCGGCATCGTACGACCGTACGTACCGAAATCCTTGAGGCGCGACGTATTTAATGCACTCCACGGACTTTCCCACCCAGGAATTCACGCAACTCAGAAATTAGTAAAATCGCGTTTTGTTTGGCCTGCGTTAAACAAAGATTGCCAAATATGGACACGGCAATGCATCCCCTGCCAGCAATGTAAAATAACGCGACACGTATCGACGCCGTTCGGAACATTCGGAGAGCTCGCAGGACGATTCGAGCATATACATTTAGACATTATCGTTATGCAGTACTCTCAAGGCTGCCGATATTGTCTAACATGTATCGATCGTTTTTCACGTTGGCCCGAAGCGATTCCTATACCGGATATGGAAGCAACGACCGTTGCCTCGGCTCTTCTTTCCACATGGATAGCGCGTTTTGGCGGCCCAGCAAAAATAACAACCGATCAAGGACGCCAATTCGAATCCAATCTCTTCAAAGAACTATGCCGGATGCTCGGCATTAAGCATTTGCGTACCACAGCCTATCATCCCGCGTCCAACGGGATGGTAGAGCGCTTCCACCGGCAGCTTAAAGCCGCAATCAAATGCCACAATACGAGCAACTTGGTCGAAAGCCTTCCCATAGTTCTTCTAGGCATTAGAACCGCTATCAAGGAAGATCTGGGCGCAACGGCAGCCGAAATGATCTATGGTACGGGCATACGATTGCCAGCGGAATTTTTCGTACCAGCAAAACAACAGGCCAACGCGGAATTTGCAAACCGTCTGCGAGAGCGAATGAGCGAGATCAGATCTCTGCCAACTTCACAACACACCGAGAAGACGACATTCATGTTCCGCGATTTAAAAACGTTGCCGTATGTGTTCGTTCGTCACGATGCAATCGGAGGCCCTCTGCAACCGCCGTACGATGGCCCCTATCAAGTGATACAGCGTGGGAAAAAACCTTTAACATACGTGTGAAGGATAAAGGCGTAAAAGTCTCCGTAGACCGTCTAAAACCCGCCTTCATCGTGTCGGAAGATATTGAGCACCTAGAAAGGAATGCACAAGCCCACGACGTATTTGTACCTAGGAAAATCTTCCGATCGCAAAGCAGCGAGCAAGCGCAACAAAGCGACGGAGACGCAAGAGCGCATTACACTACGCGTTCGGGCCGGAAAGTTCGTTTTCCCGTCCGCTTTCAAGCGGGTTTGAATTAAGCGGTTACCAAGGGCACCCCCGCTATCATAAATAAGCTAATATAAAAGAAGAACGTTAACACTGTCAGGGGGGTACTGTAGCGGTACTTGTCGACAAAAGTCATCATGGTTTTTGCCCAGCAAATCTGCTACACAAGAAACCGTGTTTACTCAAACATGAGCTAATTATAGATATATCGACCTTAGGCGGTTCCGATCATTAGGCCAAATCCGTCGTTTTTGCCGTGACCATAGGCTCGTGAGTCAGCTACCCAAAAACCAACAATTGTAAACAGGTCGCGAGCTCGGCGCCCGTTGGGACATTTCGAGAACATTCTCGAAATTCAAATCCCAACGCCTGTCGTCAACACCGGGGGATATAAATATAGCGGACAGGGTAGCGACGCATTCTTAGTTACAGAGAGATTCGAGCAGCGACAATTAACCGATACTTCTTTGCGCCGATCGATTAGCGACCGCGAAACGAAACAGCAAGTATATTGTACGACTAGTGTAAGCATCGGGTATATTCTAATAAACTACGTAGTTAGGTATATTCCGGTGTTTGTGTGAATTAATCGACACCTTATCACCTCAAGATATTGCTATCATATTGTTGTCAAAATGGATTAATTATTGAGCAAATGGATGTAGAAACTGCCTTTTTAAATGGTGAAGTAACCTCGGAGGTATATGTAAATCAACCAAAGGGATATGCGGACGGAACGAATAGAGTTTGTAAACTATCGAAAGCGCTGTATGGGTTAAAAGAAAGTCCAAGGGACTGGTATGAGTGTTTTGATAAGTATGTGACGAGATTAGGTTTTAAGAAGAATAACATAGAGTTGTGCCTATATACACATGGAGAGGGAGAAAATGTTGTTTATTTGCTAATGTATGTAGAAGATTTGCTAATTTGTAGTAAAAATAAATGGAAGATACAAAGGGTAAAGAAGTTATTAACTAATAGATTTGAAATGAAAGATTTAGGTGAAGTCAAAGAATAGAGAGGATATTGGCTACAAAAATTTAATTGGCGCATTGTTGTATATTAGTGTAAATACCAGACCCGATATAAGTTATAGTGTGAATTATTTGAGTAGATTTCAAGATTGTTGTAATGAGACACATTTTAAATATGCTTTGCGAATATTGAAATATCTGTACCGGACTAGAGATTTAAGATTAGATTATAAAAGGAATGAAAAATGTGAAACGATAGATTGTTATGTGGACGCTGATTGGGCAGGAGATCATTTAGATAGGAAATCGACTTCTGGATATGTAATTAGATTGTATGGAAATGTAATTGGTTGGAAGTCTAAAAAACAAAGGTGTGTGACAAAAGCCTCGACGTATGCAGAGTATGTAGCTCTATCGGAAGCGGTGAGTGAATTAATGTCTATTAGGGAAATTATGAAAATCTTCAATGTAAATCTAGACGATAACCCTGTAAAAATATATGAGGATAACTCTGGAGTGATAAGTATAGCAAAGCACGGAAATTTTACGAAAAATTCTAAACACATTGAAGTTCATTACCACTACGTTCTCGAATGCTTAAAGGAGAACAAGATAAACATACTTAAAGTAAGTACAGACGAAAATACTGCGGATATTTTTACGAAGGCACTGTGTAGAGAGAAATTCGAAAGGTTTAGGTCATGGATGAATGTAAACTAAGAGAAATGTAAATAAATAAGTGTTAAAGTTTCTGTTATGTAATTCGTCAAAGCATGTAAATACGATTAAGTGTACAGTATAAATGTAAGGAGGCGTGTTGGGAAAATGATACATTTACACTGTACATGTGAATGTGTGTGTAAGCGTCAGAGGACGTCCGGGTCTTGGTTGAGACAAAAGACAAGAGCCAGTCGTTAGAAGTATCTGGAAGAGTCGGTTGACAACAAGCGTGCGTGCGAGTAGGATTTTGAGGTCTTAAGAGTATAAGATATATGTATAACAGTTGTGTGCTAAATAAAGGGAATTATTTGTATTTCCGAATCCATTCTATATCTTTTCAATTATGATTAGAGTTAGAGGCGCGAAACGAATCTTCATTTGGTTTAGACGTTGTAGTTATGCAATACAGCAGATATTTACTAGTGTAAATTTGATTGTTATACAATTTGACAAGTAGTCGTGGTAATTAGGTACTCGAGAAGCTAGTGACAATGATCCTGGGTTCAATAACAAAGCCGCGGACAACGGGATAACAGAATTCGTTTTCATCCTGATTCCAAGTTGTACCATACTTCCTTATCTACGGTATAGGTAGGACTGAGCAAACTCTTTGTCAAAACATAGAATATCCACCGAGTGTTAAGGCTCTTTGTATCTGGCTAATGTGACCTCACGAGAGAATGATTTTCCGGCACGATGATGCTGCAGAGGAAAACTATGGTGGGTGTGTCTAAGGGCACCAGAACATCGGATTCGTGGAGAAAAGACTTCGCTCGGAAGGCGATTGAAAGTGACGTTACTGTTAATTGGACAATTTCCATGTTGATGGTTAGAGAATAATGCTAGTAGCCCTTGAGGGAACGTTGCTAGCGGGAAGCGTCGTGCGTGGAAAAATAGATTTCACCTATCATCCCGTAGTTGGAACAAAGACCGTTTGCCTGTTTAGGACTGTTAAGGACTTTAATTAACTCAATCTTAAGGTTATAATGGGTCCTCAGGCTAGCTAAACATATACTGTTGAGATGCGTTGACATCTGGCAATCATCTTATCCGACGGATAGAGTCTGCATGTGGCGAGACACGGAACAGAAACCGTTGGAATGTTTACTGTCACGAGCCGCTACGATTATTTCATTTAAGGACAGCTATAGAATTACTCCATGCCTTTATTAGACAAAACGTTCATCCCTTGACCGCGGCTACGTTCGGTGACTGGTTGTCGCCTCGAGGCCAAGTGCAGTATCGCAACTTTCGAACAATTACAATCGGACTGGATGGCTACAGTTGTTGAATTACAGCTATGGTAGAATCTAGATTACAATGTTACGGGATTTTCCCAAAATTCCAAAAGGAAGGTTCCCGTGATATTTCATCTCCGACTTATATTTATGCTTGATCTGTCTGGGACCATTGCAGATATAGCGCAAACTGGCTGGTAAGCGATGTATTTGGCAAGAAACGTGGAGTACCAGGCATATCGTATTGTCGACACATTTCCAACAGTAACGGAGATGCGTGAATTTGAATATTTAATAATGTATATTAAAAACTGCAAGTACCTGGATTTGAATCTATACTGATCTTATATAGCGTAATTCGTATGATCTGCACTGTATTTATCAGCAAATATGGAGTATATCGCGCATCCAGTTTCGACATATCTGCAATAGAAACAGCGATACGTTGATCTGAATGTTCAGGCATGAATATGCAAATCTGCAATTACACTGGATTTGGCAGAGTTTAGATTTGACATAGCTCTAACTAGCAGATGTGAACTGTATTTGGCAGGAAATGTGGAGAACAAGGCACATCGTATTGTCTGCATATCTGCATTAGAAACGGAGATAGGTTGGTTTGAATATTTAAGTCTGAAAATGTAAAAATGGAGGGTTTACGCCTGGATTTTACATCGGCCAGAGTTGATGTCAATTTGTCCAACCGTGGGGACATTTGATCGCGTCGAAGCGCGTCAACGGGAGTCGCAAATTCCCGTTACGATTCTAAGAAACGACACCGCGTATTGATCGATCCCCTGATTTCCGTTAAGATAATAGGGTGGTTGCGATGGTATAACTCTGCGACCAACAATGTTATTGATGAGAATTGTGGATCTTGATGTCCGAAATATTGTTATGGAAACATAAAATTTACACTGGCCTTTACTAATAACGTAGACATATTTTTATTTTATAAACGATTTTTAGAATATTTATCGTTACACAGCTGCACGCGTCTCAGCACTTTCTTCCATACCCGACCTTATGTAGACTGTTAACCGACCGAACTGTTTACATTCGTCTGTTTTTCAGTCGCCGCGCACACACATATCTCCACACACTGATATCCACATAGAAACATCTCCACTACGCACTCGACCTAGTCCAGCACAAAAATTTTACATATCTCAATACACCTCCTCAATTATTGTGCTGCATATTCACTTCCTTTTGTGAAAATTAAACCATTTTTAAAAGTAATCTAAAATTTTCAAAATTATTTCTCCCTAGAGCCTTCGTTAGAATATCTGCTACATTGTTTTCTGAATTTACTTTTATAACGTCAATCTCTTTATTTTCCCAACTTTCATTTACAAAATGGAAATGTACTTCAATGTACTCATAATTTTTTGTCAAGTTTCCAAATTTTGATATCGCAATCGCTCCAGAATTATCTTCGTAAATTTTTAGTGGTCTCTCGATCATTATTTTGAAATTTTTCAATAATTTCTTTACAAATTTTATTTCACTCACTGCTTCTGACAAAGCTACATACTCGGCGGCTGTTGATGATTTTGTCATGCTGTTTCGCTTTCTCGATTTCCAGTAAATTACGTTTCCGAAAAGTCTTATGATAAATCCCGTAGTAGTCTTGTAGTAGTCTTATGATAAATCACCGTCAACAAAACAATCAATGATTTCAGCGTTCAAATTTCTTTTATAAGTCAACCATAATTTTCTGGTTAAATATATGTATTACAAAATTCTCAACTCATATTTATAATGTGTCCCGTCGTAACTGTTTTGAAATCGACTTAAATAGTTTACACTATAACCAACGTCTAATCTTGTTCCAGTACTAATATATAATGAAGCTCCTATGAGGTTTCTATATCTTATATCGTCTGAGGCTGACTGTGCTGGTTCTAAATTTAAGTTTTTTTCCTTTGGTGTAAAATATAGTTTACTATTCTCTATATTCTATCGTTTCGCTAATGACTCTGTATAACTACTTTGATCTAATTTCATCTCACATTTCTTATTCTCACATTTCGTATTCAATGTTTATTCCTAAGTAAGTCTTTACTTCACCTAAGTCTTTCATCGATTTGTTTGACAATTTATTTTTAATTTCATCTATTTTTCTTTTGTATTTACCACACATTAATAAGTCATCCACGAATAGAATTAAGTATATAACATGATCGCTCTCATACTTCAAATACAAACAATAATCACTTTCACTTCTTTACAAACCTATTTTACATACTTACAAACCTAGTTTACATACTTTCCCGCTTTTATCGGCGTAACCCATAGGTTGTTTTACAAATACTTCCGATTTTATAGTTCCGTTTAGGAATGCTGTTTCTACATCCATTTGCATAATCATCGAACCATAATGACAACAATAAGATAGCAATAACTTCAGCGTTTGCATTTTTGCCACTGGAGAGTATAAATCTTCCGGTATTTCCTTTTGTTGGAAACCCCGAACAACTAGTCGCGCTTTCTTACGATTATCGGATTTATTCGTATATACCCATTTCAAATCTAATACCTTTTTATCTTTTGGTTTCTCTACTAATTGCCAGGTTTTCATTTTTGACTAAACTATTCATTTCTCGATCCATTGCTTCTTTCCATGATCTGCTGTCATCTCCACTGAAAGCTTCTTCATAGGTTTGAGGACTGCCTGCGCTAACTACATTCACATAAATGAAATATGAGCTCGTTTGGCCATATCTTTGAGGTTTCTTTGTTTCCCGTCCTGGCCTTCTCAAATTATTTTCTATGTCCTCAAGTTTTTCTTCTGATTCGTTACTTAAATTTCTCTCCCTTCTTATTACAACCTGCTCGACCTTTTCGTCACTTGTTTCACTTTCATGAATTTCGTTTGTATCCGAATGTTCTTCAAAATCCTCTTCCGTTTCATTATCTGATTCATCCATTCCTTGAAATCCTACTAAATTATCATTTTCACCTATAAATTCTACGTGTCTTGCAATTATAATTTTATTATTAACTAAGGTCCTATATCCAACGTTTTCATAACCTACAAGTATTCCAATATCTGCCTTTTTGTACCATTTCGAATTTATTTTAATTTCAGATACTCTTACGAAAACTATACTCCCGTACAATCTTAAATTAATTATATCCGGTTTCCTTCTTAACAATATTTCGATTGGTGTTTTATTTTCACATGTTTTCGTAATGGTTCTATTTTTTAAGTACACCGCGGTTCTAACTATCTCCGACCAATATTTAATATTTAGTTTCGAATCATGTAATAAGCATCTAGCGGAATTCGTGATTGTTCTATTGTAGCGCTCAGCTGTTCCATTTAACTAGTGAACATAAGGTGGGCATGGTTCTAGGAGAATTCCTGTTTCCCTGATTAGATTGTACATGTTTTTGTTCATATATTCTTTTCCATTATCGCATCTTAGTCTCTTTATCTTCTTACCAGTAAGATTTTCAACTTTATTTATATAATCAAGGATTCAATCGTAAACCTCATCTTTCGATTTCAAAGTATAAATTAATGCGCACTTCCTATAATCGTCTATAAATGTTAAGAAATATTTAGATCCATCAAACCTGGTATTTTTATGACGTCCATTTAAATCGGTATGTTCCAATTCTAAAATCTCGCGTGCTCTACTACAGTTACTCTGGATAGGTACATTGTGCTATTTATTTTGCATACACGCACCACATTTTAATTGAACTTGCTCCAATTTTTCTGGCATTCCCTCAATTAATTTTTTCTAACACATCGTATCTAAATAATTAAAGTTTAAATGTTCTCGGATTCTGTGAAATTTTTCCCTGTTCGTCATTTTTCTACATTTTTGGCGTGAGATTCTTGCCTTCCAATGTAACTAGTTATTTTATATAAACCATGATCTTTGAATGCGATCCCTATCAACTTTCTATATTTGTTATAGATCTTTGAAGTATTCCCTGCTGAGACTATCTTATTTTTATTCGTTACTCTCGCATAGCTAACCAAGTTATTATCCATTTCTTCCACATAAAATACATTTGACATTATAATTTTAAACCTTCTTTTGTTTACTTCAAAGTAAGTTAAAATTTTTCCAACTTTTGTTCCTTTTAATGTTCTACCGTCTCCTAGTTTTACATTTATCGGGTTCTTTAAGTTTTCGTACTCAATAAAATACGAGTCATCATTTACAATGTGATCTGAACATTCACTATCCAATATCCGATCTATTTTTCGCGTATCGCTGGTATATACTGTGATAGTATCCTTACTATAATCGCGCTGCACTCGCGTTAGGAAGGAGTCAATTCCTTGGTCGTCGTAGTCCTGGCTGTTTAAATAATTTGCGTCTTGTCGACTTGCCCCATTGTAGCGTTGCTGCCAACCTCTGCTCCGTCCTCGTTGACCAAATCCACGCTGAACATATCCTCGTCTTCTCTGGCCAGAACCTCGTCCGCCGCGACCCCTATTCTGCTATGGCTGATTCGCACCTCCTTGCCATTGCGTTCCTCCATTGATTCCGCCTCTACATGTATTCGTGCAATTTTTTATCACGTGGCCGTACTTTCCACAGCCATGGCACTTTATTTCTCTCTTTTCTCAACTTTGAAGACATTTCCTATCACTTTTACTCTCCCTACGTTCCTATTTCCCACATTATAATTTTATGTTTTAAAAAATCACAAGTTCAATCACTTTCTTTCAATGTGTCGATTAAGTCATCAATATAAATCAATGATTCTGGTAGTGTTTTCAGCATGTAATCGAGTTTTTCACGTTCACTTACGTTTGCACCAACATCCTTTAATTCATTTATCGTCTTCTCAAATTCCGTGAAAAATGAACCTGATTCCTCAAAATCTTTCAACCTCATCATGTCGAGTCTACGTCTTATACAAAGTTGCAATGCTGTTGATTCCTTCATATACATCTCATCGAATTTTGTAATTATTTTGTAAACAGTGTCTTGATCACCAACAAATTCTAATCTACAATAGATCTACTTCATCGCCCATTGATTCTTTTCATCCCAATTATCTTTCGCATCCGTGTCCATTTTCTCTCCTGTATCCAATTCATAACATTTTTTACACTTTAAATACATTAATATTCTTTTTTTCCACGCTTTGTAATCACGTACATCGAATACTTGCATTTTAGTTTTATCGTCCATTGGCATCTTGATTCGTCTTTTCATCTTCACCCTTTTTTCAAAAATAGTTCTCACTATACAGATTCCTTTTATCTGCTCCGCCAACAGCCTTTTTATCTCTTCAGAACATATTTCCAATTCTTTCAAAATGAACCTTTTTTATACATTCACGACCGGTTACACGTGGTCCCATAACCTTAAATCTCGTCAACCACGATTTTTGCTACCATGTTGAGAATTGTGCATCCTGATGGCCGAAATATTGTACGTTGGCCATTACTATTAACGTAGACACATATTTACTTTATAAACGATTTCTAGAATATTTGTCGATGTACACTTGCGCGCGTCTCAGCACTTTTATTCATATCCGACCTTTTGAAGACTGTTAACCGATAGAACTGTTTACATTCGTCTGTTTCTCAGTCGCCGCGCACACACATATCTCCACACAGTGATATCCCGTTACAAAGATCTCCACTACGCACTGGACCTAGTCCAGCACAAAAATTATACATATTTCAATATTTATGAAATATGTATTTCCAACAACTTTGTAAAACAACACAAGTTAGTAACTCCGCCGTTTAAGATAATGGTGACGAAGAAATGGATTGATCTTATATGAGTGAATCCGGGTAGATATATTGACTGATCTGAAAACCTAGATTGAGTATGCATAGATAGGTGGTTTTCGAAAAAGTCACGGGTGTCAAGATATAACTCGAATTCCCCTCTTACATACTTACGGAGGAAAGATCGGTATGTAGGTAATTTTTGAACAAGGGAAGCTGATTCGTTGTTCACACTTTTTGTTATGAAAAGGGAGGACAAGGATTCGCGATACCCATTGGGTATGATCAGCGTTAATGAATGAAGATAGGAGGAGTAAGCATCCTACCACCGTGGCTCATGGATGACCTTGTTCATGAGAAAATCCACACATTTTCATCAGATATATTTAATATTATATAATTTTAATATAATATAATTTAATATTATATAATTATATATAGTTTAATATTATATAATTACCGGTTTTCCCATTATATAACTACCAGCTTTTCCGCAGTTTCTAAGAGCGCACAATAAACATAAGGACTTTTCTAAGAAATACACATCAATCAAAAACATTTATGAAATTGGATGTGCAAAATGAAAGGGACCATCTAGAATTACTTAAAAAGTCTAAGTTTATGGTGGGTCCTTAGGTTTGATGAGGGTGTAAGTAACAAATGACGGCACTATGACAATGGTCTCGGTTCCGGCAACGTTTTCGCGGTCAACGGATGCTGAACTCTACACTACGTTAGCGTCTAAGTTGCACTACATGTTAGAGCAAGGAGCAATTACTACGTATAAGAAAGACAGGTCGATTGCTGATGAGATCGCACTAGAGAGTGCCGTCTCTCAATCACGGCGCCGCTGTCCTGGAAAACTATGATGGGTGTGCCTAAGGTCACAACATCATCGGATTCGTGGAGAAATGTCTTCGTTCGGAAAATGGGGGAAATTGGCGTTACTGTTAATTGGTCAATTTCCAGGTTGGTGGTTAGGGAAAGGTGCTAGCCGCCCTCAAGAGAGAGTTCGAGAAGAGGAAGCGTCGATCGTGAGAAACATAGATTTCTCCTATTTTCTCGTAGTTGGAACGAGGACTGTTTGTCGGTTTGAAGGACTTTAATTAAACAAATCTTAAGGTTTATAGCGGGTCCTCGTACTAGCTGCTCATGTATTTACTCAAATAATAGAGTCTGCGTGTGGCGAACCACGGGACAGAAATCGTTGAAATGCTTACCGTCGTGCCCCGTCCCAAGTATTTCTTTTAAGGAGAGCTATAGAGTTACTTCATGCCTTTGTTAGACAAAACGTTCATCCCTTGACCGCGACTACGTTTGGCGACTAACTGTCTCCTCGAGTCCGAGCTCACTATCATAAATCTCTGTAGCGGCACTCGACAGCAAACTTCCCAACGGTTTCTGTCCCGTGCCTCGCTACACAAGGACTCTACCTTTCGAACAGATGATTGCCAGATGTCTGTCAGATACACTCTCACCGAATATTTACAGCGAGCCTAAGGACCCGCTATAAATCTTAGGATTTATGCAGCTAAGATTCTCTAAAGGGACAAATAGTCTTTGTTCAATAGTCCCTACACATACCACCCACTACGGGAAATCTGCTTTTTCTCACGTACGACGCTCCTCGCTAGCAACTTTCTCTCAAGGGCAGCTGTCATCCCTTTCCAACAACCAACTCACAATTTTTCCAATTAACAGCGACGTCCGTTTCCCTCACTCTCTGAACTAATACTTTTCTGAACGAATCCGATGATCCCGTATCCTTAGACACACCCAAACACAGTTTTCCTAAGGAGCATCATCGCGACACAAATTCATTCTGTTCTATCGCGAGCCGCGAGGCAAGTTGGAAGACGCCTTCTGGATTGTTCGTCCGCAGTCGTACGTAATAGCGAATCTGAATCTCTCGACGTATGTGCAATCGTCTCGACTCGAACCACCGCGTAAAGTATCGCGCCGAGCTTGAACTTGTAATCCTGAATCGATAATTGTACCGTGCTTTCGGCCAGCTAGTGTATACCACGAACACAAGCAAATGAACAGTTATTGTTAAACAATACCGAGTGATTCTTCTATACCTATCACGCACGTCACCTCATCTCAAATAAGTACGGTCGGATGGAATGACAACAGTTTCATAATACGGCTATGGTGAAGTCTAAATTACAGTACTAGGGGTCTTCCCAAAGTTCCGAAGGGAAGTTTCAGGTGTTCTTTCATCTCCGACACAGCCATTCTGACTATCACACGTCCTCGTGTGTAACTAAAATATTGAGTTTCCTAACATTAGACTCGATACAATTAACATTATTCACAATTTAACTAGATGTTCCAATAAGGCAAGGGTCCAGTGTAGCAACAAATCCTGTTCGGGGATTTGGCAGCAAAAAAATAAAAGATTATGAAAATTAGTAGCGTTATACTTAGTATCCAATGTGATAGTTGCATCCTGCAGGTTATCAGTCGGATCGTAACGGCATGATGGACCATTTTCGATTTCGCACTCCAAAGGATCTCGGTCTTCTAGATCGTATGAGCACATAGAGCTTCGTTCCACGGTCTCACTGAGTCTTATCATATTGTCACCCCGAAAAGCATGCAAGTCGCATCGCATGTTCTCACTGAGCCTTATCATACTGTTACCATGAAAAGCGTGTGAGCCACATCACACGTTCTCTCTGAGCTGTATCACGCTGTTACCATGAAAAGCGTGTGAGCCACATCACACGTTCTTTCTGAGCTTTATCACACTGTTACCATGAAAAGCGTGTGAGCCACATCACACGTTCTCTCTGAGCTTTATCACACTGTTACCATGAAATGAAAAGCGTGCGAACTCCCCCTGCCGGGTGTTATTGGCATAGTGCTACTAATCTTCCGAGATCGAAGTACTCATATCGTCATGGCCACTGTTATGGCCTTCACCACAGAGATCCAACTCGGCAGGGGTGCATCCATCTGGCATTTTCCTCAACATGTCGTGACTGTACTTGAACGATCGCTTACCGTTTAATACCTTTAAGATATACATGCCTCCTTCCAAAACTTCTGCTATTACAAATGGACCTCTAAATTTTGGATCTAATTTGGTTTGATTTCGTTCCTCATTTTGCGTAATACGAAATCACCGAGGTTAAACCTAACCGCTTTAGCTTTAGTTTCGTCAAATCCATCCTCATCATACCTAGCACTAGTTTCCATCCCCTGTATTGCCTGTCGTCTTATATTGGAGATATCGATACTTTTGATGTTATCGGGTAACAACAGATCGTACGGTCTTGTCGTTCTACCTATTAGTAGTTCAAATGAGCTCGAGTTTGTCACGCGGTTGGTGGTGCAATTCAAAGCCAACTGTATTTCCCCAATCGCGTCTTGCCACGGCCGCCCGGTCGTTTCCACTACCGTGAACATAATTTTCAATGCACCCGTAACACGTTCTACCTGTCCCTTGGCTCTACTAGCACCGGTCGCTATCAAGTGAACTTTAATTCGTTTGCTTTCGCAGAATTCTCGAAATTCCTTACCCTTAAAACATATTCCCTGATCTGCTATTATCCGACAGGGCCTCCCGAATAAAAATATAGCGGATTTAAGCGCTTTAATGGTGTTAAGGGAATCTATCTTACGAGTATGATGCAGGTATACGAATTTAGTGAAGACGTCGATCAAAACAATGACGTGCTCCTTTGAATCGCTTTTACCATTCAACTTGCCTGTTATGTCCATGTGGACCGTATGCCAGGGTATGCTGGTCTTAGGTATAGGATGCAGTTCGGCTTGTACCTTACCTAAACTAGCTTTCGAATCTTGACAAGCATGACAGTTCTCAATGAATCGGCGAACGTACTTCGCCATCACTTCGAAACAGTAATATTCGTATAGTTTCTCCCAACCTTAGTGCATAATTGACTGGTGCACACGGTTAATAACAGACCATCTAAAACCACTTGGGACTATAGGTAAACAGAGAGTCCTGCCGTTTCTTTGTATCCTATGGTAAATAGTACCGGACCTTAATTCGTATGTATTCGCGATGTCTCCCGCGAGCCCACCGTTTTGCAATTCCTTGACGATTTCCAAGATTTGAGAATCACGACGTTGTTCCGCTAACAGGCAATCTTCCGAAATTTCTGCCAGATTAACTATTTTCTCTTTGATTTTGTCGAATTTAATAGGGTCAACGCCTGTGCGGTTTCGCGAAAAGAAATCTACGTGAGCCGTCCGTTTACTTTCCCGATACATAAAGTCATAAATAAAAGTCTGCAAGTAAGTCCAGCACCTCTGGTCCCTGTCATTTAAATGTACTTTATTACTCAGCGCTTTCGACGAGTTGCAATCCGTGACGACAAGAAATTTCCGTCCATGTAGATAGTGACGGAAATGTTTTACGGCGTTTACGATAGCTAATGTTTCGAGTTCATAGGAGTGATATCTGGATTCCGCGGGGCTAGTTCTATTATTGTAATACTCTATTACCCTGTTCTTCCCTTCGGCTTGATGCGTCAAAATCGCCCCGTAACTCTCCGAGCTAGCATCAGTAGGTAGTTCTATCGGGTAATTGGGGTTGAATATCATTAGCACCGGCGCGTCGGTCAGCACGGAAACTACCTGTTGTCTTATTTTTTCGTGTCTATCTGTCCAAGTTATATTTCTGTTATCTGAGATGAGCGCGTACAGGGATGAGCGCGTAGTTTCCTCATCTGTGAGAATTTTGGGATGAACTGTGTGACGGTCGTTGGCACAGGTAAAGAACTTAAGGTGTGTATTTTACCCGTGTCGGGACGAACTTCGCCGTTATGAATTACATATCTCAAATAGAGCACCGATGTGCTTAAGAGAACGTTTCGCAAAGCTAAAAGAGAATCCGGCTTTTACGAGGGTATCTAATACGGTGTTTCAATCTTTGTAAAGCTTGATCTATCGAGTCGGCAATAATTAGGACGTTATCGAAATAAATAATAACGTACGAATGAGCGAGGTCGCCTGGGGCGTTGCGAATAGCCCTCCGAAAGACGGACGGTGCAATTTTTCAGTCCAAACGGCATCGTTATCTATTCATATTATCTGTCGGGGGTAACGAACGCTGTATACTCCGCTGAATTAGGATAAATAGGACTTTGGTGAAACCCGCTGACCATGTCCAGGCTAATAAAGTATCTCGCCTCTTGCAATCTCGCGACTTGATCCGCAATAAGGAATAAAGGGTACCGATCCGCGACCATATTTTGACTTAGCTCTCGGGAACCTGCTCATAATCTATCTGAGCCGTTTTTCTTCTTCACGAGTTACGTAGGGCTCGCAAATGGCGAATTACTAGGCCTTATGATCTTTGCATTAATTAAAACGCTTGTTTTCTCACGTACCGCTCTTCGCTTCTCCTCGCTAAGTCTATAAGAACTTCCTCGTACGGTGGTGTTAGGATCAATTAATCGTATTTCTAACCGGCCTGTATTTGCGCGAATACGTAGGAAACCCGTAACGAATGAATCTTTGAATTTGACGAGAAGAGAAATTGATCGACTTTTATTATTACCATGTACATCAGTGTCAACTTCATTAACGACGATCTCGTTTGCAGTGGTTTCATTACAGACATTAATTATTTTTGTTTTACACATAGCGAGGCTATTTTGTGTAATGTTACGTCAAAACCCAGACTTAGAGTTCCGCAACAAATCGCGATATCATATTTTAAATAACTATCAGGAAGGACATGAGAAATTATCTTCGATGTAAAAATCATTAATACACACGATGAACAAATGGTTGGCATTTGTTTAATACAGGTATTCCCTACTCCTCGCATTACTAATATGTCAGTCATTCCTTTGTCAGAAAATGCCGAGGCCGTGGACTCTTTAATTAGTGAACGCTCTGCTCCCGAATCGGAGTAAAATGGAAACGATTCACCCAGATGACTTGATCTATCCGTTGATGCTTCCAGTACGCACGAGTCGACTCGCCACTCGTTATTGAAATCATAGTTTCCCTCCATAATCAGGTTGGCAGCTGCGCCCCATGCAGCGGAGTCGGAGCACGCGATTTTAAGGGTTAAAACGTGGTAGCGAAAAATTGTTAGGTTTCACACTCGATTTTTGCACTAGCGACTGAATTACTTGCGCACGATGGTCTTAAGTTCTAGCACTGTTATAGTCGGTACTGATCCCACTTCAGATTTCGGGTTGGCGTTAAAATTAGAGTTAGGGTTAAGGACGTGAAACGAATCCCTATTGGCGCTAGACGTGATCATTATGCAATAGAGGTGATATTTACTAGTGCAAATATGACTATGGTGGAATTGGACAAGTAATCGCGATAATTAGATACTCGGGAAGCTAATGACAATGATCCTAGGCTCAATAACGAATCAGCGGTCAACGGGATGACGAACTCTACTTTTCTTTAGCGTCTAAGTTGTACTCAATGTTAATGCATGGGGCAATCATTACGTAGCAGAGGGTTATTTGAATCGTCGTCGTGATCGTAAGGGAGAGTGTTTCTCCATTACGGTAACGCTGTCGAGGAAAACTATGATGGGTGTGCCTAAGGGCACGAAATCATCGGATTCGTGGAGATAATTCTTCGTTCGTAAAGTGAGGGAAATTGGCGTTACTGCTAATTGGTCAATTTCCATGCTGGTGGTTAGGGAAGGGTGCTAGCCGCCCTTAAGAGCTTCGAGAAGAGGTAGCGTCGTTCGTGAGAAAAATAGATTTCTCCTATTTTCTCGTAGTTGGAACGAGGACTGTTTGTCGGTTTGAAGGACTTTAGTTAAACAAATCTTAAGATTCATAGCCGGTCCTCGGGCTAGCTGAACATGTACTGTGGAGACGTGTCGACATCTGGTAATCATCTTACTCAAAGAATAGAGTCTGCGTGTGGCGATCCACGGGACAGAAATCGTTGAAATGCTTACCGTCGTGCCCCGTCCCAAGTATTTCTTTTAAGGAGAGCTATAGAGTTACTTCATGCCTTTGTTAGACAAAACGTTTATCCCTTGACCGCGACTACGTTCGGCTACTGGTTGTCGCCTCGAGCCCGAGCTCACTATTATAAATCTCAAATAAGTACAGTCGGATCGAATGACTACAGTTTCATAATACGGCTATGGTGAAATCTAAATTACAGTACTAGGAGTCTTCCCAAAATTCCGAAGGGAAGGTTCCGGTGTTCTTTCATCTCCGATATATATATGCATGATCTGCCTGGGGCCAGTGTGGATATAGCGCAAACTGGCTGGTAAGCGATGTAGTTGGCAAGAAATGTGGAGTACCAGGCACATCGAATTGTCGACATATCAGCAATAGCAACGGAGAAACGTAGAGTTGAATACTTGAGTCTGAATCTGCGAAACTACAATTACACTGCATATAACAGGAACCAGAGTCGACGTAGAACAAAGCGCATAAGTACTGCATTTGGCTGTTATTGTGGAGTATAGCGCGCATCGCATTTGCGACATTCGTATCCAATAGCAGCGCTGATACGTTGGTTTGAACATTTAGGCATGAATATGCAAAACAGCAATTACGCTGAATCTGTCAGTGACCAGAGAAGACGAAAGACAGAAGAGAAGATAGAATCGGAAGATGTGCTCTGTGCTCACCAGCAAATCAGGAGCATAACGCCCACCGAATTGTCGTCATATCTGCCACAGAAACGGAGATACGTTGCTCTCGATATTCAAGCATAAATATGCTAAATTGCAATTATGGTGTATTTGACAGGGACAAGAGCGTACATAACTCTAACCTACTGATGTGCGCTGTATATGACATCAGATGATAAATATAACGCGCACCGAATTGTCTGTAAGTGTGCCATAGAACCAGAGATTCGTTGGTTCGAATATTTAATACTGATTATGCAAAACTGCAAATACGCAGGGTTCGGCTGTGTCCCGATTTTACATGCATCAAACGGGATAACGTGCACTGTGTTTGGCAGCAAATTTGGAGTATAAGGAGCCTCTAATTGTAGCCATATGTGCCATAGAATCGGAGATACGTCGGTTTGAATACTTAATCCTGAATATACGAAACTGCAACTACGCTGGATCTGGCTGGGTCCAGATTTTACATAGCGTAAACCGGATGATGTGCACTGTACTTGGCATCAGATGTGGAATATAACGCTCATCGTATGGCCAATGTTTCTGCAAAACAAGCGGAGATACCTTGATTCGAATATGTAAGCATTAATATCCAAAACTGCAATCACGCTGGATTTCTCGGAGTCCAGTCTTGACAGTGTTGCAAGCGGGCTGATGTGTGCTGTATTTGGCAGCAAATGTGGAGTATAACATGCATCCTATTGTGAATATACTTACTATGAAAACGGAGATACATTCACTTGAATATTTAGGCTTGAATGTGCAAAACTACAAATACGCTGGATTTGACTCGTTCCGTATTTAACATGGCTTAAACCAGATGAAGCGCCCAGTGTATGGGAGTCTATGTGGAATATAACAAGCACCGTTTTGTCGACATATCTGCACAAATACAAATAATTCCCTTTATTTAGCACACAACAGTTATACATATATCTTATACTCTAAAGACCTCGAAATCCTACCCGCACGCACGCTTGTTGTCAACAGACTCTTCCAGATACTTCTAACCACTGACTCTTGTCTTTTGTCGCAACTAAGGCCTGGACATCCTCTGACGCTTATACACACATTCACATGTACAGTGTAAATGTATCATATTCCTAGCAGAATTGTTATGCGACTGATGCATCAACATACCATGCAAGAAGAATTGGATACTAGGACAAAAAGGAAGAGCTTTGAAAGAGATACTTATAGTCATAGTAAACGACAAAAAATTCGTAGATGTTAAAGTGAATCTGACGAGGAGGATATTGATGAAAAGGTAGTTGACAATAGAAGAATACAAGTAATAACACAAGAGTCAAACAATCTCCTCGATAACGGCAAAAGTATGATGCGAATGATGGGATATAAGGCGGTTACGGCCTCGGAAATAATGAACAAGGTCGTTTAGAGTCAGTTCAAGCACCTAGACAGCATGGTCGCAGAGTCTTTGGACATCATGTTCCCGGACATGAAGATTCAGGTCTTAAATGGAATCCTGCAGAGGAAGTTATAAAGTTTGTAAAAGATATGAAACGGTGATATGAAAAGTTGACCACAGATGATGAAATTGATTTCTGTTGTGAAGATATAGTGAAAACTGTTATCAATGCGAAAACGGTATTCGCCCATTTGGATGACGTTGATGTGCGTCGAGCAAGGACACGTTGTAATCCTCATGAAACAATTCGTGGTGCATTTTTTTTAAATCGTGCTACTGTTAAAACTGCAAATACAGATAGAGCATGTAACTTTATGTTTACTAACCCAAAAGGTTTGAGGGAGAATGGGCTGCTATACTTTGCAGATGTATGTGCTGGACCAGGAGGTTTTAGGGAATATGTTCTATGGCGAAAGAAATGACGTGCTAAAGGATTTGCTCTTACTTTAGAAAATGAACATGATTTCAAATTAGAAGATTTTTATGCGGGTCCTTGTGAAACATTTCATCCATACCACGGACCAAAGGAAAGTGGTGATGTCTTTGACCCAGATAATGAAGAGGCATTTACAAATCTTATAATGCAGCATATCCATGGCAAAGGAGTACATTTTGTGATGTCTGATTGAGGATTCTCAGTAGAACGACAAGAAAATGTACAACAAGTTCTTTCAAATCAACTGTATCTTTGTCGATGTTTAATAGCATTGATGGTTGAAAGAGAGGGTGGTGATTTTGTGACAAAATTATTCAATCTTTTTACACCCTTTATTGCTGGTTTAGTTTATTTAATGTATCGCTGCTTTGAAGAAGTTTGTATTTTTAAACCAAACTCTTCTAGACCAGGAAATTCAGAACGTTACTTAATATGTAAGAAGAAACGATCTGGGGTACAAGATGTTGCTGAATATCTGAAGCATGTTAATCGTCTGCTTTTAAAAGGTGGTGTAAATGACGACGTTTTACAACTAGTATCATATAATAAATTAAAAAGAGAGAAACAATTTGTTCAATATCTACGTGCTTCTAACAAAGATTTGGCCGGAAAACAAATAACCGACCTGTGTAAAATTGCAGCATTTTATGCGGATAATACTCTTGTTGAGACAAAACAAGCTGATATGCGCAAACAATATCTAGAGTATTGGAAACTTCCAGATGAAACTAGGACAATCCCAAGACACATGAAATCAAAGACAAATTGAATACTGTTTTGAAAGATACTTCATTTCTTACTATTAATCCAGCACAATTGATGGAATTTAACATTGAAAATGCATTTTTATCACTATATGACTGGTTTTGTATGCCATGTGGTACAAAGCCAATGTCTGATGATGATAAGAAGCACGCTACATTTTATATGGGCGTGGGAAGGAGCAACGTATATAGATATACAAAGAATTCTTGGGTTAGTGTCGATGACATTGGCATAGAATTACCACCAAATACACTTGTAAACGCAGAGGTTGTATATGAAATGACTAAGGAGTTTATATATCAGCAAAAAGTACTTGCATTGCATATTATAGATGCATTCTACTTAGGAGAAGTGGACATTAGCAAAAAATATTTGAGGAGCAGGTAAGCAACTGAATCTTATTGAGTTCAATAATAAACTTTTAGATTTCCAGTAATGAAATGTTTTTTCAAGGAGTACGTTCATGTAATACTAATGTATGACTGTTGTTTAAAGGAACGAGGAAGCGACGTTGTTCTGTGAAGCTTTGTGGAAACCAGCAGGAAATAACTATACTCGAATACGTGCCAAAGATCTACTTCCTGTTGGTACATATATCTGTGAAAAGTTGCGAGTAACACAGCGTGAAATGAAAAATAATTCCGATGCCATAGTATACGAACTTCCAGAAAAGACATTAGATGTTAATGGTTATAATAAGGGCAAATTATATTTCATACAACAGAGTGTAATATTTTTAAGAAGCACCGGAAATCCTTGGAATCGGTATGTCAGTAAAACACATTCCATAAAGTATGTCTTTAATTGAAAAACAAACGAGAAGCTATTCGACCTTCATAGACCAAGTTCAGCAGAAGCAAGTTTCGTTAAATCTTTTAAAGGTCGCCTTATTTGTCATTGGCCTAATGATTCATCACTTACTATAAACAGATTTGCAAAATTTATTAAAGATAAGTGTCCGGCATACAATACGTGCTTAGAATATTAAAACTACAGGCTGTACATATATTCGTACACGACTTGATCCGCATAGATGTCAAACAGATTAATTCCGTTAATTTGACTGTTATTTCAAATATGAAATACTTGTGATATATTTCAGTATTTAGCATTATATTTGTATAGAAATAGAAGTGTAGCGGTACATGTGTCATAGGACAAAGCAAATAACGTCGTTGACGCCTCGAAGTACCTAGACCGCTGAGCTACAATTAATGTAAAAACAATGTCACCGCAACCAGCAATTGTCGTCAGGTAGGCAAATACGAATTCATTTAACCCCCCTCCCCCGGCGACTAGTATAGGTAGCCTTAACTCAAATACATCTGACGCTTACAACAACAAAGACTCCGTTATTAGTCCACATGACCTTCGTCCTCTTCACACACGACAACTACAGAGGTAATACCGGAAAATATAATTAATAAGATGGTCTTCTGAGTAGTTTAATTGCAATACTATTTGGGATGAAATATACTTTTTCAAATCATATGCGGCATTTCGTATAATAACTGAATGGTTATAGGAAAGAATGATGACGTTAAACTGTACGATACGATTGCATAGCATATTTTATAATTGTATAACAAATATTTCCCGCAGGGAGGGCTCGCTTATGTGAGCCTATGAGGGCTGGCAAACCCACTTTCCCGAAGCCAGGGGGACCGTCGGGACAAGGGTCCCGCTTACGTGAGTCCCTATGTACTCCGCAGGGAAGGTCGTCGGAGGTGTAAGGCGTTTAATTACTATTACATCCTCTCTACGTGGCCTTGGGCAGTAGCGCACCCACGATCCTGATGCCAAGGATGGGACCGCCGGGATAAGTTCCCGGGTACAAAAGTACCTTGAGGCCCCCGCTTACGTGAGTCCCATCTGGAACAGCCGAGATCGGTTAGCAGGTCGCTGGCCGGCTGTCACGTGGTCGTACATCCATACGATAGTCCCACCAACGACTAAGGTTGGTACCACGGGCGGTCGAGTTACAGCCCGGAGGGAGTAGCGACCCCTCTGATCGGCCAATTAATGGGTATGGACTCGTGGTGGCAGTGGTTGATGGATAAGATGCTGGCAAGAGGGCAGATTTAAGGTGGAGACTCCACCGAATGGCCTTCGGCGGGTGAGCAGCGTCACACCTGCTCCGAAACCGTACTGGTGAGACGGGAGGGCTTAGAATGTGCCCCGTTCGACCTGATACGAGCGACAGCTCCTGCAGACTAAGCTGATCCAGGGAGCAAGGTATTGGGTGCCTTGTGCGATGGTTGGGCGTAATCTCAACTCCTATGGTCCTAGGGGGCCCGGCTACTGTGTGGAATTATATTCGAGGAAAGCACCCGTTACCAAAAGACAATGCTATTTGTATAACAAATATTTAGTCGACACAATTTGTCTTTATTTGGAATGATTAGATACCTGCTTGTGGCAGCTGCTCCCATAATAGAATAAGTTGCAGTACCTTAGTCTAGAATCCATTACTTCCCAACATCAATATTTGACTCAGGTCTTTTATAATGAAATATGTAGAGGACATGGTATATGGGAAGTTTGACCGTCAGACATATTTGAGGTTATCGATTGTCGTCGTAATCGCCGAATTTACTTAAAATAATAAAGTAAGGTACAGCCTATGGGCCCTGAGTCGTAGATACAATGTGTAAAAATATTCCATAAATGTTCGTCACGAAATTCAGCAGATCGCTCGTTGATACTCGTAGGTATTCGAAGATACTTTACTCTTTGGGTTGCCTCGGTTTACTTATACTGGTCGGGGCGGAATTCGGAAGATTCAAAATCGACTTTGTTCGAAGTAGCGGCAACATTTTTATGCTCCGAGTGTATTTACTTGTATCCTTACGATCCTGATACTCCGAGGCAAAATAACAATAGGATTTGAATTGCCCTCTGGCTCATATGCCGCAACAAATTTTTATAGTTTGTGCTCATGTATAGGTACTTATGAACTATCTAAAATATATAATAAGCTGAAGTACTGTAGGAAAGTAATTTACAGTGTAACTAGGTTTGGTTACATATTTCAATATCGTTCACGCCATCGCAAAAGCTTGTATGACGCTGCGTCGGCGTATATACACACGGGGAGGTGATGGACGAGGCGAGGATGATAGCCTCCCGCGAAGTAGCGCCTGGCCCTGACGGAGTCCCGTGACGGGTATGATGGGAGATGATGCGGGTCATGGCACCTAGACTGCGACTTCTATTTACATCGTGATCGAAGGAGGGTGCCAACCCTCGGATATGGCGCACGGCGAGGCTGGTATTGCTTCGGAAGGAGGGACGACCAGCCCTTGTATCGTCCGGTATGCCTATAGGATGAAGTGTGCAATTTCTTCCAAAGAATCATTGCCAGAATCATTGTACTGTTCTCAGTCGAAAATGTTCGTGAGATGTCAACAACGACTTTTGGCATCAATGACGTAGTGTAGTGATAACTACACTATCAGATAGGGCCATCTATAGGCAAATTCCGGTTTCATATTTACAGACCTGATACGCTCGATTTGACAGGGATCAGTGCGGATATCACGTAAAATAAAAGAGAAATTTTGTAAGAAGAAGAAAACTTTATTTTTACTTCGTTTATACAATTATAAGACACTTCCGAGCTCTAGCCGTGACCGTACGAGAGTGAGTCTCTTACAATCTTTTTACAATCGGTCATCTGTTCTCTCATTATCCCCACTACCCTGTAGGCGTACGTGACCGTTGCTACGCTTCTGGAACATTTGGTGGAAGGACCGTTAGGCCATAAATGAATCCTCAGGTACTCCGCCAATATACATTGTCGCCAAGGTCGCCATGTGTTTCTCTCGTCGGTCCATCGGGTTCGAAGTATGCCGACCGGGACACCATCCTGCCCGCGGTATGTGTGTGTGTCCTGGTCTCTGATGTGATTTACGTTACACGGACATAGCGCTAATTGTCTAGTGTGCGCTGAATTGGGCAAGAAATCTGGAGTACCGGGCACATCGAATACTCGGCATGTCTGCAACAGCAATGGAAATACGGGGATTTGAATATTTGAGTCTGAATATGCAAACTTGCAATGACGCCGTATTTGACACGGCCCAGAGTTGACATAGAGCAAACCGGCTGGAGTATGCTGTATTTGGCAGCAAATGTGGAGTATAACATGCATCCTATTGTGAACATACTTACTATGAAAACGGAGATACATTCAGTTGAATATTTAGGCTTGAATGAGCAAAACTACAAATACGCTGGATTTGACTCGTTCCGTATTTAACATGGCTGAAACCAGATCAAGCGCCCAGTGTATGGCAGTCGATGTGGAATATAACGCGCACCGATTTGTCGACATATCTGCAACAGAAACTGAGTCACGTCGATCGGAATATTGAACCCTGATCATGAATTACTGCATTTACGCTTGATTTCACGGGGTCCGGATTTGACATAGCGCAAACCAGATGATGTGAGCTGTATTTAATAGCAACTACGGAGTATAAAGCGCATCGAATTTTCCACATATCTGCAATCGAAACGGAGATTCGTTGATTTGATTATTTAGGTGTGATAATGCAAAACTGCAGTTGCGCTGGGTTTGACCGGACCAGAGTGGACATAGCGCTAATTGGATGATATTGGTTTAATTTGCAACAAATGTGGAATGCAAGTATTGGCGACAAATTTCCAACAGTAGCGGAGATGCGTGGATTTGAATATATGATAATGTATATGAAAAACTGCAATTACGCTGGATTTGTTGGTGATCGGAGATGACATAGTTTAAATCGAATGATGTGCACTGTATTGGCAGCAAATGTGAAGTATAACCTGAGTCGAATTGTCGGCATATCTGTAACAGAATCGTAGATACGTTGATTTGAATATTTATGCACGAATTTGCAAAACTGCAATTACGCGGGTTTGACACGGGCCAGAGTTGACATAGCGCCAGCCCACTAATGTCCGCTGTATTTGGCAGCAAATATGGAGTGGATGTCGGCACATATGCTATAGAGGCGGAGACACATTGATCTGAACGTTTATTCCTGAGTATGCAAAACTACAATTACGCTGCACTTCACAGGGTCCAGAATCGACATAGCCCAAAGCGGCTGATGTGTGCTGTATTTGGCAACAATTTTGGAGTATAACACGCTTTACGTTGTCGGCATATCTGCAACAGAAGCGGAGATACGTTGATTAGAATATTTCAGCCTGAATATGCAAAGCTGAAACTACGTTGGATTTGTCGGAGACCAGAGATGACATAGCACAAACCCTCCGATGTGTGCTTAATTTGGGAGACAATGTGGAGTATAACACACATAAATTCATCGTCATATCTGCATTAGAAACAGAGATACGTAGATTTGAGTATTTAAGCCTGAATATGCAAAACTGCAATTTCGCTGGATTTCACACGTTCCAGAGTTAACTTAGCGCCAGCCCACTTAGGTGCGCTCTATTTGGCAGCAAATGTGGAGCTACCGCGCATAGTATTTTCGACGTATATCCAATACCAGTGCAGCAGTTGAAAAGTCGCATCCCGGATGATGCGCGCTGTATTTAGTAGTAAATGTGGAATACAACTTGCATAGTATTGTCGACATATCTGTAATAGGAACGAAGATACCTTCATTTGAATATTTAAGCCTGAATATGCAAATTTGCAATTACACAGAATTTGATCGGGTCCAGAGTTGACGTGGCACAAACCGGCTGATTTGGCAGCATATGTGCAGTATTATGCGCATCGAATGGTCGTCATTTGAGCTCTTGAGGCGGAGATACGTGGATTTAAATATTTTAGACTGAGTATGCAAAACTGCAAATACGCTGGATTTGACACGGTCCAGAATTGACATTGCGCAAACTGGCAGATATGCGCTGTATAGGTTTATTTGAACATCTAAGCATGAATATGCGAAACTACAATCATGCCGGATTTGACTGAAACCAGAGAGGACATAACGGAAACAGGCTGGTGTGCGCTGCATTTGGCAAGAAATGTGGGGTACAAGTCACATCGAATTCTCGACATATTTGCCACAATAACGGAGATACATTGATTTGATTATTCGTGCATGAGTATCCAAAATTGCAATTGCGCTGGATTTAACAATGGTCAGAATCGACATAGCGCAAGCCAGCTGATGAGTAATACATTTGGCAGTACGTTACTAACTCGAATTGTGGACATATCTGCAACGGAATCCGAAATAGCTTGATTTGAATATTTAATCCTGAAAATGGAAAGCCGTATCAACACCACTCTCAGCAACGCCAACACCTCTCACAACTCGACAACGCTAACAACTCCACTCTCAACAACGCTAACACCTCTCGCAACTCGACAGCGCTAACAACTCTACTCTTCGACTCCTTGATTAACTCTGACCTCTCGACTCACTCTTATTTCTCGATCAACCGCTCAACGCTTCTCGATCAGCCAAACTTTAAAGTTAAGTCGTCCCCTACCATTAGCGTTAGTTTTTCCAACTCTCTAACAACATTCTGTTAACGTTCCGCAAGTACAAGGTGACTTTAGTCACATAGGCTTTCTCCCCGATGTAAACTAACAACCGAAGGACAGACGACATTGTTTTGATCGATTTCTAATGAGGATTTTCCCTCAGGATACTACAATATGTTGACTTGAATATTTAAGCCTGAATATGCAAAACTGCAAATGCACTGAGGTTGGCTGCGTCCACACGTTACATAACTCAAACCAGATAATATACATTGTGTTTGGCAGCGAACATGGAGTATAACGCGCTTCGTTCTGTCGGCATATTTGGAATGCAAACGGCGATACGGTGATTTGAATAATTAATCATGAATATGTATAGCAGCAATTTCGCTGGATTTGACAGATCCCGGAGTTGACATAGTACAAACCTGCTGATGTGTGGTGCATATGACATCAGATGTGAAATGTAACGGACATCGAATTGTAGCCATATGTGCAATAGAAACGGAGATACATTCATTTGAATACTTTAACCTGAATATGCAAAACTACAATTACGCTGGATTTGACAGGGACCAGAGTTGACATAGCGCAAACCAGCTGACATGCAGTGCACATGACAGCAAATGTGACATATAACGCGCATCGAATTTTTCGAAAATGTTCCGTAGAAACGGACATACCATGATTCGAATATTTACGGCTGCAAACGCAATACTACAATTGCGATGGATGTTTCAAGGACCAGATCTGATATGGCTGTAACCAGCTAATGTGCGGTGTATCTGAGTGCAAATATGAAGTGTAACGCGCGATTTATAATCGAAATATATGCAATAGAAGCGGAGATACGTTTTTGTGAATACGTAAGCCTGAATATGCGCAACAGCAATTACGCTGTGATTGACAGAGCCTAGAGTTGACCGCAAACTTGCAGATGTGCGCTGGTTATGACATGGGATATGAAATATAACGGGCATCGCATTGTACCCATTTGCGCTATAGAAACGGAGATACGTTGATTTGAATATTCTAACCTCAATATGCAAAACTGCAATTACGCTTGATATGTCAAGGACCAGAGATGATATAGTAGCTCGAGCCAGCTGAAGTGCGCTGTATTTGGCAGCTAATGAGGAGTATATCTCGCACCTAATTGACGACAAATCTGCAATTGCAGCGGTGATACATTGTAGTTAATATTCAATAATGGGCCTATTACGATACAGATAGTATTAGCGGTATTAGTATAAATGTGACTGAAACACATTTCCGTCTCAGTAAAACCATTTTATTTCAAGCTTCACGCTACAGTTCTGAATCCGGACAAGACCGTTTCAAGTTCTCGCAAAAGCAAGCAGTCAAATTACGGTACTTACACGAGTTAGAGTCTAATACATTTTACTGGTCCAACATCGATGGGGCGATCTCGCACCGAAATTTTCGGAGGACCGCGTAATCTTCCAACGACGACCGCCGTACGAGCAGCGGATAAACATATTTCGTGCCTTAGGGTGCCCTCACCACGTCCTCTACTTCTTGATTCTTGGTTGGTAGCTTTAGCGGCTGCAGGTCCGAGAAATTGCATCTTGACCCGCTTTCTCGTATGTCGCATGTGACGTCTCACTTTCCGCCGTAGACACTTGTCGGATCTACATACGTTGAACCATTTGCGCGAGACAAGCGCGGCGCTCTGCAGGGACGATGGATCCAATTTTCGAAGTATCAAGTGCGAAACATCCAGTGGTAGTTCGGAAATGATATCTACCTTACTTGGCACGAACAAACCAACGACGCGTAGTAGAAATCTATAAAACTCCATGTTGCTTCTACTGTTGCCCGAGCACGACTGACGGTCTGGCTGAGAATGAATTCTTATATATGTGCCGTTCGTCACGGTGCACTGCGAGTTCCGGCTCCGGTGAGAGTCCTGGACAGTCAGAATCGATCGCATGTTCATGTATCTTCCTATAGATCGGGTTCACATTATTATTAGTGTTAGATGCGTGAAACGAATCTTCATTTGGATTAGACGTTGTAGTTATGCAATAGAGCAGATATTTACTAGTGTAAATATGATTGTTATATAATTTGACAAGTAGTCGTGGTGATGAGGTACTCGAGAAGTTAATGACAATGATCCTGGGTTCAATAACAAAGCCGTGGTCAACGGGATAACAGAATTCGTTTTCATCCTGATTCCAAGTTGTACCATACTTCCTTATCTACGGAATAGGTAGGACTGAACAAACTCTTTGTCAAAACATAGAATATCTACCGAGTGTTAAGGCTCTTTGTAACTGGCTAATGTGACCTCACGAGAGAATGATTTTCCGGCACGAGGATGCTGCAGAGGAAAACTATGATGGGTGTGTCTAAGGGTACCAGAACATCGGATACGTGGAGAAAAGACTTCGCTCGGAAAGAGATTGAAAGTGACGTTACTGTTAATTGGATAATTTCCAGGTTGATGGTTAGAGAAGTATGCTAGTAGCCCTTGAGGGAACGTTGCTAGCGGGAAGCGTCGTCCGTGGAAAAATAGATTTCACCTATCATCCCGTAGTTGAAACAAAGATTGTTTGCCTGTTTAGGACTGTTAAGGACTTTACTTAACTAAATCTTAAGGTTTATAATGGGTCCTCAGGCTAGCTAAACATATACTGTGGAGATGCGTTGATATCTGGCAATCATCTTATCCGACGGATGTCTGCGTGTGGCGAGACTGGGGACAGAAACCGTTGGAATGTTTACCGTCGTGTCCCGTCCCAAGTATTTCTTTTAAGGACAGATATAGAATTACTCCATGGCTTTATTAGACAAAACGTTCATCTCTTGACCGCGGCTACGTTCGGTGACTGGTTGTCGCCTCGAGGCCATGTTCGGTATCACAAGTTTCGAACAATTACAATCGGACTGGATGACTACAATTGTTTAATTACCGCTACGGTAGAATCTAGATTACAATGTTTCGGGATTTTCCCAAAATTCCAAATAGAATGTTGCGGTGTTCTTTCATCTGCGACTAATATTTATTTCGCTGGTAGTTCTTGCGCATTAGCTTATCGACGGCCTGGCTGGGAACGAATAGGGAAGCGAACTTTTCTGCCCGCGCGCCTGGAGTGATGAATTCCTAAGTCCTCTTCGTTTAGATCGTTTCAAACATCAGGTGGTATTATTACTTCGCGATTTTCGCTGTAATGGTGTTCAATGTTACCGTGCAATAAAAATTCACGCATTTCGGACGGTCTAAGTGTACGATTACGTTCTTGTTGCTAACTTCAATCGCAATGGTCATTTTTTGCTCTCGATATAAATTGATGCGGTCCGCCGTAGGGTGGTTGTAAGGGGTTTCCGATGTAATCGTGACGTAGAAATACGTAAGACTTAAGACGGCTTCCGTATTTCGACTTGGCCTGTTGCTTCGTTGGTACACAGAATTCTGCCGGCAATCGTATGCCGGTGCCATAAACCATTTCGGCTGTCGTCGTTTTCACGTCCGTAATAACTGTTCGTATGCCTAATAAAACTATTGGCAAGATTTCTACACAGTTGCTCGTATCGTGGCATTTGATTGCTGCTTTTAGTTGTCGGGACAGGCGATCTACCATCCCGTTGGTCACGGGGTGATAGGCTGTCGTTCGTAAATGCCTAATGCCGAGGAACAGGCATAATTCGTTAAATAAGTTTGACTCGAACTGGCGTCCTTGATCGGTCCTTATCCTTAAAGGTACGTCGAAACGGAATATCCACGTGGAAAGGATGGCTGAAACAGCGGTTGCCGCCTCCATGTCGGCGATGGGAACGGCTTCGGTCTAACGCGAAAAACGATCGATTTCCGCCAGGCAATGTCGGTATCCTAGCGTCCCGTGTCTGGGGGGGTTTGTCATAAGGTCATCGACGTCATGTAGCTGTTGATCGCTGAGGCATGTGCCCAGCGTCACGTTCCTAATTATGCTGTTAGGAACATGATACATTTACACTGTACATGTGAATGTGCGTGTGAGCGTCAGAGGACGTCCAGGCCTTAGTTGGGACAAAAGACAAGAGTCAGTCGTTTCAAGTATCTGGAAGAGTCGGTTGGCAACAAGCGTGCGTGCGAGTAGGATTTCGAGGTCTTTAGAGTATAAGATATATGTATAACTGTTGTGTGCTAAATAAAGGGAATTATTTGTATTTCCGAACCCCTTCTATGTCCTTACAGTGGCGTCGATTATCTGACGGTAACGGGAATTTACGACTCTCGTTGACGCGAAACATAGTTGATTTTGTTTAAATGCTAGTTATAGTTTCGCGTGATTAGGGGCAGAAGGAAAGAAGGCTATACACGAATCATTTATAAACCACTTAAGAAGTATGGGCGAAAATGATTTGAAATAGTATTTCTTTACTCAGATTGCCTTATTTTCATATTGCTGTTATAACATAAATGTCATAGTAGAAACCCGGATGATAAATAAATGGCTTATTTCGTTAAACAAATTATTGCCTTTCTGAATTAAATTAGAGACTTTCAATAATCCTCAACTACGAAATTTATGTTGACTCTTTTATAAATGGTGCATGCCTGTCAGTTAGATATTATAAGAACGAAGAGTTTACCATTAAGACTTTAAGATTTCGACAAAAGTTTTAAAGCGTAGGCGTCACTGTGTAGATACGTAGGTAGGTAAATTGAGGTCAACCGGATGTAGAGTTAGTGCCGCATTTACTACGCTGGTCTTTACCTTTCTCTCATTGCGTTCGTCAGATAATTAATATAATTTACATGTTATTATAAACTGTATTATAAATTATTATAAATTTTTGTACATAATATATATTGTTGAGGTAAATAAATTCAAAATTTAGAGAACAACGAATTCAAGTATTATCCTGTGCTGTCGGGTTACTATTGGTGGCGGGGCAGTAGCCGCTTGGGGTACGTGGGCGTTGCCTCTGGGCCGCTTCGGTCAATCTCACTCAGCGAGTAGTTGGGAACGGCTATGTCGAAGTCAGTTATGAAAGTGCGCAGTGGTTTCTCAGTCTGATTCGTGTATTTTCCATGTATGTTGTATCAGATTTCTTGGATATTATTTCGTCACAGTGTAAAATGTGTCTTTTTTATACTTGCGAACTGGTTAATTCTATCGTTGTTACTGAATATTATAATATTCTTGTACGTTAGTGTATTTGTATTGGTATAGAATGGATTCGGAAATACAAATAATTCCCTTTATTTAGCGCACAACATCTATACATATATCTTATACTCTAAAGACCTCGAAATGCTACTAGCACGCACGCTTGTTGTCAACCGGCTACTCCAGATACTTCTAACGCCTGACTCTTCTCTTTTGTCCCAACTAAGGCCTGGACGTCCTCTGACGCTTACACGCACATTTACATGTACAGTTTAAATGTATCATGTTCCTAACACGCCTCCTTACATTTATACTGTACACTTAATCGTAGTTACATGCTTTGACGAATTGCGTAACAGAAACTTTAACACTTATTGCTTTATGTACATTCCTCTTAGTTTACATTCATCCATGACCTAAACCTATCGAATTTCTCTCTAGGCTGTGCCTTCGTAAAAATATCCGCAGTATTTTCGCCTGTAATTACTTTAAATATGTTTATCTTATTCTCCTTTAAGCACTCGTGAACGTAGTGCTAATGAACTTCAATGTGTTTAGAATTTTTTGTAAAATTTCCGTGCTTTGCTATACTTATCACTCCAGAGTTATCCTCATAAATTTTTACAGTGTTATCGTCTAGATTTACATTGAAGATTTTCATAATTTCCCTAATGGACATTAATTCACTCACCGCTTCCGATAGAGCTACATACTCTGCATACGTCGAGGCTTTTGTCACACACCTTTGTTTTTTAGACTTCCAACCAATTACATTTCCATACAATCTAATTACATATTCAGAAGTCGATTTCCTTTCTAATTGATCTCCTGCCTAATCAGCGTCCACATATCAATCTATCGTTTCACATTTTTCTTTCCTTTTATAATCTAATCTTAAATCTCTAGTCCGGTACAAATATTTAAATATTCTCATTACAACAATCTTGAAATCTACTCAAATAATTCACACTATAACTTATATCGGGTCTGGTATTTTCACTAATATACAACAATGCTCCAATTAAATTTTTGTATCCAATATCCTTTCTATTTATCTCAGCTTTTTCAATTTTTAAGTTGGTCTCCATAGGTGTACAGTACAATTTGCTATTTTGTAACTTACATTTGTTTGCCAATGATTCAATGTATTTCTTTTGGCTTAATCTTATTTCATTTTTGAAATAATCATAGTCTATATTTATTCCAAGATATTCTTTGACTTCATCTAAATCTTTCATTTCAAATCTATTAGTTAATAAGTTCTTTACCCTTTGTATCTTCCTTTTATTTTTACTACAAATTAGCAAATCGTCTACATACATTAGCAAATAAACAACATTTTCTCCCTCTCCATGTGTATATAGGCACAACTCTATGTTATTCTTCTTAAAACCTAATCTCGTCACATACTTATCAAGACATTCATACCACTCCCTTCGACTTCCTTTTAACCCATAAAGCGCTTTCGATAGTTTACAAACTCTATTCGTTCCGTCCGCATATCCCTTTGGTTGATTTACATATACCTCCGAGGTTACTTCACCATTTAAAAAAGCAGTTTCTACATTCATTTGCTCAATAATTAATCCATTTTGACAACAATATGATAGCAATATCTTAAAGGTCTAATTATTCGCTACTGGGGAGTATATGTCATCGGCTACGTTTCTTTGTTGGAATCCTCTTACCACTAATCTAGCCTTATACCTGTCATCTGATTTTCTCGTGTAAACCCATTTTACATCTAATACATCTTTGCCTTTTACCCTTTCTACCAATTTCCAAGTTTTATTCTTATAAAGACATTCTATTTCCTTATCCATAGCTTGTTTCCAATCTTCACTATCTTCGCAACAAATCGCCTCCTCAAATGTACGGTGGATATCTACTCTACAATAATTTGCATGGATTTCACTAATGTTTTCTTTTTCTGGATATCTTACTGGAGTTCTCTTATTACGTGTAGATCTTCCAGGGATGTTTAAGCTTTCAAGACTGTTATCATTTTCATCTTCCCTACTTTCTAACTCTTCCTTATTCATGTTTACCAATAAATCATTATTCTCAATGTCATCGTTATCTTTATCGAATGAATTCTCCACAAAACCGATACATTTTGTGTCTGTTTCTATGACCTCTACATGTCTCGCTATTGTTATTTTCCGACCTAATAAGACTCTGTAACCTACTTCACTATATCCTAACAAAATTCCCATATCTGCCTTCTTATCCCATTTAGAAACTCTTTTTTGTTCCGGTCTTCTTACAAAAACTTTACTTCCATATAGATGTAGATTTGCAACACTTGGTTTTCTCCCGAAGAATATTTCAAAAGGTGTCTTTCTCTCTATAGTATTTGCCAGTATTCTATTTTTCAAGTATACTGCTGTACAAGCTATTTCCGGTCAGTACCTTTTATGTACTTTCGCTTCCGCTAACAAGCAGCGCGCCATGTCCATAACTGTTCTATTATACCTTTCCGCTGTCCCGTTTAACTCGTGTACGTAGGTTGGGCAATTATTAATTCTGATACCTTTATCCCTAGCATATTTATAAATTCGATTATTCAAATACTCTTTTCCATTATCACATCTCAATATTTTTAACTTCTTGCCCGTCAAATACTCGGCTTCATTTACAAACTGTACGAAACAATCAAAGACCTCACCCTTTGATTTTATACAATAAACTCTAGCTATTTTGCTATAATCATCGATAAATGAGATGAAATATTTCTCTTCATTGAATCCGGTAGTCTTAAAGGGACAGCACACGTCCGTATGAATAATTTCCATTATCTCCCTAGCCTTGGTTTGATTATTTTTGAATGGTAAATTGTGCATTTTACTTTCTATGCACACCCTACATTTCAAAAATTCCTTCTCAATTTCATTCGGTATACAGTAACTAGCTGCTCTTTACCCAAAATATTTAAATATTTAAAATTTACGTGTCCTAACATCCTATGCCATCTTTCCTTTTTACTCATACCACTACGTTCGGCGCTGTTTGCTAAGTGCTCCATCCCTTTCAATATACTTTTCATTCTATATGTTCCCTTTTCTTTAACCGCTACCGCTGTAAGCTTATTGTCCTCACCTATTACTTTTGCAATATTTCCTTTTGAAATAACCGTGTTCTTATTATCTGTTAGCTTGCCTAAACTAATCAAGTTTGCGGACACTTCTTTCGCGTAAAAAACGTTATTCATATTTATTTCATTTTCTTTCCAAATGCTTCAAAATAAGTTATAACATTCCCTACTTTTGTTGCCTTTATCGATCTATTATCGCCTAAATATATATTTACCGGTTCTTTAAGGTCAATAGAATTGTCGAAATAATTTACGTTGTTAATTATGTGATCTGTGCAACCGCTATCTAATAGCCACATTACTTCATTATTACTTATCTCGTTCGCCTCGCCGCTGTGTGCTGCGTGCGCCGTTGCTATCAATGTGCCTGATCTTGAGTTACCATGCTCGCTCGTGCCGGTTGTTGATTGACGATGGAAATTTCCACGTCCCCTGCTCGTATTTCCTTTGTTTCCTCTTCCTCTGCTGCGACCACGTGTTGACCCACGCCAAAAACTGTTACTGCTTCCCGCTTCGACGCCATTTTGACACTCTCTCGCAAAATGTCCTACTCTTCCACGTCTGAAGCATCCTTCCTTTTTTGCAGAAAAGGCGTTGGTTTGCATTTCTCCTCGATTGGACTTATTTTTCTTCTCCGCTATTTCAATTTTATTTATTACATACGCTACCGTTTGATTTTCTGCTTTCATGCATCTACTATATCCGGTATGTAGGTGTATTCTTCGGGTAACGTATTCAGCATGTAATTTAGTTTTTCCCTCTCACTCACTTGTGCACTCGCACATTTTAATTCATTTATTAATTTTTCGAAATCGCTAAAGAACGTTGCTGAATCAGTGTATTTCTCAAGTCTTATCTTTTCCTACCTCCTTCTGCATACGATCTGTAGTGCCGTCGACGCTTTCAAGTACATTTTATCAAACTTTTTTACTATCCCATATGCCGTTTTTTCTTCTCTAATATATTCCAATTGTCTATTTGTAACGGCATTATAAATTATATTTATTGCCTTCAGATCCTTTTTGTCCCAGTCTTCATTGTCTGTTTCTGTCTTCACCCTGTCTTCACCGAGTTGTGACAATCTCGCATTCTTTACATCTGAGAAGCATCGTTATTCTTTGCTTCCACATACCGTAATCCTCACCATCGAAAATAGGTATCATGATTTCCGATCTCTCCATTTTAAATGATTCCTGATCTCTTACTCAAGCGTTCCTACGTGCTCGAAGTGTATTTTTCCTCTTTGTAACCTTTGAACGTTTCTTTCCTTACTGAGAATTCACACGAACTAACTCGCAATATTGAAAAACACGCACTAAAATAACTTACAAAATTATGAACCACGCTCTGCTACCATGAAAAGATATAGAATGGATTCGGAAATACAAATAATTTCCTTTATTTAGCACACAACTGTTATACATATATCTTATACTCTTAAGACCTCAAAATCCTACTTGCACCACGCTTGTTGTCAACCGACTCTTCCAGATACTTCTAACGACTGACCCTTGTCTTTTGTCTCAACCAAGACCCGGACGTCCTCTGACGCTTACACACACATTCACATGTACAGTGTAAATGTATCATATTTCCAACAATAATGTGAACCCGATGTAAGTGAAAATACATGCACATACCATCGATTCTGCCTGACCAGCACTCTCACCCGGAACCGGAACCGGAACTCGCAGTGCACCGTGACGAACAGCACATATATAAGCCCCCACTCTTAGCCAGACCGTCAGTCGTGCTCGCGCAACAGTAGAAGCAACATGGAGTTTTTTAGATCTCTACTACGCGTCGTTGGTTTGTTCGTGCCAAGTAAGGTAGATATCATTTCCTACTACCACTGGAGATTTCGCACTTGATACTTCGAATATTGGATCCCTCGTCCCTGCGGAGCGCCGCGATTGTCTCGCGCAAATGGTTCAACGTATGTAGATCTGGCAAGTGTCTACGGCGGAAAGTGAGACGTCACATGCGACATACGAGAAAGCGGGTCAAGATGCAATTTCTCGGACCTGCAGCCGCTAAAGCTACCAACCAAGAATCAAGAAGTAGAGGACGTGGTGAGGGCAACCTAAGGCACGAAATAAGTTTATCTGCTGCTCGTACGGCGGTCGTCGTTGGAAGGTTACGCGGTCCTTTGAGAATTTCGATGCGAGATCGCCCCATCGATGTTGGACCAATAAAATGTATTAGACTCTAACTCGTGTAAGTACCTTAATTTGACTGCTTGCTCTTGCGAGAACTTGAAACGGTCTTGTCCGGATTCAGAACTGTAGCGCGAAGCTTGAAATAAAATGGTTTTACTGAGACGGCAATGTGTTTCAGTCACGATAATACTATCTGTATCGTAATAGGCCCATTATTGAATATTAACTACAATGTATCATCGCTGCAATTGCAGATTTGTCGTCACTTAGATGCGAGATATACTCCTCGTCGCCTGCCAAATACAGCTCACATCAGCTGGCTCGTGCTATTATATCATCTCTGGTCCTCGACATATCAAGCGTAATTGCAGTTTTACAAATTAAGGTTAACATATTCAAATGAATGTATCTCCGTTTCTATTGCACATATGTCGACAATACGATGCGCGTTATATTCCACATTGACTGCCATACGCAGAGCGCTTCATCTGGTTTAAGCCGTGTTAAATCCGGACCGAGTCAAATCCAGCGTATTTGTAGTTTTGCATATTCAAGCCTTGTTATTCAAGTGAAAGTATCTCCGTATCCATTGTAGGTACGTCGACAATAGATTGCACGTAATACTGCACATTTGCTGTGAAATACAGCATACTCCAGCCGGTTTGCTCTATGTCAACTCTGGGCCGTGTCAAATACGGCGTCATTGCAGGTTTGCATATTCAGACTCAAATAGTCAAATCCCCGTATTTCCGTTGCTGTTGCAGACATGCCGAGTATTCGTTGTGCCCGGTACTCCAGATTTCTTGCCCAATTCAGCGCACACTAGACGATTAACGCTATGTCCGCACTGATCCCTGTCAAATCGAGCGTATCAGGTTTGTAAATATGAAACCGGAATTTGCCTATAGATGGTCCTAGCTGATAGTGTAGTTATCACTAAATTACGTCATTGATGCCAAAAGTCGTTGTTGACATCTCACGAACATTTTCGACTGAGAGCAGTACAATGATTCTGGCAATGATTCTTTGGAAGAAATTGCACACTTCATCCTATAGTTATACCGGACGATACAAGGGCTGGTCGTCCCTCCTTCCGAAGCAATACCAGCCTCGCCGTGCGCCATATCCGGGGGTTGGCACCCTCCTTCGAACACGATGTAAATAGGAGTCGCATCTAATGTCTTTTCTGGAAGTTCGTATACTAAGGCATCGGAATTATTTTTCATTTTACGCTGTGTTACTCGCAACTTTTCACAGATATATGTACCAACAGGAAGTAGATCTTTGGCACGTATTCGAGTATAGTTATTTCCTGCTAGTTTCCACAAAGCTTCACAGAACAACGTCGCTTCCTCGTTCCTTTAAACAACAGTCATACATTAGTATTACATGAACGTACTCCTTGAAAAAACATTTCATTACTGGAAATCTAAAAGTTTGTTATTGAACTCAATAAGATTCAGTTGCTTACCTGCTCCTCAAATATTTTTTGCTAATGTCCACTCCTCCTAAGTAGAATGCATCTATAATATGCAATGCAAGTACTTTTTGCTGATATATAAACTCCTTAGTCATTTCATATACAACCTCTGCGTTTACAAGTGTATTTGGTGGTAATTCTATGCCAATGTCATCGACACTAACCCAAGAATTCTTTGTATATCTATATACGTTGCTCCTTCCCACGCCCATATAAAATGTAGCGTGCTTCTTATCATCATCAGACATTGGCTTTGTACCACATGGCATACAAAACCAGTCATATAGTGATAAAAATGCATTTTCAATGTTAAATTCCATCAATTGTGCTGGATTAATAGTAAGAAATGAAGTATCTTTCAAAACAGTATTCAATTTGTCTTTGATTTCATGTGTCTTGGGATTGTCCTAGTTTCATCTGGAAGTTTCCAATACTCTAGATATTGTTTGCGCATATCAGCTTGTTTTGTCTCAACAAGAGTATTATCCGCATAAAATGCTGCAATTTTACACAGGTCGGTTATTTGTTTTCCGGCCAAATCTTTGTTAGAAGCACGTAGATATTGAACAAATTGTTTCTCTCTTTTTAATTTATTATATGATACTAGTTGTAAAACGTCGTCATTTACACCACCTTTTAAAAGCAGACGATTAACATGCTTCAGATATTCAGCAACATCTTGTACCCCAGATCGTTTCTTCTTACATATTAAGTAACGTTCTGAATTTCCTGGTCTAGAAGAGTTTGGCTTAAAAATACAAACTTCTTCAAAGCAGCGATACATTAAATAAACTAAACCAGCACTAAAGGGTGTAAAAAGGTTGAATAATTTTGTCACAAAATCACCACCCTCTCTTTCAACCATCAATGCTATTAAACATCGACAAAGATACAGTTGATTTGAAAGAACTTGTTGTACATTTTCTTGTCGTTCTACTGAGAATCCTCAATCAGACATCACAAAATGTACTCCTTTGCCATGGATATGCTGCATTATAAGATTTGTAAATGCCTCTTCATTATCTGGGTCAAAGACGTCACCACTTTCCTTTGGTCCGTAGTATGGATGAAATGTTTCACACGGACACGCATAAAAATCTTCTAATTTGAAATCATGTTCATTTTCTAAAGTAAGAGGAAATCCTTTAGCACGTCATTTCTTTCGCCATAGAACATGTTCACTAAAACCTCCTGGTCCAGCACATACATCTGCAAAGTATAGCAGCCCATTCTCCCTCAAACCTTTTGGGTTAGTAAACATAAAGTTACATGCTCTATCTGTATTCGCCATTTTAACAGTAGCACGATTTAAAAAAAATGCACCACGAACTGTTTCATGAGGATTACAGCGTGTCCTTGCTCGACGCACTTCAACGTCATCCAAATGGGCGAATACCGTTTTCGCATTGATAAAAGTTTTCACTATATCTTCACAACAGAAATCAATTTCATCATCTGTGGTCAACTTTTCATATCACCATTTCATATCTTTTACACACTTTATAACTTCCTCTGCTGGATTCCATTTAAGACCTGAATCTTCATGTCCAGGAACATGATGTCCAAAGCCTCTGCGACCATGCTGTCTAGGTGCTTGAACTGACTCTAAACAACCTTTTTCATTATTTCCGAGGCCGCAACCGCCTTATATCCCATCATTCGCATCATCCTTTTGCCGTTATCGGGGAGATTGTTTGACTCTTGTGTTATTACTTGTATTCTTCTATTGTCAACTACCTTTTCATCAATATCCTCCTCGTCAGATTTACTTGAACATCTACGAATTTTTTGTCGTTTACTATGATTATAAGTATCTCTTTCACAGTTCTTCCTTTTTGTCCTAGTTTCCAATTCTTCTTGCATGGTATGTTGATGCATCTGTCGCATAACAATTCTGCTAGGAACATGATACATTTACACTGTACATGTAAATATGCGTGTAAGCGTCAAAGGACGTCCAGGCCTTAGTTGGGACAAAAGACAAGAGTCTGTCGTTAGAAGTATCTGGAAGAGTCTGTTGACAACAAGCGTGCTGGCGAGTAGGGTTTCGAGGTCTTTAGAGTATAAGATATATGTATAACTGTTGTGTGCTAAATAAAGGGAATTATTTGTATTTCCGAATCCATTCTATACCATTACAAATACACTAACGTACCAGAATATTATAATATTCATTAACAACGATAGAATTAACCAGTTCGCAAGTATAAAAAAGACACATTTTACACTGTGACGAAATGATATCCAAGAAATCTGATATGACATACATGGAAAATACACGAATCAGACTGAGAAACCACTGCGCACTTTCATAACTGACTTCGACATAGCCGTTACCAACTACTCGCGGAGTGAGATTGACCGAAGCGGCCCAGAGGCAACGCCCACGTACCCCAAGCGGCTACTGCCCCGCCACCAATAGTAACCCGACAGAACAGGATAATACTTGAATTCGTTGTTCCCTAAATTTTGAATTTATTTACCTCAACAATATATATAATGTACAAAAATTTATAATAATTTATAATACAGATTATAATAACATGTAAATTATATTAATTATCTGACGAACGCAATGAGAGAAAGGTAAAGACCAGCGTGGCCGATGCGGCACTAACTCTACATCCGGTTGACCTCAATATACCTACCTACGTACCTACACAGTGACGCCTACGCTTTAAAACTTTTGTAGAAATTTTAAAGTTTTAATGGTAAACTCTTCGTTCTTATAGTATCTAACTGACAGGCATGCACCATTTATAAAAGAATCAACATAAATTTCGTAGTTGAGGATTGTTGAAAGTCTCTAACTTAATTCAGAAAGGCAATAATTTGTTTAACGAAATAAGCCATTTATTTATCATCCGGGTTTCTACTATGACATTTATGTTATAATAGCAATATGAAAATAAGGCAATCTGAGTAAAGAAATACTATTTCAAATCATTTTCGCCCATACCTCTTAAGTGGTTTATAAATGATTCGTGTATACCCTTCTTTCCTTCTGCCCCTACTCACGCGAAACTATAACTAGCATTTAAACAAAATCAACTATGTTTCGCGTCAACGAGAGTCGTAAATTCCCGTTACCATCAGATATTCGACGCCACTGTAAGGATATAGAAGGGGTTCGGAAATACAAATAATTCCCTTTATGTAGCACATAACAGTTATATATATATCTTATACTCTAAAGACCTCGAAATCCTACTCGCACGCACGCTTGTTGCCAACCGACTCTTCCAGATACTTGTAACGACTGACTCTTGTCTTTTGTCCCAACTAAGGCCTGGACGTCCTCTGACGCTTACACACACATTCACATGTACAGTGTAAATGTATCATGTTCCTAACAGCCACGAATAGATCGATAACCTTATTTCTGTTAGGATAATCTGTTAGGGTGGTTCAATTAAGTATACACTGATTTAACAGGTATAAATTGCAGTTCATTCAAACAACTTGACTAGATAAATATAAACTGCTAGAGCATAATTAGGAACGTGACGCTAGGCAAATGCCTCAGCGATCAACAGCTACAGGACGTCGAAGACGTTCTGACAAACCCCCCCAGACACGGGACGCTAGGATACCGACATTGCCTGGCGAAAATCGATCGTTTTTCGCGCTAGAACGAAGCCGTTCCCATCGCCGACATGGAGGCGGCAACCGTTGCTTCAGCCCTCCTTTCCACGTGGATATTCCGTTTCGACGTACCTTTAAGGATAAGGACCGATCAAGGACGCCAGTTCGAATCAAACTTATTTAACGAATTATGCCTGTTCCTCGGCATTAGGCATTTACGAACGACAGCCTATCACCCCGCGACCAACGGGATGGTAGAGCGCCTGCCCCGACAACTAAAAGCAGCAATCAAATGCCACGATACGAGCAACTGTGTAGAAATCTTGCCAATAGTTTTATTAGGCATACGAACAGCTATTACGGACGTGAAAACGACGACAGCCGAAATGGTTTATGGCACCGACATACGATTGCCGGCAGAATTCTGTGTACCAACGAAGCAGCAGGCCAAGTCGAAATACGGAAGCCGTCTAAAACTACGAATAGAAAAGATCAGGCCTCATCCGATTACGCGAAACGGCGAAAAAGAAACCTCCGTGTTCCACACGAAACATCGTTTTACGTATTTCTACGTCACGATTACATCGGAAACCCCTTACAACCACCCTACGGCGGACCGCATCAATTTATATCGAGAGCAAAAAGGACCATTGCGATTGAAGTTAGCAACAAGAACGTAATCGTACCCTTAGACCGTCCGAAACGCCTGAATTTTTATTGCACGATAACATTGAACACCATTACAGCGAAAATCGCGAAGTAATAATACCACCTGATGTTTGAAACGAGCAAAACGAAGACGACACAGGAATTCATAACTCCAGGCGCGCGGGCAGAAAAGTTCGCTTCCCTGATCGTTCCCAGCCGGGCCGTCGATAAGCTAATGCGTAAGAACTACCAGCGACATAAATATAAGTCGCAGATGAATGAACACGGCAACCTTCCGTTTTGAATTTTGGAAAAATCCCGTAACATTGTAATCTAGATTCTACCATAGCTGTAATTCAAAAATTGTAGCCATCCAGTCCGATTGTAATTGTTCGAAACCTGTGATACTGCACTTGGCCTCGAGGCGACAACCAGTCACCGAACGTAGCCGCGGTCAAGGGATGAACGTTTTGTCTAATAAAGGCATGGAGTAATTCTATAGCTGTCCTTAAATGAAATAATCGTAGCGGCACGTGACAGTAAACATTCCAACGGTTTCTGTCCCGTGACTCGCCACACGCAGACTCTATCCGTCGGATAAGATGATTGCCAGATGTCAACGCATCTCAACAGTATATGTTTAGCTAGCCTGAGGACCCATTATAAACCTTAAGATTTAGTTAATTAAAGTCCTTAACAGTCCTAAACAGGCAAACAGTCTTTGTTTCAACTACGGGATGATAGCTGAAATCTATTTTTCCACGGACGACGCTTCCCGCTAGCAACGTCCCCTCAAGGGCTACTAGCATCCTTCTCTAACCATCAACATGAAAATTGTCCAATTAACAGTAACGTCACTTTCAATCTCTTTCCGAGCGAAGTCATTTCTCCACGTATCCGATGTTCTGGTGCCCTTAGACACACCCATCATAGTTTTCCTCTGCAGCATCATCGTGTCGGAAAATCATTCTCTCTTGAGGTCACATTAGCCAGTTACAAAGAGCCTTAACACTCGGTGGATATTCTATGTTTTGACAAAGAGTTTGTTCAGTCCTACCTATACCGTAGATAAGGAAGTATGGTACAACTTGGAATCAGGATGAAAACGAATGCTGTTATCCCGTTGACCGCGGCTTTGTTATTGAACCCAGGATCATTGTCATTAGCTTCTCGAGTACCTAATTACCACGACTACTTGTCAAATTATATAACAATCAAATTTACAATAGTAAATATCTGCTCTATTGCATAACTACAACGTCTAAACCAAATGAAGATCCGTTTCGCGCCTCTAACTCTAATAATAATGTGAACCCGATGTAAGTGAAAATACATGCACATACCATCGATTCTGCCTGACCAGCACTCTCACCCGGAACCGGAACTCGCAGTGCACCGTGACGAACAGCACATATATAAGCCTCCACTCTTAGCCAGACCGTCAGTCGTGCTCGCGCAACAGTAGAAGCAACATGGAGTTTTTTAGATCTCTACTACGCGTCGTTGGTTTGTTCGTGCCAAGTAAGGAAGATATCATTTCCGAACTACCACTGGAGGTTTCGCAGTTGATACTTCGAAAATTGGATCCCTCGTCCCTGCAGAGCGCCGCGCTTGTCTCGCGCAAATGGTTCAACGTATGTAGATCCGACAAGTGTCTACGGCGGAAAGTGAGACGTCACATGCGACATACGAGAAAGCGGGTCAAGATGCAATTTCTCGGACCTGCAGCCGCTAAAGCTACCAACCAAGAATCAAGAAGTAGAGGACGTGGTGAGGGCAACCTAAGGCACGAAATAAGTTTATCCGCTGCTCGTACGGCGGTCGTCGTTGGAAGGTTACGCGGTCCTCTGAAAATTTCGATGCGAGATCGCCCCATCGATGTTGGACCAATAAAATGTATTAGACTCTAACTCGTGTAAGTACCTTAATTTGACTGCTTGCTCTTGCGAGAACTTGAAACGGTCTTGTCCGGATTCAGAACTGTAGCGCGAAGCTTGAAATAAAATGGTTTTACTGAGACGGCAATGTGTTTCAGTCACGATAATACTATCTGTATCGTAATAGGCCCATTATTGAATATTAACTACAATGTATCATCGCTGCAATTGCAGATTTGTCGTCACTTAGATGCGAGATATACTCCTCGTCGCCTGCCAAATACAGCTCACATCAGCTGGCTCGTGCTATTATATCATCTCTGGTCCTCGACATATCAAGCGTAATTGCAGTTTTACAAATTAAGGTTAACATATTCAAATGAATGTATCTCCGTTTCTATTGCACATATGTCGACAATACGATGCGCGTTATATTCCACATTGACTGCCATACGCAGAGCGCTTCATCTGGTTTAAGCCGTGTTAAATCCGGACCGAGTCAAATCCAGCGTATTTGTAGTTTTGCATATTCAAGCCTTGTTATTCAAGTGAAAGTATCTCCGTATCCATTGTAGGTACGTCGACAATAGATTGCACGTAATACTGCACATTTGCTGTGAAATACAGCATACTCCAGCCGGTTTGCTCTATGTCAACTCTGGGCCGTGTCAAATACGGCGTCATTGCAGGTTTGCATATTCAGACTCAAATAGTCAAATCCCCGTATTTCCGTTGCTGTTGCAGACATGCCGAGTATTCGTTGTGCCCGGTACTCCAGATTTCTTGCCCAATTCAGCGCACACTAGACGATTAACGCTATGTCCGCACTGATCCCTGTCAAATCGAGCGTATCAGGTTTGTAAATATGAAACCGGAATTTGCCTATAGATGGTCCTAGCTGATAGTGTAGTTATCACTAAATTACGTCATTGATGCCAAAAGTCGTTGTTGACATCTCACGAACATTTTCGACTGAGAGCAGTACAATGATTCTGGCAATGATTCTTTGGAAGAAATTGCACACTTCATCCTATAGTTATACCGGACGATACAAGGGCTGGTCGTCCCTCCTTCCGAAGCAATACCAGCCTCGCCGTGCGCCATATCCGGGGGTTGGCACCCTCCTTCGAACACGATGTAAATAGGAGTCGCATCTAATGTCTTTTCTGGAAGTTCGTATACTAAGGCATCGGAATTATTTTTCATTTTACGCTGTGTTACTCGCAACTTTTCACAGATATATGTACCAACAGGAAGTAGATCTTTGGCACGTATTCGAGTATAGTTATTTCCTGCTAGTTTCCACAAAGCTTCACAGAACAACGTCGCTTCCTCGTTCCTTTAAACAACAGTCATACATTAGTATTACATGAACGTACTCCTTGAAAAAACATTTCATTACTGGAAATCTAAAAGTTTGTTATTGAACTCAATAAGATTCAGTTGCTTACCTGCTCCTCAAATATTTTTTGCTAATGTCCACTCCTCCTAAGTAGAATGCATCTATAATATGCAATGCAAGTACTTTTTGCTGATATATAAACTCCTTAGTCATTTCATATACAACCTCTGCGTTTACAAGTGTATTTGGTGGTAATTCTATGCCAATGTCATCGACACTAACCCAAGAATTCTTTGTATATCTATATACGTTGCTCCTTCCCACGCCCATATAAAATGTAGCGTGCTTCTTATCATCATCAGACATTGGCTTTGTACCACATGGCATACAAAACCAGTCATATAGTGATAAAAATGCATTTTCAATGTTAAATTCCATCAATTGTGCTGGATTAATAGTAAGAAATGAAGTATCTTTCAAAACAGTATTCAATTTGTCTTTGATTTCATGTGTCTTGGGATTGTCCTAGTTTCATCTGGAAGTTTCCAATACTCTAGATATTGTTTGCGCATATCAGCTTGTTTTGTCTCAACAAGAGTATTATCCGCATAAAATGCTGCAATTTTACACAGGTCGGTTATTTGTTTTCCGGCCAAATCTTTGTTAGAAGCACGTAGATATTGAACAAATTGTTTCTCTCTTTTTAATTTATTATATGATACTAGTTGTAAAACGTCGTCATTTACACCACCTTTTAAAAGCAGACGATTAACATGCTTCAGATATTCAGCAACATCTTGTACCCCAGATCGTTTCTTCTTACATATTAAGTAACGTTCTGAATTTCCTGGTCTAGAAGAGTTTGGTTTAAAAATACAAACTTCTTCAAAGCAGCGATACATTAAATAAACTAAACCAGCAATAAAGGGTGTAAAAAGGTTGAATAATTTTGTCACAAAATCACCACCCTCTCTTTCAACCATCAATGCTATTAAACATCGACAAAGATACAGTTGATTTGAAAGAACTTGTTGTACATTTTCTTGTCGTTCTACTGAGAATCCTCAATCAGACATCACAAAATGTACTCCTTTGCCATGGATATGCTGCATTATAAGATTTGTAAATGCCTCTTCATTATCTGGGTCAAAGACGTCACCACTTTCCTTTGGTCCGTAGTATGGATGAAATGTTTCACACGGACACGCATAAAAATCTTCTAATTTGAAATCATGTTCATTTTCTAAAGTAAGAGGAAATCCTTTAGCACGTCATTTCTTTCGCCATAGAACATGTTCACTAAAACCTCCTGGTCCAGCACATACATCTGCAAAGTATAGCAGCCCATTCTCCCTCAAACCTTTTGGGTTAGTAAACATAAAGTTACATGCTCTATCTGTATTCGCCATTTTAACAGTAGCACGATTTAAAAAAAATGCACCACGAACTGTTTCATGAGGATTACAACGTGTCCTTGCTCGACGCACTTCAACGTCATCCAAATGGGCGAATACCGTTTTCGCATTGATAAAAGTTTTCACTATATCTTCACAACAGAAATCAATTTCATCATCTGTGGTCAACTTTTCATATCACCATTTCATATCTTTTACACACTTTATAACTTCCTCTGCTGGATTCCATTTAAGACCTGAATCTTCATGTCCAGGAACATGATGTCCAAAGCCTCTGCGACCATGCTGTCTAGGTGCTTGAACTGACTCTAAACAACCTTGTTCATTATTTCCGAGGCCGTAACCGCCTTATATCCCATCATTCGCATCATCCTTTTGCCGTTATCGGGGAGATTGTTTGACTCTTGTGTTATTACTTGTATTCTTCTATTGTCAACTACCTTTTCATCAATATCCTCCTCGTCAGATTTACTTGAACATCTACGAATTTTTTGTCGTTTACTATGATTATAAGTATCTCTTTCACAGTTCTTCCTTTTTGTCCTAGTTTCCAATTCTTCTTGCATGGTATGTTGATGCATCTGTCGCATAACAATTCTGCTAGGAACATGATACATTTACACTGTACATGTGAATGTGTGTGTAACCGTCAGAGGACGTCCGGGTCTTGGTTGAGACAAAAGACAAGAGCCAGTCGTTAAAAGTATCTGGAAGAGTCGGTTGACAACAAGCGTGCGTGCGAGTAGGTTTTTGAGGTCTTAAGAGTATAAGATATATGTATAACAGTTGTGTGCTAAATAAAGGGAATTTTTTGTATTTCCGAATCCATTCTATATCTTTTCATGGTAGCAGAGCGTGGTTCATAATTTTGTAAGTTATTTTAGTGCGTGTTTTTCAATATTGCGAGTTAGTTCGTGTGAATTCTCAGTAAGGAAGGAAACGTTCAAAGGTTACAAAGAGGAAAAATACACTTCGAGCACGTAGGAACGCTTGAGTAAGAGATCAGGAATCATTTAAAACGGAGAGATCGGAAATCATGATACCTATTTTCGATGGTGAGGATTACGGTATGTGGAAGCAAAGAATAACGATGCTTCTCAGATGTAAAGAATGCGAGATTGTCACAACTCGTTGAAGACAGGGTGAAGACAGAAACAGACAATGAAGACTGGGACAAAAAGGATCTGGAGGCAATAAATATAATTTATAATGCCGTTACAAATAGACAATTGGAATATATTAGAGAAGAATAAACGGCATATGGGATAGTAAAAAAGTTTGATAAAATGTACTTGAAAGCGTCCACGGCACTACAGATCGTATGCAGAAGGAGATAGGAAAAGATAAGACTTGAGAAATACACTGATTCAGCAACGTTCTTTAGCGATTTCGAAAAATTAATAAACGAATTAAAATGTGCGGGTGCACAAGTGAGTGAGAGGGAAAAACTAAATTACATGCTAAATACGTTACCGGAAGAATACACCTACATAGCGGATATAGTAGATGCATGAAAGCAGAAAATCAAACGGTAGCGTATGTAAAAAATAAAATTGAAATAGCGGAGAAGAAAAATAAGTCCAATCGAGAAGAAATGCAAATCAACGCCTTTTCTGCAAAAAAGGAAGGATGCTTCAGACGTGGAAGAGTAGGACATTTTGCGAGAGAGTGTCAAAATGGCGTCGAAGCGGGAAGCAGTAACAGTTTCTGGCGTGGGTCAACACGTGGTCGCAGCAGAGGAAGAGAAAACAAAGGAAATACGAGCAGGGAACGTGGAAATTTCCATCGTCAATCAACAACCGGCACGAGCGAGCATGGTAACTCAAGATCAGGCACATTGATAGCAACGGCGCACGCAGCACACAGCGGCGAGGCGAACGAGATAAGTAATAATGAAGTAATGTGGCTATTAGATAGCGGTTGCACAGATCACATAATTAACAACGTAAATTATTTCGACAATTGTATTGACCTTAAAGAACCGGTAAATATATATTTAGGCGATAATAGATCGATAAAGGCAACAAAAGTAGGGAATGTTATAACTTATTTTGAAGCGTTTGGAAAGAAAATGTAATAAATATGAATAACGTTTTTTACGCGAAAGAAGTGTCCGCAAACTTGATTAGTTTAGGCAAGCTAACAGATAATAAGAACACGGTTATTTCAAAAGGAAATATTGCAAAAGTAATAGGTGAGGACAATAAGCTTACAGCGGTAGCGGTTAAAGAAAAGGGAACATATAGAATGAAAAGTATATTGAAAGGGAAGGAGCACTTAGCAAACAGCGCCGAACGTAGTGGTATGAGTAAAAAGGAAAGATGGCATAGGATGTTAGGACACGTAAATTTTAAATATTTAAATATTTTGGGTACAGAGCAGCTTGTTACTGTATACCGAATGAAATTGAGAAGGAATTTTTGAAATGTAGGGTGTGCATAGAAAGTAAAAGGCACAATTTACCATTCAAAAATAATCAAACTAAGGCTAGGGAGATAATGGAAATTATTCATACGGACGTGTGCGGTCCCTTTAAGACTACCGGATTCAATGAAGAGAAATATTTCATCTCATTTATCGATGATTATAGCAAAATAGCTAGAGTTTATTGTATAAAATCAAAGGGTGAGGTCTTTGATTGTTTCGTACAGTTTGTAAATGAAGCCGAGTATTTGACGGGCAAGAAGTTAAAAATATTGAGATGTGATAATGGAAAAGAGTATTTGAATAATCGAATTTATAAATATGCTAGGGATAAAGGTATCAGAATTAATAATTGCCCAACCTACGTACATGAGTTAAACGGGACAGCGGAAAGGTATAATAGAACAGTTATGGACATGGCGCGTTGCTTGTTAGCGGAAGCGAAAGTACATAAAAGGTACTGACCGGAAATAGTTTGTACAGCGGTATACTTCAAAAATCGAATACTGGAAAATACTATAGAGAGAAAGACACCTTTTGAAATATTCTTCGGGAGAAAACCAAGTGTTGAAAATCTACATCTATATGGAAGTAAAGTTTTTGTAAGAAGACCAGAACAAAAAAGAGTTTCTAAATGGGATAAGAAGGCAGATATGGGAATTTTGTTGGGATATAGTGAATCTTACGCCACGAGGCTTAACACAGGCTGTATTTTCTAACCGTCACTCGCGGCCCTACAATGTCTCAGTCAGATCGTCTTATCTGACCGCCGGATCATATACAATGTATCGACGAGCGCATAGCTGTCGCCAAGCAGCGAGTTCTCGAAACGTCGAATTTGGTCCGTTACGTTTTCCACGCAAGAACAGACATACGTGATCATAGGCGCGAACGGTGGCGTGACCTAAGTATAGTGGGGATCGTCTTAAAGATGAGACAAAGAAATCATCTAAAGTCGATCAGTTCCTTGTGACGCGTCGAACGTTACACATTGAGTCAAAGATCTAACGCCGAATTTCTAACATTAAGTCTCATACCGTGCTACTCTATTATTGCAGCGTGATAAGTTATTAAGTGTTTATATCTATTCATTCGTGTATATTAAGTGTTGGAAATATAAATTTTAACTCTGTGAGCCACAGTGTTATCATACCTGAATCACCCCTATTATCTTAATCGAAATACGGGGATCGATCTATTCGTGGTGTCGATCATTCTGATCGTAACGGGAATTTACGTCTCCCGTTGGCGCATATTCTAACGACCGCGTCTCCCCGCGATAGCTCGAAAATACATGGTCCGTTGAGCCGGATCACGTGCCATCAAAGAAGTGCACTGACCAGTGACTATACAGTGTCACGTGAAATCCACATTCCAACACCTTAGTCAACTGACCAAAGGAGCCGCCACCGGAGAGGAACACCTCCTTCGTTCAGCATCTACACGAGCCCACGCCACACTGTGGCGAGTAAAAACCGACTCTCAGACCAACGCCCACTTGATCAAGGTAAGATCGTTCCTACCACTAAAATCAAACATGGCTCAACCTGACTCGATCAGTACATTGCGGCGGAGACGAAACGGCCTCGCCCGCCGCTTTACGATCACGAAGCGCCAACTCGATGAATACGAAGAGTCTGGGCAAGTAAACAACGGCTACTTAGTATCTTGCCGCAATTCGTTCGTCGAGTATTGGAGGAGATTAAGCGCGGTTCAAGACGAGCTAGAAGTGTTAGATCAGGGGGAAATTGCTTGTAGAGCCTCTTTGTTGCAAGAGTATCTGGAGATTAACACACGACTCATAGATCTCTTTGACCAAATACCAGCAACAACCCCCTCGACAACAAAAACACGCGACTCATGCGTGAACCCTGAGCCGACACCAATCACTTTGCCAGAGGTCAGCTTGCCTCAGTTCGACGGTGCCTTCGAGAACTGGACCTATTCCTATGACACGTTCTCATCCACAGTGGACCGCAATGAACATTTGACCGAAGTGCAAAAAGTCCAACACAGAGTCGACGCATCAAGTCGAAGCTGTCCAACTCGAGATAGAATTATTAGACTCGGATGGACAATCGCGCGATCTCGAAATCAGAGAGCAATATGAAGATATATACGAGCGGCTAAGACGTAACCAACGTGTCGCACGGCAAGCCCCGTCATCGAGACCGTGAACCAGTGAATCCGCCGTTGCTATCAAATCGCCACGAAATGTCTTCATTCAGCCAACCTCTCACGATCCACTGGACCGGAAGGAAGTGAATCCCGTCCAGGACAACAGGAATCAAACTCCGCCGACGGCGAACACCACTTTACATGTTACACCTGACATGGACATCATAGCAGAGAATCTTTCTCCGGGCCCTAACGTGAAGAATTCTCCATCGCCATGGCCGCGAGGAGCCACGCCTGCGAGTGACCCAGATCGAGATAATCTCCACGCTGTTACTACTATGACTAATCATTTAATTGTCGGTAGTTTTCAGAACGCGCCAGCTGATCTCAACACTCGTCCACTAAGCCCACAGATCACTACGTCGGACAAATCGCTGATTTGGTCTTTTGCGGATTGTTGGACTACGCCGGTACAACTACCAGCCATCAGCGAGAAGGCGCAATCCGAAGGGGTCAACGGGGGGAGCCTCATCCCTCAATCAACCATGACCTCCTCTACGTTTCCACAGCCGAAACAAGAACGAGGATGTCCAAATGATATGCAATACTTTCACGGGTCTGATGTTGCAGAAATACCATATAAGAAAGGCGAAACCTGCTCAAGGTCTTACCATGAAACAAGCTACGATACGTGGGACAAGACAACTCAATTGGGTCAGAACATCGAGGGGAGCTCAGGTCCCCAATCAAACACAAAACTCTGCGACGTTGTTTGAATCTGTACCATGCATCATCGGAGTTTCATTCAATGACACCTCGTGGGCCGAGGTGTTCCACGATACTTCATGGGCCAAGCTGTTTCACGACGCGTACTGGATCGTGAATTTCATCGCGCCCTCCGCGCGACGTCGAACCAGACTCCAGGACAGACGAATACCCTCAGCGCACCGGCCTTTCGGCCGTATCATCAAATTCCTCCTGGCGACCACGACATCTTCTGGACGGCCACAGTCCACACGGCAGCAACAATCAACAAGAAGGCGGATAGAAGATTTAATTAACTCTACCTCTACAGAATTTTGATCGGTACCCTCTCAACGGGGGGAGGATGTTACGCCACTAGGCTTAACACAGGCTGTATTTTCTAACCGTCACTCGCGGCCCTACAATGTCTCGGTGAGATCGTCTTATCTGACCGCCGGATCATATACAATGTATCGACGAGCGCATAGCTGTCGCCAAGCAGCGAGTTCTCGAAACGTCGAATTTGGTCCGTTACGTTTTCCACGCAAAAACAGACATACGTGATCATAGGCGCGAACGGTGGCGTGACCTAAGTATAGTGGGGATCGTCTTAAAGATGAGACAAAGAAATCATCTAAAGTCGATCAGTTCCTTGTGACGCGTCGAACGTTACACATTGAGTCAAAGATCTAACGCCGAATTTCTAACATTAAGTCTCATACCGTGCTACTCTATTATTGCAGCGTGATAAGTTATTAAGTGTTTATATCTATTCATTCGTGTATATTAAGTGTTGGAAATATAAATTTTAACTCTGTGAGCCACAGTGTTATCATACCTGAATCACCCCTATTATCTTAATCGAAATACGGGGATCGAACTATTCGTGGTGTCGATCATTCTGATCGTAACGGGAATTTACGACTCCCGTTGGCGCATATTCTAACGACCGCGTCTCCCCGCGATAGCTCGAAAATACATGGTCCTTCGAGCCGGATCACGTGCCATCAATGATGTGCACTGACCAGTGACTATACAGTGTCACGTGAAATCCACATTCCAACACCTTAGTCAACTGACCAAAGGAGCCGCCACCGGAGAGGAACACCTCCTTCGTTCAGCATCTACACGAGCCCACGCCACACTGTGGCGAGTAAAAACCGACTCTCAGACCAACGCCCATTTGATCAAGGTAAGATCGTTCCTACCACTAAAATCAAACATGGCTCAACCTGACTCGATCAGTACATTGCGGCGGAGACGAAACGGCCTCGCCCGCCGCTTTACGATCACGAAGCGCCAACTCGATGAATACGAAGAGTCTGGGCAAGTAAACAACGGCTACTTAGTATCTTGCCGCAATTCGTTCGACGAGTATTGGAGGAGATTAAGCGCGGTTCAAGACGAGCTAGAAGTGTTAGATCAGGGGGAAATTGCTTGTAGAGCCTCTTTGTTGCAAGAGTATCTGGAGATTAACACACGACTCATAGATCTCTTTGACCAAATACCAGCAACAACCCCCTCGACAACAAAAACACGCGACTCATGCGTGAACCCTGAGCCGACACCAATCACTTTACCAGAGGTCAGCTTGCCTCAGTTCGACGGTGCCTTCGAGAACTGGACTTATTCCTATGACACGTTCTCATCCCCAGTGGACCGCAATGAACATTTGACCGAAGTGCAAAAAGTCCAACACGAGTCGACGCATCAAGTCGAAGCTGTCCAACTCGAGATAGAATTATTAGACTCGGATGGACAATCGCGCGATCTCGAAATCAGAGAGCAATATGAAGATATATACGAGCGGCTAAGACGTAACCAACGTATCGCACGGCAAGCCCCGTCATCGAGACCGTGAACCAGTGAATCCGCTGCTGCTATGAAATCGCCACGAAATGTCTTCATTCAGCCAACCTCTCACGATCCACTGGACCGGAAGGAAGTGAATCCCGTCCAGGACAACAGGAATCAAACTCCGCCGACGGGGAACACCACTTTACATGTTACACCTGACATGGACATCATAGCAGAGAATCTTTCTCCGGGCCCTAACGTGAAGAATTCTCCATCGCCATGGCCGCGAGGAGCCACGCCTGCGAGTGACCCAGATCGAGATAATCTCCACGCTGTTACTACTATGACTAATCATTTAATTGTCGGTAGTTTTCAGAACGCGCCAGCTGATCTCAACACTCGTCCACTAAGCCCACAGATCACTACGTCGGACAAATCGCTGATTTGGTCTTTTGCGGATTGTTGGACTACGCCGGTACAACTACCAGCCATCAGCGAGAAGGCGCAATCCGAAGGGGTCAACGGGGGGAGCCTCATCCCTCAATCAACCATGACCTCCTCCACGTTTCCACAGCCGAAACAAGAACGAGGATGTCCAAATGATATGCAATACTTTCACGGGTCTGATGTTGCAGAAATACCATATAAGAAAGGCGAAACCTGCTCAAGGTCTTACCATGAAACAAGCTACGATACGTGGGACAAGACAACTCAATTGGGTCAGAACATCGAGGGGAGCTCAGGTCCCCAATCAAACACAAAACTCTGCGACGTTGTTTGAATCTGTACCATGCATCATCGGAGTTTCATTCAATGACACCTCGTGGGCCGAGGTGTTCCACGATACTTCATGGGCCAAGCTGTTTCACGACGCGTACTGGATCGTGAATTTCATCGCGCCCTCCGCGCGACGTCGAACCAGACTCCAGGACAGACGAATACCCTCAGCGCACCGGCCTTTCGGCTGTATCATCAAAATCCTCCTGGCGACCACGACATCTTCTGGACGGCCACAGTCCACACGGCAGCAACAATCAACAAGAAGGCGGATAGAAGATTTAATTAACTCTACCTCTACAGAATTTTGATCGGTACCCTCTCAACGGGGGGAGGATGTTACGCCACTCGGCTTAACACAGGCTGTATTTTCTAACCGTCACTCGCGGCCCTACAATGTCTCGGTGAGATCGTCTTATCTGACCGCCGGATCATATACAATGTATCGACGAGCGCATAGCTGTCGCCAAGCAGCGAGTTCTCGAAACGTCGAATTTGGTCCGTTACGTTTTCCACGCAAGAACAGACATACGTGATCATAGGCTCGAACGGTGGCGTGACCTAAGTATAGTGGGGATCGTCTTAAAGATGAGACAAAGAAATCATCTAAAGTCGATCAGTTCCTTGTGACGCGTCGAACGTTACACATTGAGTCAAAGATCTAACGCCGAATTTCTAACATTAAGTCTCATACCGTGCTACTCTATTATTGCAGCGTGATAAGTTATTAAGTGTTTATATCTATTCATTCGTGTATATTAAGTGTTGGAAATATAAATTTTAACTCTGTGAGCTACAGTGTTATCATACCTGAATCACCCCTATTATCTTAATCGAAATACGGGGATCGAACTATTCGTGGTGTCGATCATTCTGATCGTAACGGGAATTTACGACTCCCGTTGGCACGTATTCTAACGACCGCGTCTCCCCGCGATAGCTCGAAAATACAGTGAAGTAGGTTACAGAGTCTTATTAGTTGGGAAAATAACAATAGCGAGACATGTAGAGGTCATAGGAACTGACACAAAATATATCGGCTTTATGGAAAATTCATTCGATAAAGATAACGATGACATTGTGGATAATGATTTATTGGTAAACATGAATAGGGAAGAGTTAGAAAGTAGGGAAGATGAAAATGATAACAGTCTTGAAAGCATAAACATCCCTAGAAGATCTACACGTAATAAGAGAACTCCAGTAAGATATCCAGAAAAAGAAAACATTAGTGAAATCCATGCAAATTATTGTAGAGTAGATATCCCTTGTACATTTGAGGAGGCGATTTGTTGCGAAGATAGTGAAGATTGGAAACAAGCTATGGATAAGGAAATGGAATGCCTTTATAAGAATAAAACTTGGAAATTGGTAGAAAGGGTAAAAGGCAAAGACGTATTAGATGTAAAATGGGTTTACACGAGAAAATCAGATGACAGGTATAAGACTAGATTAGTGGTAAGAGGATTCCAACAAAGAAACATAGCCGATGACATATACTCCCCAGTAGCGAGTAATCAGACCTTTAAGATGTAGCGGTACTTGTCGACAAAAGTCATCATGGTTTTTGCCCAGCAAATCCGCTACACAAGAAACCGTGTTTACTCAAACACGAGCTAATTATAGATTTATCGACCTTAGGCGGTTCCGATCATTAGGCCAAATCCGTCGTTTTTGCCGTGACCATAGGCTCGTGAGTCAGCTACCCAAAAAACCAACAATTGTAAACAGGTCGCGAGCTCGGCGTCCGTTGGGACGTTTTGAGAACATTCTCGAAATTCAAATCCCAACGCCTGTCTTCAACTCCGTCGGATATAAATATAGCGGACAGGGTAGCGACGCGTTCTTAGTTACCGAGAGATTCGAGCAGCGACAATTAACCGATACTTCTTTGCGCCGATCGATTAGCGACCGCGAAACGAAACCGCAAGTATATTGTACGACTAGTGTAAGCATCGGGTATATTCTAATAAACTACGTAGTTAGATATATTCCGGTGTTTGTGTGAATTAATCGACACCTTATCACCTCAAGATATTGCTATCATATTGTTGTCAAAATGGATTAATTATTGAGCAAATGGATGTAGAAACTGCCTTTTTAAATGGTGAAGTAACCTCAGAGGTATATGTAAATCAACCAAAGGGATATGCGGACGGAACGAATAGAGTTTGTAAACTATCGAAAGCGCTGTATGGGTTAAAAGAAAGTCCAAGGGACTGGTATGAGTGTTTTGATAAGTATGTGACGAGATTAGGTTTTAAGAAGAATAACATAGAGTTGTGCCTATATACACATGGAGAGGGAGAAAATGTTGTTTATTTGCTAATGTATGTAGAAGATTTGCTAATTTGTAGTAAAAATAAATGGAAGATACAAAGGGTAAAGAAGTTATTAACTAATAGATTTGAAATGAAAGATTTAGGTGAAGTCAAAGAATAGAGAGGATATTGGCTACAAAAATTTAATTGGCGCATTGTTGTATATTAGTGTAAATACCAGACCCGATATAAGTTATAGTGTGAATTATTTGAGTAGATTTCAAGATTGTTGTAATGAGACACATTTTAAATATGCTTTGCGAATATTGAAATATCTGTACCGGACTAGAGATTTAAGATTAGATTATAAAAGGAATGAAAAATGTGAAACGATAGATTGTTATGTGGACGCTGATTGGGCAGGAGATCATTTAGATAGGAAATCGACTTCTGGATATGTAATTAGATTGTATGGAAATGTAATTTGTTGGAAGTCTAAAAAACAAAGGTGTGTGACAAAAGCCTCGACGTATGCAGAGTATGTAGCTCTATCGGAAGCGGTGAGTGAATTAATGTCTATTAGGGAAATTATGAAAATCTTCAATGTAAATCTAGACGATAACCCTGTAAAAATATATGAGGATAACTCTGGAGTGATAAGTATAGCAAAGCACGGAAATTTTACGAAAAATTCTAAACACATTGAAGTTCATTACCACTACGTTCTCGAATGCTTAAAGGAGAACAAGATAAACATACTTAAAGTAAGTACAGACGAAAATACTGCGGATATTTTTACGAAGGCACTGTGTAGAGAGAAATTCGAAAGGTTTAGGTCATGGATGAATGTAAACTAAGAGAAATGTAAATAAATAAGTGTTAAAGTTTCTGTTATGTAATTCGTCAAAGCATGTAAATACGATTAAGTGTACAGTATAAATGTAAGGAGGCGTGTTGGGAAAATGATACATTTACACTGTACATGTGAATGTGTGTGTAAGCGTCAGAGAACGTCCGGGTCTTGGTTGAGACAAAAGACAAGAGCCAGTCGTTAGAAGTATCTGGAAGAGTCGGTTGACAACAAGCGTGCGTGCGAGTAGGATTTTGAGGTCTTAAGAGTATAAGATATATGTATAGCAGTTGTGTGCTAAATAAAGGGAATTATTTGTATTTCCGAATCCATTCTATATCTTTTCAATTATGATTAGAGTTAGAGGCGCGAAACGAATCTTCATTTGGTTTAGACGTTGTAGTTATGCAATACAGCAGATATTTACTAGTGTAAATTTGATTGTTATACAATTTGACAAGTAGTCGTGGTAATTAGGTACTCGAGAAGCTAGTGACAATGATCCTGGGTTCAATAACAAAGCCGCGGACAACGGGATAACAGAATTCGTTTTCATCCTGATTCCAAGTTGTACCATACTTCCTTATCTACGGTATAGGTAGGACTGAGCAAACTCTTTGTCAAAACATAGAATATCCACCGAGTGTTAAGGCTCTTTGTATCTGGCTAATGTGACCTCACGAGAGAATGATTTTCCGGCACGATGATGCTGCAGAGGAAAACTATGGTGGGTGTGTCTAAGGGCACCAGAACATCGGATTCGTGGAGAAAAGACTTCGCTCGGAAGGCGATTGAAAGTGACGTTACTGTTAATTGGACAATTTCCATGTTGATGGTTAGAGAATAATGCTAGTAGCCCTTGAGGGAACGTTGCTAGCGGGAAGCGTCGTGCGTGGAAAAATAGATTTCACCTATCATCCCGTAGTTGGAACAAAGACTGTTTGCCTGTTTAGGACTGTTAAGGACTTTAATTAACTAAATCTTAAGGTTTATAATGGGTCCTCAGGCTAGCTAAACATATACTGTTGAGATGCGTTGACATCTGGCAATCATCTTATCCGACGGATAGAGTCTGCATGTGGCGAGACACGGAACAGAAACCGTTGGAATGTTTACTGTCACGAGCCGCTACGATTATTTCATTTAAGGACAGCTATAGAATTACTCCATGCCTTTATTAGACAAAACGTTCATCCCTTGACCGCGGCTACGTTCGGTGACTGGTTGTCGCCTCGAGGCCAAGTGCAGTATCGCAACTTTCGAACAATTACAATCGGACTGGATGGCTACAGTTGTTGAATTACAGCTATGGTAGAATCTAGATTACAATGTTACGGGATTTTCCCAAAATTCCAAACGGAAGGTTCCGGTGTTCTATCATCTCCGATTTATATTTATGCTTGATCTGTCTGGGACCAGTCTGGATATAGCGCAAACTGGCTGGCAAACGATGTATTTGGCAAGAAATGTGGAGTACCAGGCACATCGAATTGTCGACATATCAGCAACAGCAACGGAGATACGTGGAGTTGAATATTTGAGTCTGAATCTGCAAAACAACAATTACACTGCATATAACAGTGACCAGAGTCGATGTTCTGGCGCGCAACACATCTGCACTCCATCCCGCGCGGCTTGGCATCCAACGGTCCACGTGCCATCCTTCGAATCCTCCATAGGCCCAAGGACCCATCATAAAGCCGAAGTCCCAACTGCATTGTTCGCACATATGGTCTAAGTCAATCTGTTTGCCCGAAAAGACTTTCTAATTCTAGAAGTGTTTTCGGTCGGTTTTTAGAAAGGTCCTTGGGTTTATTACGCCCTCTTAAGAGTTACGGAGAAGGCGGGTATTGGCTTAACGAAAAAAGCGGACATCTACCTAACGGAAAATCTGAGATTTCCCATAAACAATGTCGCCTAGGACCCACGTTGGTAGGAGGCTTCTTCCTCCTCTCTTCCTTTCTAACATTAGTCATAACCAATCGGCATCGCGGAACATTGCCCTCACTTTCCTAACTAACAATGTAATCAACGAATCCGCGTTCTTCGCTCAACGGGCACACCAATACCGAGCTTCGTACTCACACCAGAATAAACTTTAGAGTTACATCATCTCTCACGGTGACTAGAGTTCCTGCAATCCCTATAACTCTTACCGTTCCTATACCTCTCAGAGTTCCATCGTCTCTCGCGGTGACTAAAGTTCCTGCAATCCCTATAACTTTCACCGTTCCTATATCTCTAAGAGCCTCCTATTTCTCTCACAGTATCCAGAAGTCCGACAGCTCCTACAGCTCTCACGGACCTGGAGCTCCTATAGCTCACACTCTCATCTAAGAATAATCCATCTCTTCGTTATCTGTATCTTAAGCAACGGCGTTCTTACTCAGTGTGATTGTATAAATCGCTGGAAATACATATATTTTTTATAACTTTGTGACTCCCAGTATTATACCACAACGACTACACCTATTATCCTAAGCGAAATACGGGGATCGAACTATCCGTGGTGTCGATTATTCCAATCGTAACGGGAATTTACGACTCCCATTGACGCGTATTCAAACGACCGCGTCTCCCCGCGATAGCTCGAAAATACAGTCGACATAGCGCAAACCGAATAAGTACTGTATTTGGCTGTAATTGTGGAGTATAGCGCGCATCGCATTTGCGACATTCGTATCCAATAGCAGCGCTGATACGTTGGTTTGAACATTTAGGCATGAATATACAAAACAGCAATTACGCTGAATCTGTCAGTGACCAGAGAAGACGTCAGATAGAAGAGAAGATAGAATCGGAAGATGTGCACTGTGCTCACCAGCAAATCAGGAGCACAACCCTCACCGAATTGTCGTCACATCTGCCACAGAAACGGAGATACGTTGCTTTCGATATTCAAGCATGAATATGCTAAACTGCAATTATGGTGTATTTGACAGGGACAAGAGTGAACATAACGCTAAACTACTGATGTGAGCTGTATATGACATCAGATGACAAATATAACGCGCACCGAATTGTCTGTAAGTGTGCCATAGAAACGGAGATCCGTTGGTTCGAATATTTAATACTGAATATGTAACACTGCAAATACGCAGGGTTCGGCTGGGTCCCGATTTTACATGCATCAAACGGGATAACATGCACTGTGCTTGGCAGCAAATTTGGAGTATAACGAGCCTCTAATTGTAGCCATATGTGCCATAGAATCGGAGATACGTCGGATGAATACTTAATCCTGAATATACGAAACTGCAACTACGCTGGATCTGGCTGGGTCCAGATTTTACATAGAGTAAACCGGATGATCTGCACGGCACTTGGCATCAGATGTGGAATATAACGCGCATCGTATGACCAATGTTTCTGCAAAACAAGCGGAGATACCTTGATTCGAATATGTAAGCATTAATATCCAAAACTGCAATCACGCTGGATTTCTCCGAGTCCAGTCTTGACAGTGTGCAAACGGGCTGATGTGTGCTGTATTTGGCAGCAAATGTGGAGTATAACATGCATCCTATTGTCGACGTAGCTACAATGGATACGGAGATACTTTCACTTGAATAACTAGGCTTGAATATGCAAAACTACAAATACGCTGGATTTGACTCGGTCCGGATTTAACACGGCTTAAACCAGATGAAGCGCTCTGCGTATGGCAGTCACTGTGGAATATAACGCGCATCGTATTGTCGACATATGTGCTATGGAATCGGAGTCACGTTGATTTGAATATCTAAGCCTGAACATAAAAATTGCATTTGGGCTGGATTTTGCAGGGACCAGAGTTGACACAGCACAGACCGGCTGATTTGGCATCATATGTGGAGTATTCTGCGCATCGAATAGGCGACATAGAAACCAAGATGCGTTCATTTGAATATGTAATATTTGAAAATTTCTCCAGAAAATGCATAATTGCGTATACGCTTAGTTTGGCTGCGCCCACACGTTACATAGCTCAAACCAGGTAATATACATTGTGTTTGGCAGCAAAAGTGGCGTATATCGCGCATCGAATTGTCGGCATAACTGCAATGCAAACGGCGATACGGTGATTTGAATAATTAATCATGAATATGTAAAGCAGCAATTTCGCTAGGTTAGACAGAAACCGGAGTTGACATGGTACAAACCAGGAGATGTGCGGTGCACATGACATCGGATGTGAAATGTAACGGGCATCGCTTTGTCGCCATATGTGCAATAGAAACGGAGATACATTCATTTGAATATGTTAACCTTAATTTGTAAAACTGCAGTTAAGCTTGATATGTCGAGGACCAGAGATGATATAATAGCACGAGCCAGTAGATGTGAGCTGTATTTGGCAGGCAATGAGAAGTATATCTCGCATCTAATTGACGACAAATCTGCAATTGCAGCGGTGATACATTGTAGTTAATATTCAATAATGGGCCTATTACGATACCGATAGTATTAGCGTGACTGAAACACATTGCCGTCTCAGTAAAACCATTTTATTTCAAGCTTCACGCTACAGTTCTGAATCCGGACAAGACCGATTCAAGTTCTCGCAAGAGCAAGCAGTCAAATTAAGGTACTTACACGAGTTAGAGTCTAATACATTTTATGGGTCCAACATCGATGGGGCGATTTCGCGTCGAAATTTTCAGAGGACAGCGTAACCTTCCAACGACGACCGCCGTACGAGCAGCGGATAAACTTATTTCGTGCCTTAGGTTGCCCTCACCACGTCCTCTACTTCTTGATTCTTGGTTGGTTGCTTTAGCGGCTGCAGGTCCGAGAAATTACATCTTGATCCGCTTTGTCGTATGTCGCATGTGACGTCTCACTTTCCGCCGTAGACACTTGTCGGATCTACATACGTTGAACCATTTGCGCGAGACAAGCGCGGCGCTCTGCAGGGACGAGGGATCCAATTTTCGAAGTATCAAGTGCGAAACCTCCAGTGGTAGTTCGGAAGTGATATCTACCTTACTTGGCACGAACAAACCAACGACGCGTAGTAGAGATCTAAAAAAAACTCCATGTTGCTTCTACTGTTGCGCGAGCACGACCGACGGTCTGGCTAAGAGTGGAGGCTTATATATGTGCTGCTCGTCACGGTGCACTTCGAGTTCCGGTTCCGGGTGAGAGTGCTGGTCAGGCAGAATCGATGGTATGTGCATGTATTTTCACTTACATCGGGTTCACATTCTGGTTAGAGTTAGAGGCGCGAAACGAATCTTCATTTGGTTTAGACGTTTGTAGTTATGCAATAGAGCAGATATTTACTAGTGTAAATATGATTGTTATATAATTGGCAAGTAGTCGTGGTGATGAGGTACTCGAGAAGCTAATGACAATGATCCTGGGTTCAATAACAAAGCCGTGGTCAACGGGACAACAGAATTCGTTTTCATCCTGATTCCAAGTTGTACCATACTTCCTTATCTACGGAATAGGTAGGACTGAACAAACTCTTTGTCAAAACATAGAATATCCACCGAGTGTTAAGGCTCTTTGTAACTGGCTAATGTGACCTCACGAGAGAATGATTTTCCGGCACGATGATGCTGCAGAGGAAAACTATGATGGGTGTGTCTAAGGGTACCAGAACATCGGATACGTGGAGAAATGACTTCGCTCGGAAAGAGATTGAAAGAGACGTAACCGTTAATTGGACAATTTCCATGTTGATGGTTAGAGAAGGATGCTAGTAGCCCTTGAGGGAAAGTTGCTAGCGGGAAGCGTCGTCCGTGGAAAAATAGATTTCACCTATCATCCCGTAGTTGAAACAAAGACTGTTTGCCTCTTTAGGACTGTTAAGGACTTTAATTAACTAAATCTTAAGGTTTACAATGGGTCCTCAGGCTAGCTAAACATATACTGTTGAGATGCGTTGACATCTGGCAATCATCTTATCCGACGGATAGAGTCTGCATGTGGCGAGTCACGGGACAGAAACCGTTGGAATGTTTACTGTCACGTGCCGCTACGATTATTTCATTTAAGGACAGCTATAGAATTAATCCATGCCTTTATTAGACAAAACGTTCATCCCTTGACCGCGGCTACGTTCGGTGACTGGATGTCGCCTCGAGGCCAAGTGCAGTATCACAAGTTTCGAACAATTACAATCGGACTAGATGACTACGATTGTTAAATTACAGCTATGGTAGAATCTAGATTACAATGTTACGGGATTTTCCCAAAATTCCAAACGGAAGGTTCCGGTGTTCTATCATCTCCGATTTATATTTATGCTTGATCTGTCTGGGACCAGTCTGGATATAGCGCAAACTGGCTGGCAAACGATGTATTTGGCAAGAAATGTGGAGTACCAGGCACATCGAATTGTCGACATATCAGCAACAGCAACGGAGATACGTGGAGTTGAATATTTGAGTCTGAATCTGCAAAACAACAATTACACTGCATATAACAGTGACCAGAGTCGATGTTCTGGCGCGCAACACATCTGCACTCCATCCCGCGCGGCTTGGCATCCAACGGTCCACGTGCCATCCTTCGAATCCTCCATAGGCCCAAGGACCCATCATAAAGCCGAAGTCCCAACTGCATTGTTCGCACATATGGTCTAAGTCAATCTGTTTGCCCGAAAAGACTTTCTAATTCTAGAAGTGTTTTCGGTCGGTTTTTAGAAAGGTCCTTGGGTTTATTACGCCCTCTTAAGAATTACGGAGAAGGCGGGTATTGGCCTAACGAGAAAAGCGGACATCTACCTAACGGAAAATCTGAGATTTCCCATAAACAATGTCGCCTAGGACCCACGTTGGTAGGAGGCTTCTACCTCTTCTCTTCCTTTCTAACATTAGTCATAACCAATCGGCATCGCGGATCATTGCCCTCACTTTCCTAACTAACAATGTAATCAACGAATCCGCGTTCTTCGCTCAAAGGGCACACCAATACCGAGCTTCGTACTCACATCAGAATAAACTTTAGAGTTACATCATCTCTCACGGTGACTAGAGTTCCTGCAATCCCTATAACTCTTACCGTTCCTATATCTCTCAGAGTTCCATCGTCTCTCGCGGTGACTAAAGTTCCTGCAATCCCTATAACTCTCATCGTTCCTATATCTCTAAGAGCCTCCTATTTCTCTCACAGTATCCAGAAGTCCGACAGCTCCTACAGCTCTCACGGACCTGGAGCTCCTATAGCTCACACTCTCATCTAAGAATAATCCATCTCTTCGTTATCTGTATCTTAAGCAACGGCGTTCTTACTCAGTGTGATTGTATAAATCGCTGGAAATACATATATTTTTTATAACTTTGTGACTCCCAGTGTTATACCACAACGACTACACCTATTATCCTAAGCGAAATACGGGGATCGAACTATCCGTGGTGTCGATTATTCCAATCGTAACGGGAATTTACGACTCCCATTGACGCGTATTCAAACGACCGCGTCTCCCCGCGATAGCTCGAAAATACAGTCGACATAGCGCAAACCGAATAAGTACTGTATTTGGCTGTAATTGTGGAGTATAGCGCGCATCGCATTTGCGACATTCGTATCCAATAGCAGCGCTGATACGTTGGTTTGAACATTTAGGCATGGATATACAAAACAGCAATTACGCTGAATCTGTCAGTGACCAGAGAAGACGTCAGATAGAAGAGAAGATAGAATCGGAAGATGTGCACTGTGCTCACCAGCAAATCAGGAGCACAACCCTCACCGAATTGTCGTCACATCTGCCACAGAAACGGAGATACGTTGCTTTCGATATTCAAGCATGAATATGCTAAACTGCAATTATGGTGTATTTGACAGGGACAAGAGTGAACAAAACGCTAACCTACTGATGTGCGCTGTATATGACATCAGTTGTCAAATATAACGTGGACCGAATTGTCTGCAAGTGTGCCATAGAAACGGAGATTCGTTGGTTGGAATATTTAATACTGAATATGTAAAGCTGCAAATACGCAGGGCTCGGCTGGGTCCCGATTTTACATGCATCAAACGGAATAACGTGCACTGTGTGTGGCAGCAAATTTGGAGTATAACGAGCCTCTAATTGTAGCCATATGTGCAATAGAATCGGAGATACGTCGGTTTGAATACTTAATCCTGAATATACGAAACTGCAACTACGCTGGATCTGGCTGGGTCCAGATTTTACATAGCGTAAACCGGATGATGTGCACTGTACTTGGCATCAGATGTGGAATATAACGCGCATCGCATGGCCAATGTTTCCGGAAAACAAGCGGAGATACCTTGATTCGAATATGTAAGAATTAATATCCAAAACTGCAATTTCGATGGATTTCTCCGAGTCCAGTCTTGACAGTGTGCAAACGGGCTGATGTGTGCTGTATTTGGCAGCAAATGTGCAGTATTACGTACATCCTGTTGTCGACGTACCTACAATGGATACGGAGATACTTTCACTTGAATAACAAGGCTTGAATATGCAAAACTACAAATACGCTGGATTTGACTCGGTCCGGATTTAACACGGGTTAAACCAGATGAAGCGCTCTGCGTATGGCAGTCAATGTGGAATATAAAGCGCATAGTATTGTCGACATATGTGCTATTGAATCGGAGTAACGTTGATTTGAATATTTAAGCCCGAACATACAAAATTGCATTTGGGCTGGATTTTGCAGGGACCAGAGTTGACACAGCGCAAACGAGCTGATGGGCAATGTAACTGCAGCAAATGCGGAGTACAAGGCGTATGGAATTGTCGACATATGTGCAAAAGAAGCGGCGAATCTTTGAATGCAATATTTAAGCATTAACAACAAAAACTACAATTACGCTGGATTTTACAGGGTCCAGAGTTGACATAGCACAGACCGGCTGATTTGGCATCATATGTGGAGTATTCTGCGCATCGAATAGGCGACATAGAAACCAAGATACGTTCATTTGAATATGTAATATTTGAATATTTCGCCCGAAAATGCATAATTGCGTATACGCTGAGTTTGGCTGCGCCCACACGTTACATAACTCAAACCAGGTAATATACATTGTGTTTGGCAGAAAAAGTGGCGTATATCGCGCATCGAATTGTCGGCATATCTGCAATGCAAACGGCGATACGGTGATTTGAATAATTAATCATGAATATGCAAAGCACCAATTTCGCTAGGTTTGACAGAGACCGGAGTTGACATGGTACAAACCAGCAGATGTGCGGTGCACATGACATCGGATGTGAAATGTAAAGGGCATCGCTTTGTCGCCATATGTGCAATAGAAACGGAGATACATTCATTTGAATATGTTAACCATAATTTGTAAAACTGCAATTACGCTTGATATGTCGAGGACCTGAGATGATATAATAGCACGAGCCAGCTGATGTGAGCTGTATTTGGCAGGCAATGAGGAGTATATCTCGCATCTAATTGACGACAAATCTGCAACTGCAGCGATGATACATTGTAGTTAATATTCAATAATGGGCCTATTACGATACAGATAGTATTATCGTGACTGAAACACATTGCCGTCTCAGTAAAACCATTTTATTTCAAGCTTCGCGCTACAGTTCTGAATCAGGACAAGACCGTTTCAAGTTCTCGCAAGAGCAAGCAGTCAAATTAAGGTATTTACACGAGCTAGAGTCTAATACATTTTATTGGTCCAACATCGATGGGGCGATCTCGCATCGAAATTTTCAGAGGACCGCGTAACCTTCCAACGACGACCGCCGTACGGGCAGCGGATAAACTTATTTCGTGCCTTAGGTTGCCCTCACCGCGTCCTCTACTTCTTGATTCTTGGTTGGTAGCTCTAGCGGCTGCAGGTCCGAGAAATTGCATCTTGACCCGCTTTCTCGAATGTCGCATGTGACGTCTCACTTTCCGCCGTAGACACTTGTCGGATCTACAAACGTAGAACCATTTGCGCGAGACAAGCGCGGCGCTCTGCAGGGACGAGGGATCCAATTTTCGAAGTATCAAGTGCGATACCTCCAGTGGTAGTTCGGAAATGATATCTACTTTACTTGGCACGAACAAACCAACGACGCGTAGTAGAGATCTAAAAAATTCCATGTTGCTTCTACTGTTGCGCGAGCACGACTGACGGTCTGGCTAAGAGTGGAGGCTTATATATGTGCTGTTCGTCACGGTGCACTGCGAGTTCCGGTTCCGGGTGAGAGTGCTGGTCAGGCAGAATCGATGGTATGTGCATGTATTTTCACTTACATCGGGTTCACATTATGATTAGAGTTAGAGGCGCGAAACGGATCTTCATTTGGTTTAGACGTTGTAGTTATGCAATAGAGCAGATATTTACTAGTGTAAATTTGATTGTTATATAATTTGACAAGTAGTCGTGGTAATTAGGTACTCGAGAAGCTAATGACAATGATCCTGGGTTCAATAACAAAGCCGCGGTCTACGGGATAACAGAATTCGTTTTCATCCTGATTCCAAGTTGTACCATACTTCCTTATCTACGGTATAGGTAGGACTGAACAAACTCTTTGTCAAAACATAGAATATCCACCGAGTGTTAAGGCTCTTTGTAACTGGCTAATGTGACCGCACGAGAGAATGATTTTCTGGCACGATGATGCTGCAGAGGAAAACTATGATGGGTGTGTCTAAGGGCACCAGAACATCGGATACGTGGAGAAATGACTTCGCTCGGAAAGAGATTGAAAGTGACGTTACTGTTAATTAGACAATTTCCATGTTGATGGTTAGAGAAGGATGCTAGTAGGCCTTGAGGGAACGTTGCTAGCGGGAAGCGTCGTCCGTGGAAAAATAGATTTCACCTATCATCCCGTACTTGAAACAAAGACTGTTTGCCTGTTTCGGACTGTTATGGACTTTAATTAACTAAATCTTAAGGTTTATAATGGGTCCTCAGGCTAGCTAAACATATACTGTTGAGATGCGTTGACATCTGGCAATCATCTTATCCGACGGATAGAGTCTGCGTGTGGCGAGTCACGGGACAGAAACCGTTGGAATGTTTACTGTCACGTGCCGCTACGATTATTTCATTTAAGGACAGCTATAGAATTACTCCATGCCTTTATTAGACAAAACGTTCATCCCTTGACCGCGGCTACGTTCGGTGACTGGATGTCGCCTCGAGGCCAAGTGCAGTATCACAAGTTTCGAACAATTACAATCGGACTAGATGACTACGATTGTTAAATTACAGCTATGGTAGAATCTAGATTACAATGTTACGGGATTTTCCCAAAATTCCAAACGGAAGGTTCCGGTGTTCTATCATCTCCGATTTATATTTATGCCTGATCTGTCTGGGACCAGTCTGGATATAGCGCAAACTGGCTGGCAAACGATGTATTTGGCAAGAAATGTGGAGTACCAGGCATATGGTATTGTCGACACATTTCCAACAGTAACGGAGATGCGTGAATTTGAATATTTAATAATGTATATTAAAAACTGCAAGTACCTGGATTTGAATCTATACTGATCTTATATAGCGTAATTCGTATAATCTGCACTGTATTTATCTGTATTTATACAAAGTTGCAATGCTGTTGATTCCTTCATATACATCTGATCAAATTTTGTAATTATTTTGTAAACAGTGTCTTGATCACCAACAAATTCTAATTACTCATTTGTTATACTACAATAGATGTAGTTCATCGCCCATTGATTCTTTTCATCCCAATTATCTTTCGCATCCGTGTACATTTTCTCTCGTGTATCCAATTCATAACATTTTTTACACTTTAAATACATTAATATTCTTTTCTTCCACGCTTTGTAATCACGTACATCGAATACTTGCATTTTAGTTTTATCGTCCATTGGCATCTTGATTCGTCTTTTCATCTTCACCCTTTTTTCAAAAATAGTTCTCCTCACTATACAGATTTCTTTTATCTGCTCCGCCAACAGCCTTTTTATCTCTTCAGAACATATTTCCAATTCTTTCAAAATGAACCTTTTTTACACATTCACGCTCGGTTACACGTGGTCCCATAACCTTAAATCTCGTCAACCACGATTTTTGCTACCATGTTGAGAATTGTGCATCCTGGTGGCCGAAATATTGTACGCTGGCCATTACTATTAACGTAGACACATATTTACTTTATAAACGATTTCTAGAATATTTATCAATGTACACTTGCGCGTGTCTCAGCACTTTTATTCAAATCCGACCTTTTGAAGACTGTTAACCGATAGAACTGTTTACATTCGTCTGTTTCTCGCGCACACACATATCTCCACACAGTGATATCCCGTTACAAAGATCTCCACTACGCACTGTACCTAGTCCAGCACAAAAATTATACATATTTCAATATTTATGAAATATGTATTTCCAACAACTTTGTACAACAACACAAGTTAGTAACTCCGCCGTTTAAGATATTGGTGACAAAGAAATGGATTGGTCTTATATGAGTGAATCCGGGTAGATATATTGACTGATCTGAAAACCTAGATTGAGTATGCATAGATAGGTGGTTTTCGAAGAAGTCATGGGTGTCAAGATATAACTCGAATTCCCCTCTTACATACTTACGGAGGAAAGATCGGTATGTAGGTAATTTTTGAACAAGGGAAGCTGATTCGTTGTTCACACTTTTTGTTATGAAAAGGGAGGACAAGGATTCGCGATACCCATTGGGTATGATCAGCGTTAATGAATGAAGATAGGAGGAGTAAGCATCCTACCACCGTGGCTCATGGATGACCTTGTTCATGAGAAAATCCACACATTTTCATCAGATATATTTAATATTATATAATTTTAATATAATATAATTTAATATTATATAATTATATATAGTTTAATATTATATAATTACCGGTTTTCCCATTATATAACTACCAGCTTTTCCGCAGTTTCTAAGAGCGCACAATAAACATAAGGACTTTTCTAAGAAATACACATCAATCAAAAACATTTATGAAATTGGATGTGCAAGATGAAAGGGACCATCTAGAATTACTTAAAAAGTCTAAGTTTATGGTGGGTCCTTAGGTTTGATGAGGGTGTAAGTAACAAATGACGGCACTATGACAATGGTCTCGGTTCCGGCAACGTTTTCGCGGTCAACGGATGCTGAACTCTACACTACGTTAGCGTCTAAGTTGCACTACATGTTAGAGCAAGGAGCAATTACTACGTATAAGAAAGACAGGTCGATTGCTGATGAGATCGCACTAGAGAGTGCCGTCTCTCAATCACGGCGACGCTGTCCTGGAAAACTATGATGGGTGTGCCTAAGGTCACAACATCATCGGATTCGTGGAGAAATGTCTTCGTTCGGAAAGTGAGGGAAATTGGCGTTACTGTTAATTGGTCAATTTCCATGTTGGTGGTTAGGGAAGGGTGCTAGCCGCCCTCAAGAGAGAGTTCGAGAAGAGGAAGCGTCGATCGTGAGAAACATAGATTTCTCCTATTTTCTCGTAGTTGGAACGAGGACTGTTTGTCGGTTTGAAGGACTTTAGTTAAACAAATCTTAAGGTTTATAGCGGGTCCTCGTACTAGCTGCTCATGTATTTACTCAAATAATAGAGTCTGCGTGTGGCGAGCCACGGGACAGAAATCGTTGAAATGCTTACCGTCGTGCCCCGTCCCAAGTATTTCTTTTAAGGAGAGCTATAGAGTTACTTCATGCCTTTGTTAGACAAAACGTTCATCCCTTGACCGCGACTACGTTCGGCGACTGACTGTCTCCTCGAGTCCGAGCTCACTATCATAAATCTCTGTAGCGGCACTCGACAGCAAACTTCCCAACGGTTTCTGTCCCGTGCCTCGCTACACAAGGACTCTACCTTTCGAACAGATGATTGCCAGATGTCTGTCAGATACACTCTCACCGAATATTTACAGCGAGCCTAAGGACCCGCTATAAATCTTAGGATTCATGCAGCTAAGATTCCCTAAGGGAAAAACAGTCTTTGTCTGAATAGTCCCTACACATACCACCCACATACGGGAAATCTGCTTTTTCTCACGTACGACGCTCCTCGCTAGCAACTTTCTCTCAAGGGCAGCTGTCATCCCTTTCCAAGAACCAACTCACAATTTAACAGCGACGTCCCTTTCCCTCACTCTCTGAACTAACACTTTTCTTAACGAATCCGATGATCCCGTATCCTTAGACACACCCAAACACAGTTTTCCTAAGGAGCATCATCGCCACACAAATTCATTCTGTTCTATCGCGAGCCGCGAGGCAAGTTGGAAGACTCCTTCTGGATTGTTTGTCCGCAGTCGTACGTAATAGCGAATCTGAATCTCTCGACGTACGTGCAATCGTCTCGACTCGAACCACCGCGTAAAGTATCGCGCCGAGCTTGAACTTGTAATCTTGAATCGATAATTGTACCGTGCTTTCGGCGCGCTAGTGTATACCACGAACACAAGCAAATAAACAGTTATTGTTAAACAATACCGAGTGATTCTTCTATACCTATCACGCACGTCACCTCATCTCAAATAAGTACAGTCGGATCGAATGACAACAGTTTCATAATACGGCTATGGTGAAGTCTAAGTTACAGTACTAGGGGTCTTCCCAAAGTTCCGAAGGGAAGTTTCAGGCGTTCTTTCATCTCCGACACGGCCATTCTGACTATCACACGTCCTCCTGTGTAACTAAAATATTGAGTTTCCTATCATTAGACTCGATACAATTAACATTATTCACAATTTATCTAGATGTTCGAATAAGGCAAGGGTCCAGTGTAGCAACAAATCCTGTTCGGAGATTTGGCAGCAAAAAAAATAAAAGATTATGAAAATTAGTAGCGTTATAGTTAGTATCCAAGGTGATAGTTGCATCCTGCAGGTTATCAGTCGGATCGTAACGGCATGATGGACCATTTTCGATTTCGCACTCCAAAGGATCTCGGTCTTCTAGATCGTGTGAGCACATAGAGTTTCGTTCCACGATCTCACTGGGCCTTATCATATTGTCACCCCGAAAAGCATGCAAGTCGCATCGCATGTTCTCACTGAGCCTTATCATACTGTTACAATGAAAAGCGTGTGAGCCACATCACACGTTCTCTCTGAGCTGTATCACACTGTTACCATGAAAAGCGTGTGAGCCACATCACACGTTCTTTCTGAGCTTTATCACACTGTTACCATGAAATGAAAAGCGTGCGAACTCGCTCTGCCGGGTGTTATTGGCATAGTGCAATTAATCTTCCGAGATCGAAGTACTCATATCGTCATGGCCACTGTTATGGCCTTCACTACAGACATCCAATTCGGCATGGGTGCAACCATCTGGCATTTTCCTCAACATGTCGTGACTATACTTGAACGATCGCTTACCGTTTAATACCTTTAAGATATACATGCCTCCTTCCAAAACTTCTGCTATTACAAATGGACCTCTAAATTTTGGATCTAATTTGGTTTGATTTCGTTCCGCATTTTGCGTAATACGAAATCACCGAGGTTAAACCTAACCGCTTTAGCTTTAGTTTTGTCAAATCCATCCTCATCATACCTAGCACTAGTTTCCATCCCCTTTATTGCCTGTCGTCTTATATTGGAGATATCGATACTTTTGATGTTATCGGGTAACAACAGATCGTACGGTCTTGTCGTTCTACCTATTAGTAGTTCAAATGAGCTCGAGTTTGTCACGCGGTTGGTGGTGCAATTCAAAGCCAACTGTATTTCCCCAATCGCGTCTTGCCACGGCCGTCCGGTCGTTTCCACTACCGTGAACATAATTTTCAATGCACCCGTAACACGCTCTACCTGTCCATTGGCTCTACTAGCACCGGTCGCTATCAAGTGAACTTTAATTCGTTTGCTTTCGCAGAATTCTCGAAATTCCTTACCCTTAAAACATATTCCCTGATCTGCTATTATCCGGCAGGGCCTCCCGAATAAAAATATAGCGGATTTAAGCGCTTTAATGGTGTTAAGGGAATCTATCTTACGAGTATGATGCAGGTACACGAATTTAGTGAAGACGTCGATCAAAACAATGACGTGCTCCTTTGAATCGCTTTTACCATTCAACTTGCCTGTTATGTCCATGTGGACCGTATGCCAGGGTATGCTGGTCTTAGGTATAGGATGCAGTTCGGCTTGTATCTCACCTAAACTAGCTTTCGAATCTTGACAAGCATGACAGTTCTCAATGAATCGGCGAACGTTCTTCGCCATCCCTTCGAATCAGTAATATTCGTATGGTTTCTCGAGCGTTTTCTCCCAACCTTAGTGCATAATTGACTGGTGCACACGGTTAATAACACACTATCTAAAACCACTTGGGACTATAGGTAAACAAAGAGTCCTGCCGTTTCTTTGTATCCTACGGTAAATAGTACCGGACCGTAATTCGTATGTATTCGCGATGTCTCCCGCGAGCGCATCGTTTTGCGATCCTTGACGCATCCTTGACGATTTCCAAGATTTGAGAATCACGACGTTGTTCCGCTAACAGCCAATCTTCCGAAATTTCTGCCAGATTAACTATTTTCTCTTTGATTTTGTCGAATTTAATAGGGTCAACGCCTGTGCGGTTTCGCGAAAAGAAATCTACGTGAGCCGTTCGTTTACTTTCCCGATACATAATGTCATAAATAAAAGTCTGCAAGTAAGCCCATCACCTATGGTCCCTGTCATTTAAATGTACTTTATTACTCAGCGCTTTCTACGAGTTGCAATCCGTGATGACAAGAAATTTCCGTCCATGTAGATAGTGACGGAAATGTTTTACGGCTTTTACGATAGCTAATGTTTCGAGTTCATAGGAGTGATATCTGGATTCCGCGGGGCTGGTTCTATTATTGTAATACTCTATTACCTTGATCTTACCTTCGGCTTGATGCGTCAAAATCGCCCCGTAACTCTCCGAGCTAGCATCAGTATGTAGTTCTATCGGGTAATTGGGGTTGAATATCATTAGCACCGGCGCGTCGGTCAGGACGGAAACTACCTGTTGTCTTATTTTCTCGTGTCTATCTGTCCAAGTTATACTTCTGTTATCTGAGATGAGCGCGTACAGGGATGAGCGCGTAGTTTCCTCGTCTGTGAGAATTTAGGGATGAACTGTGTGACGGTCGTTGGCACAGGTAAAGAACTTAAGGTGTGTATTTTACCCGGGTCGGGACGAACTTCTCCGTTATGAATTACATATCTCAAATAGAGCACCGATGTCCTTAAGAGAACGTTTCGCAAAGTTAAAAGAGAATCCGGCTTTTACGAGGGTATCTAATACGGTGTTTCAATCTTTCTAAAGCTTGATCTATCGAGTCGCCAATAATTAGGACGTTATCGAAATAAATAACAACGTACGAATGAGCGAGGTCGCCTGGGGCGTTGCGAATGGCCCTCCGAAAGACGGACGGTGCAATTTTTCAGTCCAAACGGCATCGTTATCTATTCATATTGTCTGCCGGGGGTAACGAACGCTGTATACTCCGCTGAATTAGGATAAATAGGAATTTGGTGAAACCCGCTGACCATGTCCAGGCTAATAAAGTATCTCGCCTCTTGCAATCTCGCGACTTGATCCGCAATAAGGAGTAAAGGGTACCGATCCGCGACCATATTTTGACTTAGATCTCGGGAACCTGCTCATAATCTATCTGAGCCGTTTTTCTTCTTCACGAGTTACGTAGGGCTCGCAAATGGCGAATTACTAGGCCTTATGATCTTTGCATTAATTAAAACGCTTGTTTTCTCACGTACCGCTCTTCGCTTCTCCTCGCTAATTCTATAAGAACTTCCTCGTACGGTGGTGTTAGGATCAATTAATCGTATTTCTAACCGGCCTGTATTTGCGCGAATACGTAGGAAACCCGTAACGAATGAATCTTTGAATTTGACGAGAAGAGAAATTGATCGACTTTTATTATTACCATGTACATCAGTGTCAACTTCATTAACGACGATCTCGTTTGAAGTGGTTTCATTACAGACATTAATTATTTTTGTTTTACACATAGCGAGGCTATTTTGTGTAATGTTACGTCAAAACCCAGACTTAGAGTTCCGCAACTAATCATATTTTAAATAACTATCAGGAAGGACATGAGAAATTATCTTCGATGTAAAAATCATTAATACACACGATGAACAAATAGGTGGCATTTGTTTAATACAGGTATTCCCTACTCCTCGCATTACTAATATGTCAGTCATTCCTTTGTCAGAAAATCTCGAGGCCGTGGACTCTTTAATTAGTGAACGCTCTGCTCCCGAATCGGAGTAAAATGGAAACGATTTACCCAGATGACATGATCTATCTGTTGATGCCTCCAGTACGCACGAGTCGACTCGCCACTCGTTATTGAAATTATAGTTTCCCTCCATAATCAGGTTGGCAGCTGCGCCCCATGCAGCGGAGTCGGAGCACGCGATTTTAAGGGATAAAACGTGGTAGCGAAAAATTGTTAGGTTTCAGACTCGATTTTTGCACTAGCGACTGAATTACTTGCGCACGATGGTCTTAAGTGCTAGCACTGTTATAGTCGGCACTGATCCCACTTCAGATGTCGGGTTGGCGTTAAGATTAGAGTTAGGGTTAAGGACGTGAAACGAATCCCTATTGGCGCTAGACGTAATGATTATGCAATAGAGGTGATATTTACTAGTGCAAATATGACTATGATGGAATTGGACAAGTAATCGCGATAATTAGATACTCGAGAAGCTAATGACAATGATCCTAGGCGCAATAACGAATCAGCGGTCAACGGGATGACGAACTCTACTTTTCTTTAGCGTCTAAGTTGTACTCAATGTTAATGCATGGGGCAATCACTACGTATCAGAGGGTTACTTGAATCGTTGTCGTGATCGTACGGGGAGTGGTTCTCCATCACGGTAACGCTGTCGAGGAAAACTATGGGTGTGCCTAAGGGCACGAAATCATCGGATTCGTGGAGATAATTCTTCGTTCGGAAAGTGAGGGAAATTGGCGTTACTGTTAATTGGTCAATTTCCATGTTGGTGGTTAGGGAAGGTTGCTAGCCGCCCTTAAGAGCTTCGAGAAGAGGTAGCGTCGTTCGTGAGAAAAATAGATTTCTCCTATTTTCTCGTAGTTGGAACGAGGACTGTTTGTCGGTTTGAAGGACTTTAGTTAAACAAATCTTAAGATTCATAGCCGGTCCTCGGGCTAGCTGAACATGTACTGTGTAGACGTGTCGACATCAGGTAATCATCTTACTCAAAGAATAGAGTCTGCGTGTGGCGAGCCACGGGACTGAAATCGTTGAAATGCTTACCGTCGTGCCCCGTCCCAAGTATTTCTTTTAAGGAGAGCTATAGCGTTACTTCATGCCTTTGTTAGACAAAACGTTTATCCCTTGACCGCGACTACGTTCGGCGACCGGTTGTCGCCTCTAGCCCGAGCTCACTATCATAAATCTCACATAAGTACAGTCGGATCGAATGACAACAGTTTCATAATACGGCTATGGTGAAATCTAAATTACAGTACTAGGAGTCTTCCCAAAATTCCGAAGGGAAGGTTCCGGTGTTCTTTCATCTCCGACATATGCATGCTTGATCTGCCTGGGACCAGTGTGGATATAGCGCAAACTGGCTGGTAAGCGATGTAGTTGGCAAGAAATGTGGAGTAGCAGGCACATCGAATTATCGACATATCAGCAATAGCAACGGAGAAACGTTGAGTTGAATACTTGAGTCTGAATGTGCGAAACTACAATTTCACTGCATATAACAGGAACCAGAGTCGACGTAGAGCAAAGCGCATAAGTACTGCATTTGGCTGTAATTGTGGAGTATAGCGCGCATCGCATTTGCGACATTCGTATACAATAGCAGCGCTGATACGTTGGTTTGAACATTTAGGAATGAATATGCAAAACAGCAATTACGCTGAATCTGTCAGTAACCAGAGAAGACGTAAGACAGAAGAGAAGATAGAATCGGAAGATGTGCTCTGTGCTCACCAGCAAATCAGGAGCATAACGCTCACCGAATTGTCGTCATATCTGCCACAGAAACGGAGATACGTTGCTCTCGATATTCAAGCATAAATATGCTAAATTGCAATTATGGTGTATTTGACAGGGACAAGAGCATACATAACTCTAACCTACTGATGTGCGCTGTATATGACATCAGATTATAAATACAACGCGCACCGACTTGTCTGTAAGTGTGCCATAGAAACGGAGATTCGTTGGTTCGAATATTTAATACTGATTATGCAAAACTGATAATACGCAGGGTTCGGCTGTGTCCCGATTTTACATGCATCAAACGGAATAACGTGCACTGTGTTTGGCAGCAAATTTGGAGTATAACGAGCCTCTAATTGTAGCCATATGTGCCATAGAATCGGAGATACGTCGGTTTGAATACTTCATCCTGAATAAACGAAACTGCAACTACGCTGGATCTGGCTGGGTCCAGATTTTACATAGCGTAAACCGGATGATGTGCACTGTACTTGGCATCAGATGTGGAATATAATGCGCATCGTATGGCCAATGCTTCTGCAAAACAAGCGGAGATACCTTGATTCGAATGTGTAAGCATTAATATGCAAAACTGCAATCACGCAGGATTTCTCCGAGTCCAGTCTTGACAGTGTGCAAACGGGCTGATGTGTGCTGTATTTGGCTGCAAATGTGCAGTATTACGTGCATCCTATTGTCGACATACCTACAATGGATACGGAGATACTTTCACTTGAATAACTAGGCTTTGAATATGCAAAACTACAAATACGCTGGATTTGACTCGATTTAACACGGCTTAAACCAGATGAAGCGCTCGGCGTATGGCAGTCAATGTGGAATATAACGCGCATCGTATTGTCGACATATGTGCTATTGGATCGGAGTCACGTTGATTTGAATAATTAAGCGTGAGCATACAAAATTGCATTTGGGCTGGATTTTGCAAGGACCAGAGTTGACACAGCAGAATCTAGCTGATGGGCAATGTAGCTACAGCAAATGCGGAGTACAAGGCGTATGGAATTGTCGACATATGTGCAAAAGAAGCGGCGAATCTTTGAATGCAATATTAAGCATTAACAAAAAAAACTACAATTACGCTGGATTTTACAGGGTCCAGAGTTGACATAGCACAGACCGGCTGATTTGGCATCATATGTGGAGTATTCTGCGCATCGAATAGGCGACATAGAAACCAAAATACGTTCATTTGAATATGTAATATTTGAATATTTCGCCTGAAAATGCATAATTGCGTATACGCTGAGTTTGGCTGCGCCCACACGTTACATAACTCAAACCAGATAATGTCCTTTGTATTTGGCTGCAAAAGTGGCGTATATCGCGCATCGAATTGTCGGCATATCTGCAATGCAAACGGCGATACGGTGATTTGAATAATTAATCATGAATATGCAAAGCAGCAATTTCGCTCGGTTTGACAGAGACCGGAGTTGACATGGTACAAACCAGTAGATGTGCGGTGCACATGACATCGGATGTGAAATGTAACGGGCATCGCTTTGTCGCCATATGTGCAATAGAAACGGAGATACATTCATTTGAATATGTTAACCTTAATTTGTAAAACTGCAATTACGCTTGATATGTCGAGGACCAGAGATGATATAATAGCACGAGCCAGCTGATGTGAGCTGTATTTGGCAGGCAATGAGGAGTATATCTCGCATCTAATTGACGGCAAATCTCCAATCGCAGCGGTGATACGTTTTATTTAATATTCAATAATGGGCCTGTTACGATACCGATAGTAATAGCGTGACTGAAACACATTGTCGTCTCAGTAAAACCATTTTATTTCAAGCTTCACGCTACAGTTCCGAATCCGGACAAGACCGTTTCACGTTCTCGCAAGAGCAGGAAGTCAAATTATGGTACTTACACGAGTTAGAGTCTAATACATTTTATTGGTCCAACATCGATGGGGCGATCTCGCAAGGAAATTTTCGGAGGACCGCGTAACCTTCCAACGACGACCGCCGTACGAGCAGCGGATAAACTTATTTCGTGCTTTAGGTTGCCCTCACCACGTCCTCTACTTCTTGATTCTTGGTTGGTAGCTTTAGCGGCTGCAGGTCCGAGAAATTGCATCTTGACCCGCTTCCTCGTATGTCGCATGTGACGTCTCACTTTCCGCCGTAGACACTTGTCGGATCTACATACGTTGAACCATTTGCGCGAGACAAGCGCGGCGCTCTGCAGGGACGATGGATCCAATTTTCGAAGTATCAAGTGCGAAACATCCAGTGGTAGTTCGGAAATGATATCTACCTTACTTGGCACGAACAAACCAACGACGCGTAGTAGAGATCTAAAAAACTCCATGTTGCTTCTACTGTTGCCCGAGCACGACTGACGGTCTGGCTGAGAATGAATTCTTATATATGTGCCGTTCGTCACGGTGCACTGCGAGTTCCGGCTCCGGTGAGAGTCCTGGACAGTCAGAATCGATCGCATGTTCATGTATCTTCCTATAGATCGGGTTCACATTATTATTAGTGTTAGATGCGTGAAACGAATCTTCATTTGGATTAGACGTTGTAGTTATGCAATAGAGCAGATATTCACTAGTGCGAATTTGATTTGAGGTGTATGGTAGCGATTTAGGTTTAAAAGCACAAGAGTATATTTAACTATGTAGCTTATTAAAATATACCCTACGTGTACACTAGTCGTATAATACACTTGTTGTCTTGATTCGTGATTACGAATAGATGGGCGCAAAGAAGTATCGATTTAGCTGCTACTGCTCGTGTCACTCGATAAAAAAGAATGCCTCGCTACCCTGCTCGCTATATTCATATGCGTTGGAGTTGACAAAAGGCGTTGGGATTTGAATTTTGAAGATGTTCTCGAAAAATCGCAACTGACGCTGAACTCTCGACCTTGTTTACAAATGTTGAATTTTCGGGTAGTTGACTCGAGGGCATATGATCACGACAAAATCTACGGATTTTGATTAACCTTCGATAACCGCCTAAGGTTGTCGGATCTATAATAAACTCATCTTTCAGTAAACACGATTTTTTGTGTAGCGGGTTCACTAGACCGAAACCGTTATGAATTTTACCTACGAGTGCCGCTACAGTACCCGCCTGCCAGTGTTAACGTTACTTCTTTTTATGTTTGTTTATGTATGTTAGCGCGGTGCCCATGCTAACCGCTTCATTCAAACCGGTTTGAAAGCGGCGAGGAGAACGAACTCTCCTGCCCGAACGCGTGGTATAATTGGTTCTTGCGTCTCCGTCGCTTTGTTGCGCTTGCTCGCTGCTTTGCGGTCGGAAGATTTTCCCAGGTAAAAATACGTCGTAGGTTTCTGCGCTCCTTTCCAGATGCTCAATATCTTCCGACACGATGAAGGCGGGTTTTATACGATCTACGGAGACTTTCACGCTTTTGTCCTTCATCCGTATGGTAATGGTTTTCATCCACGCTGTGTAACCTGATAGGGGCCATCGTATGGTGGTTGCAGTGGACCTCCGATTGCATCGTGGCGTACGAAAACGCACGGCGACGTTTCTAAATCGCGGAACATGAACGTTTTCTTTTCGCCGTGTCGTGAAGTCGGCAGAGGTCTAATATCGCTCATTCGCTCTCGCAGACAGTTTGCGAATTCCGCGTTGGCCGGTTGTTTTGCTGGTACAAAGAATTCTGCTGGCAATCGTATGTCCGTACCATAAATCATTTCGGCTGCCGTTGCGCTCAGGTCCTCCTTGATAGCGGTTCTGATGCCTAAAAGAACTATGGGAAGGCTTTCAACCCAGTTGCTCGAATTGTGGCATTTGATTGCGGCCTTAAGCTGCCTGTGAAAGCGCTCTACCATCCCGTTGGACGCGAGGTGGTAGGCTGTGGTACGCAAATGCTTAATGCCGAGCATCCGGCATAGTTCGTTGAAAAGACTGGATTCGAATTGGTGTCCTTGATCGGTTGTTATTTTTGCTGGGACGCCAAAACGCGCTATCCATGTGGAAAGAAGAGCCGAGGCAACGGTCGTCGCTTCCATATCTGGTATTGGAATCGCTTCGGGCCAACGTGAAAAACGGTCGATACATGTTAGACAATATCGGTAGCCTTGTGAATATTGCATGACGATGATGTCTAAATGTATATGCTCGAATCGTCTTGCGAGCTCTCCGAATGTTCCGGTCGGCGTTGAAACGTGTCTCGCTATTTTACATTGTTGACACGGGATGCATTGCCGTGTCCATGTTTGGCAATTTTTGTTTACCGGCCAAACTATACGCGATTTTACGAATTTTTGGGTCGCGCGTATCCCTAGATGGGAAAGTCCGTGGAGCGAATTGAATACGTCGCGCCGCAAGGGTTTCGGTACGTACGGTCGTACGATGTCGCCTGATACGTCGCAGTATATTTCCGCGTCGTAATCCGGAAAACGAATTTTCTTAACCTGCAACGCGGATATATCGGAGTTGATGATGTCGCGGAGCTCCTTGTCGTTTTCTTACGCGGCGGCGAGAATTTTGTGATCCACGGATTTTCCTATGGCTTCGATGCGAGATAGGGCGTCGGCTGCATTGTTATTCAGCCTTTTTATATGCCTTATATCGGTCGTGAACTGCCCGATATAATCTAGTTGACGGAATTGTCTCGGCGATCACTTGTCGGGATTTTGACTGAACGCATAGGTGTGGGGTTTGTGATCTATGAAAATAATGAAATTCCTCCCATCTACGGCGTGTCTAAATCGCTTGACCGCCGTATACATAGCGAGTAATTCGCGATCGTACGCGCTATATTTTCACTGCGCGAAATTTGAGGCTTTAGTTAAGAAACCCAATGGTTGCCGAGTGTCATTCGCGCGTTACTGCAACACCGCCCCTATTGCAATGTCGGACGCGTCTACTGCGAGGCTGATGGGCGCGCCAGGTATACGATGCGCTAACATCGTAGCGTTAGCTAGGGCGCGTTTTGACTCGCTAAAGCTCGTTTTGGCTTCCTCCGACTAAATAATGGGCATGTTGCCCTTTTTCGCCCCTTGCAACAAATCGTTGAGGGGTTGCAAAATTTTAGCTGCCCCCGGTATGAAACGTCGGTAAACGTTAATCATACCGAGGTATCGGCGTAGTGCCTTGATGTTCGCGGGGAGCGGTGCTTCGTTTATGGCTGTAACGCGATCGGCGAGCGGTTTTATTCCGTGCGCGTTTACCGTATGGCCTAGGCAGGCTATTTCATTAATTCCGTACTCGCACTTTGCGAGGTTCATTACTACGCCGTACTGATTTAGACGTTCGAACAAGATCCGCAAGTGCCAGCGGTGCTGCTCCTCGGTTTCCGAAGCTACCAAGAAGTCATCTATGTACGCGTAAACGAAATGTAAGCCTCGCGTCGACAAATCTTTGACACGTTTGCGCGGCGTTTCGAAGCCCAAACATCATGTTGTTTGCCTCGAAAAGGCCGAATGGTGTCGAAATCGCGGTTTTTGTAACGTCCTCAGGCGCGATTGACATTTGATGGTAGGCTCGAACTAAACCAATTTTTGAGAATATTCGCCGACCGTGTAAATGCTGCGCGAAGTCTTGTATGTGCGGTGGAGAGCACCTGTCGGGTACAGTTCGGGCGTTTAGCGCCCTGTAGTCACCGCAATGTCGCAGACGTCCATCCTTCTTTGGGACGACGTGTAGTCGAGATGCCCGGGAATTCTTCGATGGGCGCATGACTCCTTGCTCGATAAGTGTTGCAAATTCCGCCTTGATTGGCTTGAGACGGTCCGGTGCGAGAGGGCGGGGTTTGCAATATACGGGCGGGCGGGGTGTGGTTTCGATGTGGTGCTCCACACTGTGCCGTATTTTCTCTCACCCAAAGGCCGGTGGGCGCGTTAGATCTGCACATTTCTCCAACAATTGGTGGTAGACCAAATCCCCGTTTACGGTCTTAATCATAAGCTGTTCGCAGTTGACGGCGTATCCCCTGGTCGATAGCTGGTTTGTTGTGTCGAGAAGTCGTCTTTTTCTTGGATCCACAAGCAACCCGAAATGACTTAGGAAATCTAGGTCGATGATGGGGGTTTGCACATCGGGGACAGTGAAGTGCCATTTGAAGGCACGTCTAAGGGACAGGTTCAGCTCAATCGCTATAGTGCCGTACGTTGCGATGCGCGTCCCATTGGCAGCGAATAGTTCATACGTTGTTTTCTTTACGTCCCTAGATAGCCTGCGTCGGGGATGAACGCCGATATCAGCACCGGTGTCAACTAAGAACGAAGTCTTCCTTCTCTGGTCCAAAATAAAGATGCGGCGAGATCCCAAACCGTCGCCGTCCTCCGCTTTTACGGACGGCTGGGGTCGTTTCCCGACTTCCACTTACAATCGTGGCGCGATCGCCGAACCTCGCATGATAGAAGCAAATTCCTTCCTGGCGCGGATAGTCTCGGGAACGCGAACGGCGGCGGGGTCGAGTGAGAGAATTCGAACGTCTTCGTAGTCGATGATACCCGCTGATTCCCATAGCCTTAATCTGTTCTCGCAGTCTACTGACCTCGGCGGCCAGTGCGTCGTTTTTGCCTTCGTGTGATGCCGGTGGCTCGATTGTGACTACCTTAGCGCGCTGCCTGTTATGATTATACGCCTCATCGAGTTTATCCGCTCTCCTGGTCAGTTTCTCGATACTCGTATCGTCCACTGCCGCCAGGACTTCCCTGATGCGATTCCTCCACAAGCTGTGGATGAATTCATCGGAAGCGAGGGGGCTGGCTAATTTTTTAAGTCATTATAAAACTGTGAGGGTTTTCTGTCGCCCATCTCTTCACGTTCGACTAACCTTTCGAACTTGGCGCTGTCCGATTCGGTCAGGGCGCGGATCAGCTCGCTCTTCAATTTATCGTACTGGCCTGTGGCGAGGAGGTTGGTCACTGTATCCTCAATCTTCGCGAGGTAATGTGGGTCGAGGAATCCCATGAGGGCTAAGGATTTTTCATCGTCGTGGAAGATGCCGGGTACCCCGAAATATTTCTCTAAAATGGAAAACCAAATCCTGGTCATCGTGGGCATAAAGGGCGGCGCGCGGAACGATGAGCCGCCTGGAATTCGTTTGCTCTCCTTTTCCATTGTGTGAGTTGCGGACTATGATATTCAAACTGCGACTAGCCTATCGCTGTCACCTCTTACACAAAAATCACGTCGGTGTCACCAGTTTGAGATGTATGGTAGCGATTTAGGCATAAAAACACAAGAGTATATTTAACTGTGTAGTTTATTAAAATATACCCTACGTGTACACTAGACGTATAATACACTTGTTATCTTGATTCGTGATTACGAATAGACCGGCGCAAAGAAGTATCGACTTAACTGCTACTGCTCGTGTCATTCGATAACAAAGAATGCCTCGCTACCCTGTTCGCTATATTTATATGCGTCGGTGTTGACAAAAGACGTTGGGATTTAAATTTCCAAGATGTTCTCGAAAAATCAGAACGGACGCTGAACTCTCGACCTTGTTTACAAATGTTGACATTTCGGGTAGTTGACTCGAGGGCATGTGATCACGACAAAAACGACGGAATTTGATTAACCTTCGGTAACCGCCTAAGGTTGTCGAATCTATAATAAACTCATCTTTCAGTAAACACGATTTCTTGTGTAGCGGGTTCACTGGACCGAAACCGATATGAATTTTACGACGAGTGCCGCTATAGGTGTATAATGAATCCTCAGGCTAGCTAAACATATACTGTTGAGATGCGTTGACATCTGGCAATCATCTTATCCGACGGATAGAGTCTGCGAGTGGCGAGACACGGGACAGAAACCGTTGGAATGTTTACTGTAACGTGCCGCTACCATTACTTCATTTAAGGACAGCTATAGAATTACTCCATGCCTTTATTAGACAAAACGTTCATCCCTTGACCGCGGCTACGTTCGGTGACAGGTTGTCGCCTCGAGGCCAAGTGCAGTATCACAGGTTTCGAACAATTACAATCGGAATGGATTGCTACAATTGTTGAATTACAGCTATGGTAGAATCTAGATTACAATGTTACTGGATTTTCCCAAAATTCCAAACGGACGGTTCCCTTGTTCTTTCATCTCCGATTTATATTTATGCTTGATCTGTCTGGGACCAGTCTGGATATAGCGACAACTGGCTGGCAAACGATGTATTTGGCAAGAAACGTGGAGTACCAGGCACATCGTATTGTCGACACATTTCCAACGGTATCGGAGATGCGTGAATGTGAATATTTAATTATGTATATTAAAAACTGCAAGTACCTGGATTTGAATCTATACTTTTTTTTTCTTTTTTTTTTTTTTTTTTTTTTTGCGTGGGGAGGGGAAAATGCTATTACGCATGCCCAGTAACCCGCATCACTGGGTTATGTGGGAGTCGGTCGGATGTCGTTGCCATACCCACTAAAAACCCCTCCTCCTTCTTCCTCCGCTTGGGGGGCAGACAACCCCGGTAAAACCTGTCGGCAGTCATCAGGGTTGTCCTTTCGTACCCCGTAGTATCTACTTCTTCGGGCCGTTACTCCTCATGTCGTCCTCTCAGCCAGTTCAGAATACTGGGCTTGTCTCCTTCTGCGGTTTTTCGTTGTTTCGTGTTCTTGCCCTCCTTGCTCCGCGTAGTTGTTGTTTCGCTCGTTCTCCTCCTTGCTTCTTCCCAGGCCCTCGCTGTCACCCTCCTGTGACACATGACAGTCTTGCAGAATTGCCTAAATTTATTCCAGCTCTCGTCCTTGGCGGTCACCGTGGCGATCAGATTGCCCACGTCTATCTTCCCGCCCAGAGCGTTCTCCAGCTCGATCCTTCTGTCCGCCCACTTCGGGCACGCGAAGAGGGCGTGCTCTGCATCGTCGTTTGGGTCTCCACAGTCGAGACAGTGGCTGTCGCTGTCCCTGCCAATCCTTTTCCTATAGACACCGAAGCTCCCATGCCCGGTTAGCAGCTGCATGGTGTGGTGATCGATGTCCATCTTCTTTTTGGTAAATAACAGCGCACTCGGTATTAGCTTCTTTGTGATATTTTCTTTTTTGTAGTTGTTCCACTCCTTCTGCCAGTCCTCTTGGGCCTTCTTGCGAATCGCCTCCAGTTCCTCCTTCAGCTTGCAGTCGTCATCCGTGCCACTCCTGGGCCCGTGGATCTTGTTCCTCTCGTAGGTCTCTCCGAGCATCTTTATCTTTATGTAAATCGGGAGATTCCCGGTCAACACGCAAAGTGCCGCGTGGGAGACGGTACGATATGCCGTCGTTGTTATGCACAGGGCCGTTCGTTGTGCACGTTTCAGCTTTTTCCTGTTCTTATCGGTATTCGCTGCTCTAGCCCACACCGATGCTCCGTAAGTTACGATGGACTCCCACACATTGTAGTAGAGCCTCCGAGCCAAGCTGGGCGGCCCGTTGATGTTGGGTAGAATTCCCCTAAGTGCTCCTATTAACTTGTCGGCTCTGTTACACGCCATCTCGATATGCGCACCGAACCTCCGACTGGAGTCAATGACGACTCCGAGATACCTGATGCGATCGACCGTTTCGATGTCCGAGGAGCCCAACCTGAGTTTCACCACTCTCGGCACTCGCAAGCTTGTGATGAACATGACCTCCGTCTTTTCTCTCGCCAGGGTGAGCCCGACACTCGTGCACCAGTCGTTGGCGATCCTTAGCATCGTGTTGACCTTGGCGGAGGCCTCTTCGTTCCTCCCGACGGAGCATGTGATGGCCAGATCATCCGCGAAGGCGGTTGCTCTGACCATTGGCATGTTGTCGAGTCTCTCGAGCAACCGGTCGTATACCAAGTTCCACAGGAATGGTCCGAGGATGGATCCCTGCGGGACTCCCGCCGCCACCTCGTGCTCCACCGTGCCGTGCTGGTTGCTCACGATGATCCTCCTTCCGGATAGGTAACTGCCGATTAGCCTTTTGACCTTCCATGGCAGCTTCCTCTTGTCAAATTCCTCGTATATGCTCTTCCAGCTGAGCGAATTGAAGGCATTGCTAATATCTAGGGTGATCATCACGCATACTACCTTCTTCTGTCTGCAGATGTTGGCAAACTTCATCACCTGCGTGATGGCGTCTACCGTACTCCTCTTCTTTCTGAAGCCATATTGCCTCCGATGGAACGGGTCCATTCCGATGCATCTCTCGATGATCTTCTTAAAGCATTTTTCCCAGATCTTGCTCATGGTTGGGAGTATGCTTATCGGCCGGTACGCGTTAGGGAGACTGGGATCCTTACCCGGTTTCCTTAGCAGTATTACTCTGGCCGTCTTCCAGCAGACTGGGATCCTTCCTGTTTCAGTGATGCCGTTGAACGCCCTTGTCACGAGTTCGCTCCTGCGACTCGCTACCAGCTTCGCGATCTCGCCCGGCACGCCATCGACTCCTGCAGCCTTCTTGGTGTTCATTCTTCCGGCGGCATCGACGACATCGCCTTCGCCGATGGCGACGCTGAGGCTAATATCTCCTTCTTCTTCGGTCTCTGCCTTTTCGCGGCCCTCATAATGGGGGGGTCCGTGTCCCAAGGTGAATAGCCTCTGTAAGACTGCCTTCACCATGTCGATCGGCATGTCGTTGGTTGGTCCCTTGCTTTTACATATCTTCATGACCGTGCGATAGGGTTTGCCCCAAGGGTCGCTCTCCAGTATCTTGCAGTATTCTGCCCAGGCTGTTTTTTTGCTGCGGGCGATCTCCTTTTTTAATTGCCTTCGGATCTCCTTGTAGGCGTTGACGAGGGGCTCGGTGTTGCCGGCGTTCTTCTTCCTTTCTCTCGTCACCCTCCTGAGCGCTTTGTGCGCCTGCGCTCTCAGTTCCGCGATCATCGGGTTCCACCAGTAGTTCGCGTACTTGCGGGTCGCCGCACTGTTCGACTTCCTTAGCATCCCTTCGCACGTACCTTCGATGCTCTTTTGCAGGGGCTCGGCCCCATCCTCTCCGATAGCCGCGTTGAGGTCTTCCTTCTTCAGAGTGTCGTCGAATCTGCTCAGGAACTCCTCCGGCGATATGTCCTTGGTCACGTACCTGTAGAACTTCGATACGGTTCGGGTCTTCCTCGCCTTAAACCTGTGGAGCACGTACAGATGGTCCGAGGCCGAGTATTTGTCCAAGACCGCGCTTCCGGCGTGTATCTCACTGACCTTATTGGATACGCTTATTATGTCAGGGAAGCTCGTCTTCCCGTTCATGAAGAAGGTATACTTTTCCTTGAGCCTCAGTGGAAACACCCGGTGGCTGCTTAGTGCCTCCATTAAGACTCTCCCTCTCTTGTCTGTGGTCGATCCTCCCCAACAGGTTGACTTTGCGTTGAAGTCTCCGGCCACGACGACCTTGTCGTGTCTTCTAGCAGCGCTCTTCGTCATAGTCGACAGCGTGTCTATGTACTCGGAGTATGCTAGCCTATTTATGTTGGGCGAACAGTATCCGCTGAAGCAGAAGACGTCGCCGACGCGGACGCCCACTATCCCGTCGCTCTTGACCTCTGTTGTTTCATCGGGCAGTTTGCCGTTGAGGAGTGTGACCCATATCGAGGCGTCTCCTTTGGTGTCATTAAACCAGTGCGGTAGCTGCCTGTTCGGCTCGGAAATTATTATTATATCCGGCCTAAGTTCGATCGCGCATTGGTGCATCATGTCCTGCGCCAGCGTGCATCTGTTGAGGTTTATCTGCAGTATCCTCATTTATTCGCTTTCAATCGCCTTCTATACTCTGGACAAGCCAGGGATCCGGTTACGTGGTCAAATTTCACACCTTTCTCCTTGCTGCAGATGGAGCAGCAGGGTGCGTTGGCGCAGGCAGCTATCGTGTGGTCTTTGGCTCCGCACTTCCTGCAAATCTCCTTTCCAGGGCTTATCGCCGTGCATTTGTTCGCGATATGACCGAACATGTGACATCTGTAGCACTTTACTACATTGGGTAGTGCCTTTATCGAGGCTATCGTCAAGCCGGTTCTGATCTTCCGGCTCGCCCCCTCTTTGGCCAGGTAGGCTTTCGGCATCGTCACTATTGCCGATTGGGTGCCCCACGGCGCCATTTTTAGGGTCTTTACTTCGACCTCAGTGATGTCGCTTATGCCCAGATGCATTCCTATCACCCTGGCTAGTTCTTCCTTGCCTACGAGCGGGTCTATATCCCTGATCTCTACGGAGGTCTTGTCGCGCATTGGTAGCGCTCTCACCTTGCCTCTTAGCGCAGTGTTCATATCCGCCGCGGTCTTTTTGGCGTTGCTACCTGCTTTCAGCTCGATTAGAATGTCACCTGTTCTGGTCCTCCTAATTCCACAGCTCTCTTTTAGGGTCTCCTTTGCCCCCATCAGGTCTTTGTAGGCCTGGATCCACTCCTTGTCTTGCCCTACTTTGACGAGGATGGCTTCGGGTCTGTTACGAATCCTCTTCGGTCCCTCCGGCCTCCTTGGCTTGTCCAATGCCGCCCTTCCTGCGTTCGCCTTACTGACCACCGTCGGGGTGTCCGTTCTTTTTCCTCTCCTTCCGCGGACAGGGATCCAGTCATCCTTTACATCGCTGTCCGTGTAGTCAGTAGTCGCTTTTGCCGAGCTGTTTCCGGCACAGGCTCCTGCGTAGGAGGCCTCCATGGTCGTTGGTCTCTTTCTCTTGGTGTCGCCCTTCCCCTCGACGGGCGATCTCTCCTTCCTTTTTCCTTCCTTCTCCTCACTCCTCCCCGGAGGGGTGGTCATCCAGGTGGCCGTGACTGTCCTAGCGTTCCTCTTGAGCCTCATCTCGTCCAACATCGAGTGGAGCTTGGACGCTTTTTTACTGATAGCGTCCCTCCTTTCCTTGATGTCGGTATCCTTTTTGCTCATGAGGTAGAGTCTGCTACCTATGTATTGGATTTCGCGGAAGACTTCTGTGATGATTTCCGTCATCGTCTTCCATTCGCTCATTTTGATGACGATACTGTCCTCGTCATTGCTTTCGGTCTCGGCCGTTGCTCTGTTCGCCATGGCCTTCCTCCTGAGACTTTCCCTTGGCGCCGCCGCTTCGCTGCCGCTGTCCGACATTTCCGCCGGTGTGTCCAGCTCCGAGGTGCTGGCCGCTTCGTCCTTCCTTGCCATCGGCTGGTTTCTGGCCAGGCTTCTCGTTGTCTTGCCCGCCCTCCCCTCCACTGGGGACTTTCTCAAATATCTGGTGATCTTGTCACCTTTCGGGATTTTTTCCTTTGCGAATCGGGTCGCCTTTACGGTGGGTGGTGTCTTATCCTTGAGTGCCTGCATTGGCATCTCGACCTCCTCGATGAATCCCGCGATGTCTTCATCAAATTCGAGGTATCTTCTTGTGCTTTTTTTGCACATCTTTCCCTCTGTGACATCTGCGGGTGTTTCTTGGTCCCCGGTCGTGTTTACCGAACGAGGGGAGGCCCTGGGATCGACCTTCCCCTCGCCGCTCGACCAGTCGTTGGGTGACCGTCGGGTCGAGCCTGGGACGCTACTCGAATCCCCGACGGGGCCTGGAAGCTCCGAAACCCCCTGAGCCGTAAGTTTGCTTACCTTGTAGTACTTGTCCATATTGTGTTTATGATTTTAATATACATGTATATATATGTATTTTTGAGGTGTATCCTTCCGCGTGTATGCGATTCGTGTCCTAAATACTTGCCGATGTCGTCGTAAGGTCGCCAGTCGTCTGTCTGATGACCGGATACTTAAACTCGCAGTGTCCCTATCACTGTTCGACGCGGGGAGTTTTGACTGGCCCTCCACGGGGGCGCTCTCCCGCTCCTTGGTTACCCAGGTAGCCCGCCCGGTGGCGCTTCGGTCTCGCGACCCAAGATGGCCTTCCCTCTGCCCCTAACCTCACTTTCCACACACAGCACTTTCAATCGATCTCTCGCTTTTATACCAGCGAGCTCCCTTATTTCTTGTATTCCCACTCATTCCGGAGCACTAGAAACTTCACTTTCGTGCACTTTCCGCCCGAGTTCTTTAATTTACCCAGATATTTCGGTTATGCCTACGGAGCGTCGTACACGTGTCCGTTCTGCTTGCCGCCATCATCGAACTGCTGGATTTGAATCTATACTGATCTTATATAGCGTAATTCGTATGATCTGCAGTGTATTTGTCGGCAAATATGGAGTACATCGCGCATCCAGTTGTCGACATATCTGCAATAGAAACAGCGATACGTTGATCTGAGTGTTCAGGCATGAATATGCAAATCTGCAATTACACTGGATTTGACAGGGTTCAGACTTGACGTAGCTCTAACTAGCTGATGTGAACCGTATTTGGCAGGAAATGTGGAGAACAAGGCACATCGTATTGTCTGCATATCTGCATTAGACACGAAAATAGGTTAGTTTGCATATTTAAGTCTGAAAATGTAAAAATGGAGGGTTTACGCCTGGATTTTACATCGGCCAGAGTTGATGTCAGTTTGTCCAACCGTGGGGAGATTTGATCGCGTCGAAGCGTGTCAACGGGAGACGCAAATTCCCGTTACGATTCTAAGAAACGACACCGCATATTGATCGATCCCCTGATTTCCGTTAAGATAATAGGGTGGTTGCGATGGTATAACTCTGCGACCAACAATGTTATTGATGAGAATTGTGGATCTTGATGTCCGAAATATTGTTATGGAAACATAAAATTTACACTAGTCTTTACTAATAACGTAGACACATTTTTATTTTATAAACGATTTTTAGAATATTTATCGTTACACAGCTGCACGCGTCTCAGCACTTTCTTCCATACCCGACCTTATGTAGACTGTTAACCGACCGAACTGTTTACATTCGTCTGTTTTTCAGTCGCCGCGCACACACATATCTCCACACACTGATATCCACATACAAACATCTCCACTACGCACTCGACCTAGTCCAGCACAAAAATTTTACATATCTCAATACACCTCCTTATTATTATTGTGCTGCATATTCATTTCCTTTTGTGAAAATTAAACCATTTTTAAAAGTAATCTAAAATTTTCAAAATTATTTCTCCCTAGAGCCTTCGTTAGAATATCTGCTACATTGTTTTCTGAATTTACTTTTATAACGTCAATCTCTTTATTTTCCCAACTTTCATTTACAAAATGGAAATGTACTTCAATGTACTCATAATTTTTTGTCAAGTTTCCAAATTTTGATATCGCAATCGCTCCAGAATTATCTTCGTAAATTTTTAGTGGTCTCTCGATCATTATTTTGAAATTTTTCAATAATTTCTTTACAAATTTTATTTCACTCACTGCTTCTGACAAAGCTACATACTCGGCGGCTGTTGATGATTTTGTCATGCTGTTTCGCTTTCTCGATTTCCAGTAAATTACGTTTCCGAAAAGTCTTATGATAAATCCCGTAGTAGTCTTGTAGTAGTCTTATGATAAATCACCGTCAACAAAACAATCAATGATTTCAGCGTTCAAATTTCTTTTATAAGTCAACCATAATTTTCTGGTTAAATATAAGTATTACAAAATTCTCAACGCATATTTATAATGTGTCCCGTCGTAACTGTTTTGAAATCGACTTAAATAGTTTACACTATAACTAACGTCTAATCTTGTTCCAGTACTAATATATAATGAAGCTCCTATGAGGTTTCTATAACTTATATCGTCTGAGGCTGACTGTGCGGGTTCTAAATTTAAGCTTTTTTCCTTTGGTGTAAAATATAGTTTACTATTTTCTATATTCTATCGTTTCGCTGATGACTCTATATAACTACTTTGATCTAATTTCATCTCACATTTCTTATTCTCACATTTCGTATTCAATGTTTATTCCTAAGTAAGTCTTTACTTCACCTAAGTCTTTCATCGATTTGTTTGACAATTTATTTTTAATTTCATCTATTTTTCTTTTGTATTTACCACACATTAATAAGTCATCCACGAATAGAATTAAGTATATAACATGATCGCTCTCATACTTCAAATACAAACAATAATCACTTTCACTTCTTTACAAACCTATTTTACATACTTACAAACCTAGTTTACATACTTTCCCGCTTTTATCGGCGTAACCCATAGGTTGTTTTACAAATACTTCCGATTTTATAGTTCCGTTTAGGAATGCTGTTTCTACATCCATTTGCATAATCATCGAACCATAATGACAACAATAAGATAGCAATAACTTCAGCGTTTGCATTTTTGCCACTGGAGAGTATAAATCTTCCGGTATTTCCTTTTGTTGGAAACCCCGAACAACTAGTCGCGCTTTCTTACGATTATCGGATTTATTCGTATATACCCATTTCAAATCTAATACCTTTTTATCTTTTGGTTTCTCTACTAATTGCCAGGTTTTCATTTTTGACTAAACTATTCATTTCTCGATCCATTGCTTCTTTCCATGATCTGCTGTCATCTCCACTGAAAGCTTCTTCATAGGTTTGAGGACTGCCTGCGCTAACTACATTCACATAAATGAAATATGAGCTCGTTTGGCCATATCTTTGAGGTTTCTTTGTTTCCCGTCCTGGCCTTCTCAAATTATTTTCTATGTCCTCAAGTTTTTCTTCTGATTCGTTACTTAAATTTCTCTCCCTTCTTATTACAACCTGCTCGACCTTTTCGTCACTTGTTTCACTTTCATGAATTTCGTTTGTATCCGAATGTTCTTCAAAATCCTTTTCCGTTTCATTATCTGATTCATCCATTTCTTGAAATCCTACTAAATTATCATTTTCACCTATAAATTCTACGTGTCTTGCAATTATAATTTTATTATTAACTAAGGTCCTATATCCAACGTTTTCATAACCTACAAGTATTCCAATATCTGCCTTTTTGTACCATTTCGAATTTATTTTAATTTCAGATACTCTTACGAAAACTATACTCCCGTACAATCTTAAATTAATTATATCCGGTTTCCTTCTTAACAATATTTCGATTGGTGTTTTATTTTCACATGTTTTCGTAATGGTTCTATTTTTTAAGTACACCGCGGTTCTAACTATCTCCGACCAATATTTAATATTTAGTTTCGAATCATGTAATAAGCATCTAGCGGAATTCGTGATTGTTCTATTGTAGCGCTCAGCTGTTCCATTTAACTAGTGAACATAAGGTGGGCATGGTTCTAGGAGAATTCCTGTTTCCCTGATTAGATTGTACATGTTTTTGTTCATATATTCTTTTCCATTATCGCATCTTAGTCTCTTTATCTTCTTACCAGTAAGATTTTCAACTTTATTTATATAATCAAGGATTCAATCGTAAACCTCATCTTTCGATTTCAAAGTATAAATTAATGCGCACTTCCTATAATCGTCTATAAATGTTAAGAAATATTTAGATCCATCAAACCTGGTATTTTTATGACGTCCATTTAAATCGGTATGTTCCAATTCTAAAATCTCGCGTGCTCTACTACAGTTACTCTGGATAGGTACATTGTGCTATTTATTTTGCATACACGCACCACATTTTAATTGAACTTGTTCCAATTTTTCTGGCATTCCCTCAATTAATTTTTTCTAACACATCGTATCTAAATAATTAAAGTTTAAATGTTCTCGGATTCTGTGAAATTTTTCCCTGTTCGTCATTTTTCTACATTTTTGGCGTGAGATTCTTGCCTTCCAATGTAACTAGTTATTTTATATAAACCATGATCTTTGAATGCGATCCCTATCAACTTTCTATATTTGTTATAGATCTTTGAAGTATTCCCTGCTGAGACTATCTTATTTTTATTCGTTACTCTCGCATAGCTAACCAAGTTATTATCCATTTCTTCCACATAAAATACATTTGACATTATAATTTTAACCCTTCTTTTGTTTACTTCAAAGTAAGTTAAAATTTTTCCAACTTTTGTTCCTTTTAATGTTCTACCGTCTCCTAGTTTTACATTTATCGGGTTCTTTAAGTTTTCGTACTCAATAAGATACGAGTCATCATTTACAATGTGATCTGAACATTCACTATCCAATATCCGATCTATTTTTCGCGTATCGCTGGTATATACTGTGATAGTATCCTTACTATAATCGCGCTGCACTCGCGTTAGGAAGGAGTCAATACCTTGGTCGTCGTAGTCCTGGCTGTTTAAATAATTTCCGTCTTGTCGACTTGCCCCATTGTAGCGTTGCTGCCAACCTCTGCTTCGTCCTCGTTGACCAAATCCACGCTGAACATATCCTCGTCTTCTCTGGCCAGAACCTCGTCCGCCGCGACCCCTATTCTGCTATGGCTGATTCGCACTTCCTTGCCATTGCGTTCCTCCATTGATTCCGCCTCTACATGTATTCGTGCAATTTTTTATCACGTGGCCGTACTTTCCACAGCCATGGCACTTTATTTCTCTCTTTTCTCAACTTTGAAGACATTTGACCATTTCCTCTCACTTTTACTCTCCCTACGTATTTCCCACATTATAATTTTATTTTTTAAAAAATCACAAGTTCAATCACTTTCTTTCAATGAGTCGATTAAGTCATCAATATAAATCAATGATTCTGGTAGTGTTTTCAGCATGTAATCGAGTTTTTCACGTTCACTTACGTTTGCACCAACACCCTTTAATTCATTTATCGTCTTCTCAAATTCCGTGAAAAATGAACCTGATTCCTCAAAATCTATCAACCTCATCATGTCGAGTCTACTTCTTATACAAAGTTGCAATGCTGTTGATTCCTTCATATACATCTGATCAACTTTTGTAATTATTTTGTAAACAGTGTTTTGATCACCAACAAATTCTAATTCCTCATTTGTTATACTACAATAGATGTAGTTCATCGCCCATTGATTCTTTTCATCCCAATTATCTTTCGCATCCGTGTCCATTTTCTCTCGTGTATCCAATTCATAACATTTTGTACACTTTAAATACATTAATATTCTTTTCTTCCACGCTTTGTAATCACGTACATCGAATACTTGCATTTTAGTTTTATCGTCCATTGGCATCTTGATTCGTCTTTTCATCTTCACCCTTTTTTCAAAAATAGTTCTCCTCACTATACAGATTTCTTTTATCTGCTCCGCCAACAGCCTTTTTATCTCTTCAGAACATATTTCCAATTCTTTCAAATGAACCTTTTTTACACATTCACGCTCGGTTACACGTGGTCCCATAACCTTAAATCTCGTCAACCACGATTTTTGCTACCATGTTGAGAATTGTGCATCCTGGTGGCCGAAATATTGTACGCTGGCCATTACTATTAACGTAGACACATATTTACTTTATAAACGATTTCTAGAATATTTATCAATGTACACTTGCGCGTGTCTCAGCACTTTTATTCAAATCCGACCTTTTGAAGACTGTTAACCGATAGAACTGTTTACATTCGTCTGTTTCTCGCGCACACACATATCTCCACACAGTGATATCCCGTTACAAAGATCTCCACTACGCACTGTACCTAGTCCAGCACAAAAATTATACATATTTCAATATTTATGAAATATGTATTTCCAACAACTTTGTACAACAACACAAGTTAGTAACTCCGCCGTTTAAGATATTGGTGACAAAGAAATGGATTGGTCTTATATGAGTGAATCCGGGTAGATATATTGACTGATCTGAAAACCTAGATTGAGTATGCATAGATAGGTGGTTTTCGAAGAAGTCATGGGTGTCAAGATATAACTCGAATTCCCCTCTTACATACTTACGGAGGAAAGATCGGTATGTAGGTAATTTTTGAACAAGGGAAGCTGATTCGTTGTTCACACTTTTTGTTATGAAAAGGGAGGACAAGGATTCGCGATACCCATTGGGTATGATCAGCGTTAATGAATGAAGATAGGAGGAGTAAGCATCCTACCACCGTGGCTCATGGATGACCTTGTTCATGAGAAAATCCACACATTTTCATCAGATATATTTAATATTATATAATTTTAATATAATATAATTTAATATTATATAATTATATATAGTTTAATATTATATAATTACCGGTTTTCCCATTATATAACTACCAGCTTTTCCGCAGTTTCTAAGAGCGCACAATAAACATAAGGACTTTTCTAAGAAATACACATCAATCAAAAACATTTATGAAATTGGATGTGCAAGATGAAAGGGACCATCTAGAATTACTTAAAAAGTCTAAGTTTATGGTGGGTCCTTAGGTTTGATGAGGGTGTAAGTAACAAATGACGGCACTATGACAATGGTCTCGGTTCCGGCAACGTTTTCGCGGTCAACGGATGCTGAACTCTACACTACGTTAGCGTCTAAGTTGCACTACATGTTAGAGCAAGGAGCAATTACTACGTATAAGAAAGACAGGTCGATTGCTGATGAGATCGCACTAGAGAGTGCCGTCTCTCAATCACGGCGACGCTGTCCTGGAAAACTATGATGGGTGTGCCTAAGGTCACAACATCATCGGATTCGTGGAGAAATGTCTTCGTTCGGAAAGTGAGGGAAATTGGCGTTACTGTTAATTGGTCAATTTCCATGTTGGTGGTTAGGGAAGGGTGCTAGCCGCCCTCAAGAGAGAGTTCGAGAAGAGGAAGCGTCGATCGTGAGAAACATAGATTTCTCCTATTTTCTCGTAGTTGGAACGAGGACTGTTTGTCGGTTTGAAGGACTTTAGTTAAACAAATCTTAAGGTTTATAGCGGGTCCTCGTACTAGCTGCTCATGTATTTACTCAAATAATAGAGTCTGCGTGTGGCGAGCCACGGGACAGAAATCGTTGAAATGCTTACCGTCGTGCCCCGTCCCAAGTATTTCTTTTAAGGAGAGCTATAGAGTTACTTCATGCCTTTGTTAGACAAAACGTTCATCCCTTGACCGCGACTACGTTCGGCGACTGACTGTCTCCTCGAGTCCGAGCTCACTATCATAAATCTCTGTAGCGGCACTCGACAGCAAACTTCCCAACGGTTCCTGTCCCGTGCCTCGCTACACAAGGACTCTACCTTTCGAACAGATGATTGCCAGATGTCTGTCAGATACACTCTCACCGAATATTTACAGCGAGCCTAAGGACCCGCTATAAATCTTAGGATTTATGCAGCTAAGATTCTCTAAAGGGACAAATAGTCTTTGTCTCAATAGTCCCTACGCATACCACCCACTACGGGAAATCTGCTTCTTCTCACGGACGACGCTCCTCGCTAGCAACTTTCTCTCAAGGGCAGCTGTCATCCCTTTCCAACAACCAACTCACAATTTTTCCAATTAACAGCGACGTCCGTTTCCCTCACTCTCTGAACAAACACTTTTCTGAACGAATCCGATGATCCCGTATCCTTAGACACACCCAAACACAGTTTTCCTAAGGAGCATCATCGCGACACAAATTCATTCTGTTCTATCGCGAGCCGCGAGGCAAGTTGGAAGACGCCTTCTGGATTGTTCGTCCGCAGTCGTACGTAATAGCGAATCTGAATCTCTCGACGTATGTGCAATCGTCTCGACTCGAACCACCGCGTAAAGTGTCGCGCCGAGCTTGAACTTGTAATCCTGAATCGATAATTGTACCGTGCTTTCGGCGCGCTAGTGTATACCACGAACACAAGCAAATAAACAGTTATTGTTAAACAATACCGAGTGATTCTTCTATACCTATCACGCACGTCACATCATCTCAAATAAGTACAGTCGGATTGAATGACAACAGTTTCATAATACGGCTATGGTGAAGTCTAAATTACAGTACTAGGGGTCTTCCCAAAGTTCCGAAGGGAAGTTTCAGGTGTTTTCATCTCCGACACGGCCATTCTGACTATCACACGTCCTCGTGTGTAACTAAAATATTGAGTTTCCTAACATTAGACTCGATACAATTGACATTATTCAAAATTTAACTAGATGTTCGAATAAGGCAAGGGTCCAGTGTAGCAACAAATCCTGTTCGGGGATTTGGCAGCAAAAAAATAAAACATTATGAAAATTAGTAGCGTTATACTTAGTATCCAATGTGATAGTTGCATCCTGCAGGTTATCAGTCGGATCGTAACGGCATGATGGACCATTTTCGATTTCGCACTCCAAAGGATCTCGGTCTTCTAGATCGTATGAGCACATAGAGCTTCGTTCCACGGTCTCACTGAGTCTTATCATATTGTCACCCCGAAAAGCATGCAAGTCTCATCGCATGTTCTCACTGAGCCTTATCATACTGTTACCATGAAAAGCGTGTGAGCCACATCACACGTTCTCTCTGAGCTGTATCACGCTGTTACCATGAAAAGCGTGTGAGCCACATCACACGTTCTTTCTGAGCTTTATCACACTGTTACCATGAAAAGCGTGTGAGCCACATCACACGTTCTCTCTGAGCTTTATCACACTGTTACCATGAAATGAAAAGCGTGCGAACTCCCCCTGCCGGGTGTTATTGGCATAGTGCTACTAATCTTCCGAGATCGAAGTACTCATATCGTCATGGCCACTAATTTATGGCCTTCACTACAGACATCCAACTCGGCAGGGGTGCAACCATCTGGCATTTTCCTCAACATGTCGTGACTGTACTTGAACGATCGCTTACCGTTTAATACCTTTAAGATATACATGCCTCCTACCAAAACTTCTGCTATTTCAAATGGACCTCTAAATTTTGGATCTAATTTGGTTTGATTTCGTTCCTCATTTTGCGTAATACGAAATCACCGAGGTTAAACCTAACCGCTTTAGCTTTAGTTTTGTCAAATCCATCCTCATCATACCTAGCACTAGTTTCCATCCCATTTATTGCCTGTCGTCTTATATTGGAGATATCGATACTTTTGATGTTATCGGGTAACAACAGATCGTACGGTCTTGTCGTTCTACCTATTAGTAGTTCAAATGAGCTCGAGTTTGTCACGCGGTTGGTGGTGCAATTCAAAGCCAACTGTATTTCCCCAATCGCGTCTTGCCACGGCCGCTCGGTCGTTTCCACTACCGTGAACATAATTTTCAATGCACCCGTAACACGCTCTACCTGTCCCTTGGCTCTACTAGCACCGGTCGCTATCAAGTGAACTTTAATTCGTTTGCTTTCGCAGAATTCTCGAAATTCCTTACCCTTAAAACATATTCCCTGATCTGCTATTATCCGACAGGGCCTCCCGAATAAAAATATAGCGGATTTAAGCGCTTTAATGGTGTTAAGGGAATCTATCTTACGAGTATGATGCAGGTATACGAATTTAGTGAAGACGTCGATCAAAACAATGACGTGCTCCTTTGAATCGCTTTTACCATTCGACTTGCCTGTTATGTCCATGTGGACCGTATGCCAGGGTATGCTGGTCTTAGGTATAGGATGCAGTTCGGCTTGTATCTTACCTAAACTACCTTTCGAATCTTGACAAGCATGACAGTTCTCAATGAATCGGCGAACGTACTTCGCCATCACTTCGAAACAGTAATATTCGTATAGTTTCTCCCAACCTTAGTGCATAATTGACTGGTGCACACGGTTAATAACGGACTATCTAAAACCACTTGGGACTATAGGTAAACAAAGAGTCCTGCCGTTTCTTTGTGTCCTACGGTAAATAGTACCGGACCGTAATTCGTATGTATTCGCGATGTCTCCCGCGAGCCCATCGTTTTGCAATTCCTTGACGATTTCCAAGATTTGAGAATCACGACGTTGTTCCGCTAACAGCCAATCTTCCGAAATTTCTGCCAGATTAACTATTTTCTCTTTGATTTTGTCGAATTTAATAGGGTCAACGCCTGTGCGGTTTCGCGAAAAGAAATCTACGTGAGCCGTCCGTTTACTTTCCCGATACATAAAGTCATAAATAAAAGTCTGCAAGTAAGTCCATCACCTATGGTCCCTGTCATTTAAATGTACTTTATTACTCAGCGCTTTCTACGAGTTGCAATCCGTGACGACAAGAAATTTCCGTCCATGTAGATAGTGACGGAAATGTTTTACGGCGTTTACGATAGCTAATGTTTCGAGTTCACAGGAGTGATATCTGGATTCCGCGGGGCTGGCTCTATTATTGTAATACTCTATTACCTTGATCTTACCTTCGGCTTGATGCGTCAAAATCGCCCCGTAACTCTCCGAGCTAGCATCAGTAGGTAGTTCTATCGGGTAATTGGGGTTGAATATCATTAGCACCGGCGCGTCGGTCAGGACGGAAACGACCTGTTGACTTATTTTTTCGTGTCTATCTGTCCAAGTTATATTTCTGTTATCTGAGATGAGCGCGTACAGGGATGAGCGCGTAGTTTCCTCATCTGTGAGAATTTTCGGATGAACTCTGTGACGGTTGTTGGCACAGGTAAAGAATTTAAGGTGTGTATTTTACCCGGGTCGGGACGAACTTCTCCGTTATGAATTACATATCTCAAATAGTGCACCGATCTGCTTAAGAGAACGTTTCGCAAAGTTAAAAGAGAATCCGGCTTTTACGAGGGTATCTAATACGGTGTTTCAATCTTTGTAAAGCTTGATCTATTGAGTCGGCAATAATTAGGACGTTATCGAAATAAATAATAACGTACGAATGAGCGAGGTCGTCTGGGGCGTTGCGAATGGCCCTCCGAAAGACGGACGGTGCAATTTTTCAGTCCAAACGGCATCGTTATCTATTCATATTGTCTGTCGGGGGTAACGAACGCTGTATACTCCGCTGAATTAGGATAAATAGGAATTTGGTGAAACCCGCTGACCATGTCCAGGCTAATAAAGTACCTCGCCTCTTGCAATCTCGCGACTTGATCCGCAATAAGGAATAAAGGGTACCGATCCGCGACCATATTTTGACTTAGCTCTCGGGAACCTGCTCATAATCTATCTGAGCCGTTTTTCTTCTTCACGAGTTACGTAGGGCTCGCAAATGGCGAATTACTAGGCCTTATGATCTTTGCATTAATTAAAACGCTTGTTTTCTCACGTACCGCTCTTCGCTTCTCCTCGCTAAGTCTATAAGAACTTCCTCGTACGGTGGTGTTAGGATCAATTAATCGTATTTCTAACCGGCCTGTATTTGCGCGAATACGTAGGAAACCCGTAACGAATGAATCTTTGAATTTGACGAGAAGAGAAATTGATCGACTTTTATTATTACCATGTACATCAGTGTCAACTTCATTAACGACGATCTCGTTTGCAGTGGTTTCATTACAGACATTAATTATTTTTGTTTTACATATAGCGAGGCTATTTTGTGTAATGTTACGTCAAAACCCAGACTTAGAGTTCCGCAACTAATCGCGATATCATATTTTAAATAACTATCAGCAAGGACATGAGAAATTATCTTCGATGTAAAAATCATTAATACACACGATGAACAAATGGTTGGCATTTGTTTAATACAGGTATTCCCTACTCCTCGCATTACTAATATGTCAGTCATTCCTTTGTCAGAAAATGCCGAGGCCGAGGACTCTTTAATTAGTGAACGCTCTGCTCCCGAATCGGAGTAAAATGGAAACGATTCACCCAGATGACTTGATCTATCCGTTGATGCTTCCAGTACGCACGAGTCGACCCGCCACTCGTTATTGAAATCATAGATTCCCTCCATAATCAGGTTGGCAGCTGCGCCCCATGCAGCGGAGTCGGAGCACGCGATTTTAAGGGTTAAAACGTGGTAGCGAAAAATTGTTAGGTTTCACACTCGATTTTTGCACTAGTGACTGAATTACTTGCGCACGATGGTCTTAAGTTCTAGCACTGTTATAGTCGGCACTGATCCCACTTCAGATGTCGGGTTGGCGTTAAAATTAGAGTTAGGGTTAAGGACGTGAAACGAATCCCTATTGGCGCTACACGTGATCATTATGCAATAGAGGTGATATTTACTAGTGCAAATATGACTATGATGGAATTGGACAAGTAATCGCGATAATTAGATACTCGTGAAGCTAATGACAATGATCCTAGGCTCAATAACGAATCAGCGGTCAACGGGATGACGAACTCTACTTTTCTTTAGCGTCTAAGTTGTACTCAATGTTAATGCATGGGGCAATCATTACGTATCAGAGGGTTACTTGAATCGTCGTCGTGATCGTACGGGAGAGTGTTTCTCCATCACGGTAACGCTGTCGAGGAAAACTATGATGGGTGTGCCTATGGTCACAAAATCATCAGATTCGTGGAGGAAAGTCTTCGTTCGGAAAATGAGGGAAATTGGCGTTACTGTTAATTGGTCAATTTCCATGTTGGTAGTTAGGAAAGGGTGCTAGCCGCCCTCAAGAGAGAGTTCGAGAAGAGGAAGCGTCGTTCGTGAGAAACATAGATTTCTCCTATTTTCTCGTAGTTGGAACGAGGACTGTTTGCCGGTTTGAAGGACTTTAGTTAAATAAATCTTAAGATTTATAGCGGGGCCTCGGACTAGCTGAACATGTACTGTGGAAACGTGTCGACATCTGGTAATCATCTTACTCAAAGAATAGAGTCTATGTGTGGCGTGCCACGGGACAGAAATCGTAGAAATGCTTACCGTCGTGCCCCGTCCCAAGTATTTCTTTTAAGGAGAGCTATAGAGTTACTTCATGACTTTGTTAGACAAAACGTTTATCCCTTGACCGCGACTACGTTCGGCGACTGGTTGTCGCTTCGAGCCCGAGCTCACTATCATAAGTCTCAAATAAGTACAGTCGGATCGAATGACAACAGTTTCATAATACGGCTATGGTGAAATCTATATTACAGTACTAGGAGTCTTCCCAAAATTCTGAAGGGAAGGTTCCGGTGTTCTTTCATCTCCGACATATATATGCTTGATCTGCCAGGGACCAGTGTGGATATAGCGCAAACTGGCTGGTAAGCGATGTAGTTGGCAAGAAATGTGGAGTACCAGGCATATCGAATTGTCGACATATCAGCAATAGCAACGGAGATACGTAGAGTTGAATACTTGAGTCTGAATCTGCGAAACTACAATTACACTGCATATAACAGGAACCAGAGTCGACGTAGAGCATAGCGCATAAGTACTGTATTTGGCTGTAATTGTGGAGTATAGCGCGCATCGCATTTGCGATATGTATCCAATAGCAGCGCTGATACGTTGGTTTGAACATTTAGGCATGAATATGCAAAACAGCAATTACGCTGAATCTGTCAGTGACCAGAGAAGACGTAAGACAGAAGAGATGATAGAATCGGAAGATGTGCTCTGTGCTCACCAGCAAATCAGGAGCATAACGCTCACCGAATTGTCGTCATATCTGCCATAGAAACGAAGATACGTTACTTTCGATATTCAAGCATGAATATGCTAAACTGCTATTATGGTGTATTTGACAGGGACAAGAGTGAACAAAACGCTAACCTACTGATGTGCGCTGTATATGACATCAGTTGTCAAATATAACGCGCACCGAATTGTCTGTAAGTGTGCCATAGAAACGGAGATTAGTTGGTTGGAATATTTAATACTGAATATGTAAAGCTGCAAATACGCAGGGTTCGGCTGGGTCCCGATTTTACATCCATCAAACGGAATCACGTGCACTGTGTTTGGCAGCAAATTTGGAGTATAACGAGCCTCTAATTGTAGCCATATGTGCCATAGAATCGGAGATACGTCGGTATGAATACTTAATCCTGAATATACGAAACTGCAACTACGCTGGATCTGGCTGGGTCCAGATTTTACGTAGCGTAAACCGGATGATGTGCACTGTACTTGGCATCAGATGTGGAATATAACGCGCATCGCATGGCCAATGTTTCCGGAAAACAAGCGGAGATACCTTGATTCGAATATGTAAGAATTAATATCCAAAACTGCAATTTCGATGGATTTCTCCGAGTCCAGTCTTGACAGTGTGCAAACGGGCTGATGTGTGCTGTATTTGGCAGCAAATGTGCAGTATTACGTACATCCTGTTGTCGACGTACCTACAATGGATACGGAGATACTTTCACTTGAATAACAAGGCTTGAATATGCAAAACTACGAATACGCTGGATTTGACTCGGTCCGGATTTAACACGACTTAAACCAGATGAAGCGCTCTGCGTATGGCAGTCAATGTGGAATATAAAGCGCATCGTATTGTCGACATATGTGCTATTGAATCGGAGTAACGTTGATTTGAATATTTAAGCCCGAACATACAAAATTGCATTTGGGCTGGATTTTGCAGGGACCAGAGTTGACACAGCGCAAACGAGCTGATGGGCAATGTAACTGCAGCAAATGCGGAGTACAAGGCGTATGGAATTGTCGACATATGTGCAAAAGAAGCGGCGAATCTTTGAATGCAATATTTAAGCATTAACAACAAAAACTACAATTACGCTGGATTTTACAGGGTCCAGAGTTGACATAGCACAGACCGGCTGATTTGGCATCATATGTGGAGTATTCTGCGCATCGAATAGGCGACATAGAAACCAAGATACGTTCATTTGAATATGTAATATTTGAATATTTCGCCCGAAAATGCATAATTGCGTATACGCTGAGTTTGGCTGCGCCCACACGTTACATAACTCAAACCAGGTAATATACATTGTGTTTGGCAGAAAAAGTGGCGTATATCGCGCATCGAATTGTCGGCATAACTGCAATGCAAACGGCGATACGGTGATTTGAATAATTAATCATGAATATGTAAAGCAGCAATTTCGCTAGGTTAGACAGAAACCGGAGTTGACATGGTACAAACCAGCAGATGTGCGGTGCACATGACATCGGATGTGAAATGTAACGGGCATCGCTTTGTCGCCATATGTGCAATGGAAACGGAGATACATTCATTTGAATATGTTAACCTTAATTTGTAAAACTGCAGTTAAGCTTGATATGTCGAGGACCAGAGATGATATAATAGCACGAGCCAGTAGATGTGAGCTGTATTTGGCAGGCAATGAGAAGTATATCTCGCATCTAATTGACGACAAATCTGCAATTGCAGCGGTGATACATTGTAGTTAATATTCAATAATGGGCCTATTACGATACCGATAGTATTAGCGTGACTGAAACACATTGCCGTCTCAGTAAAACCATTTTATTTCAAGCTTCACGCTACAGTTCTGAATCCGGACAAGACCGTTTCAAGTTCTCGTAAGAGCTAGCAGTCAAATTAAGGTACTTACACGAGTTAGAGTCTAATACATTTTATTGGTCCAACATCGATGGGGCGATCTCGCATCGAAATTCTCAAAGGACCGCGTAACCTTCCAACGACGACCGCCGTACGAGCAGCGGATAAACTTATTTCGTGCCTTAGGTTGCCCTCACCACGTCCTCTACTTCTTGATTCTTGGTTGGTAGCTTTAGCGGCTGCAGGTCCGAGAAATTGCATCTTGACCCGCTTCCTCGTATGTCGCATGTGACGTCTCACTTTCCGCCGTAGACACTTGTCGGATCTACATACGTTGAACCATTTGCGCGAGACAAGCGCGGCGCTCTGCAGGGACGAGGGATCCAATTTTCGAAGTATCAAGTGCGAAACCTCCAGTGGTAGTTCGGAAGTGATATCTACCTTACTTGGCACGAACAAACCAACGACGCGTAGTAGAGATCTAAAAAACTCCATGTTGCTTCTACTGTTGCGCGAGCACGACCGACTGTCTGGCTAAGAGTTGAGGCTTATATATGAGCTGTTCGTCACGGTGCACTTCGAGTTCCGGTTCCGGGTGAGAGTGCTGGTCAGGCAGAATCGATGGTATGTGCATGTATTTTCACTTACATCGGGTTCACATTATGATTAGAGTTAGAGGCGCGAAACGAATCTTCATTTGGTTTAGACGTTTGTAGTTATGCAATAGAGCAGATATTTACTAGTGTAAATATGATTGTTATATAATTGGCAAGTAGTCGTGGTGATGAGGTACTCGAGAAGCTAATGACAATGATCCTGGGTTCCATCACAAAGCCGGGGTCAACGGGATAACAGAATTCGTTTTCATCCTGATTCCAAGTTGTACCATACTTCCTTATCTACGGAATAGGTAGGACTGAACAAACTCTTTGTCAAAACATAGAATATCCACCGAGTGTTAAGGCTCTTTGTAACTGGCTAATGTGACCTCACGAGAGAATGATTTTCCGGCACGATGATGCTGCAGAGGAAAACTATGATGGGTGTGTCTAAGGGTACCAGAACATCGGATACGTGGAGAAAAGACTTCGCTCGGAAAGAGATTGAAAGTGACGTTACTGTTAATTGGATAATTTCCAGGTTGATGGTTAGAGAAGTATGCTAGTAACCCTTGGGGGAACGTTGCTAGCGGGAAGCGTCGTCCGTGGAAAAATATATTTCACCTATCATCCCGTAGTTGGAACAAAGACTGTTTGCCTGTTTAGGACTGTTAAGGACTTTAGTTAACTAAATCTTAAGGTTTATAATGGGTCCTCAGGCTAGCTAAACATATACTGTGGAGATGCGTTGATATCTGGCAATCATCTTATCCGACGGATGTCTGCGTGTGGCGAGACTGGGGACAGAAACCGTTGGAATGTTTACTGTCGTGTCCCGTCCCAAGTATTTCTTTTAAGGACAGATATAGAATTACTCCATGGCTTTATTAGACAAAACGTTCATCTCTTGACCGCGGCTACGTTCGGTGACTGGTTGTCGCCTGGAGGCCATGTTCGGTATCACAAGTTTCGAACAATTACAATCGGACTGGATGACTACAATTGTTTAATTACCGCTACGGTAGAATCTAGATTACAATGTTTCGGGATTTTCCCAAAATTCCAAATAGAATGTTGCGGTGTTCTTTCATCTGCGACTTATATTTATGTCGCTGGTAGTTCTTTCGCATTAGCTTATCGACGGCCTGGCTGGGAACGAATAGGGAAGCGAACTTTTCTGCCCGCGCACCTGGAGTGATGAATTCCTGAGTCCTCTTTGTTTTGCTCGTTTCAAACATCAGATGGTATTATTACTTCGCGATTTTCGCTGTAATGGTGTTCAATGTTACCGTGCAATAAAAATTCACGCATTTCGGACGGTCTAAGTGTACGATTACGTTCTTGTTGCTAACTTCAATCGCAATGGTCCTTTTTGCTCTCGATGTAAATTGATGCTGTCCGCCGTAGGGTGGTTGTAAGGGGTTTCCGATGTAATCGTGACGTAGAAATACGTAAGACTTTAGACGGCTTCCGTATTTCGACTTGGCCTGTTGCTTCGTTGGTACACAGAATTCTGCCGGCAATCGTATGCCGGTGCCATAAACCATTTCGGCTGTCGTCGTTTTCACGTCCGTAATAACTGTTCGTATGCCTAATAAAACTATTGGCAAGATTTCTACACAGTTGCTCGTATCGTGGCATTTGATTGCTGCTTTTAGTTGTCGGGGCTGGCGATCTACCATCCCGTTGGTCACGGGGTGATAGGCTGTCGTTCGTAAATGCCTAATGCCGAGGAACAGGCATAATTCGTTAAATAAGTTTGACTCGAACTGGCGTCCTTGATCGGTCCTTATCCTTAAAGGTACGTCGAAACGGAATATCCACGTGGAAAGGATGGCTGAAACAACGGTTGCCGCCTCCATGTCGGCGATGGGAACGGCTTCGGTCTAACGCGAAAAACGATCGATTTCCGCCAGGCAATGTCGGTATCCTAGCGTCCCGTGTCTGGGGGGGTTTGTCATAAGGTCATCGACGTCCTGTAGCTGTTGATCGCTGAGGCATGTGCCCAGCGTCACGTTCCTAATTATGCTCTAGCAGTTTATATTTCTCTAGTCAAGTTGTTTGAATGAACTGTAATTTATACCTCTTAAATCGGTCTATACTTAATTGAACCACCCCGATTATCCTAACAGAAATAAGGTTATCGATCTGTTCGTGGCTGTTAGGAACATGATACATTTACACTGTACATGTGAATGTGCGTGTAAGCGTCAGAGGACGTCCAGGCCTTAGTTGGGACAAAAGACAAGAGTCAGTCGTTTCAAGTATCTGGAAGAGTCGGTTGGCAACAAGCGTGCGTGCGAGTAGGATTTCGAGGTCTTTAGAGTATAAGATATTGTTGGGAATATGATACATTTACACTGTACATGTGAATGTGTGTGTAAGCGTCAGAGGACGTCCGGGTCTTGGTTGAGACAAAAGACAAGAGCCAGTCGTTAGAAGTATCTGGAAGAGTCGGTTGACAACAAGCGTGCGTGCGAGTAGGATTATGAGGTCTTAAGAGTATAAGATATATGTATAACAGTTGTGTGCTAAATAAAGGGAATTATTTGTATTTCCGAATCCATTCTATATCTTTTCATGGTAGCAGAGCGTGGTTCATAATTTTGTAAGTTATTTTAGTGCGTGTTTTTCAATATTGCGAGTTAGTTCGTGTGAATTCTCAGTAAGGAAGGAAACGTTCAAAGGTTACAAAGAGGAAAAATACACTTCGAGCACGTAGGAACGCTTGAGTAAGAGATCAGGAATCATTTAAAACGGAGAGATCGGAAATCATGATACCTATTTTCGATGGTGAGGATTACGGTATGTGGAAGCAAAGAATAACGATGCTTCTCAGATGTAAAGAATGCGAGATTGTCACAACTCGTTGAAGACAGGGTGAAGACAGAAACAGACAATGAAGACTGGGACAAAAAGGATCTGGAGGCAATAAATATAATTTATAATGCCGTTACAAATAGACAATTGGAATATATTAGAGAAGAATAAACGGCATATGGGATAGTAAAAAAGTTTGATAAAATGTACTTGAAAGCGTCGACGGCACTACAGATCGTATGCAGAAGGAGATAGGAAAAGATAAGACTTGAGAAATACACTGATTCAGCAACGTTCTTTAGCGATTTCGAAAAATTAATAAACGAATTAAAATGTGCGGGTGCACAAGTGAGTGAGAGGGAAAAACTAAATTACATGCTAAATACGTTACCGGAAGAATACACCTACATAGCGGATATAGTAGATGCATGAAAGCAGAAAATCAAACGGTAGCGTATGTAAAAAATAAAATTGAAATAGCGGAGAAGAAAAATAAGTCCAATCGAGAAGAAATGCAAATCAACGCCTTTTCTGCAAAAAAGGAAGGATGCTTCAGACGTGGAAGAGTAGGACATTTTGCGAGAGAGTGTCAAAATGGCGTCGAAGCGGGAAGCAGTAACAGTTTCTGTTACTGTCAGGTCAACATGTGGTCGCAGCAGAGGAAGAGAAAACAAAGGAAATACGAGCAGGGAACGTGGACATTTCCATCGTCAATCAACAACCGGCACGAGCGAGCATGGTAACTCAAGATCAGGCACATTGATAGCAACGGCGCACGCAGCACACAGCGGCGAGGCGAACGAGATAAGTAATAATGAAGTAATGTGGCTATTAGATAGCGGTTGCACAGATCACATAATTAACAACGTAAATTATTTCGACAATTGTATTGACCTTAAAGAACCGGTAAATATATATTTAGGCGATAATAGATCGATAAAGGCAACAAAAGTAGGGAATGTTATAACTTATTTTGAAGCGTTTGGAAAGAAAATGAAATAAATATGAATAACGTTTTTTACGCGAAAGAAGTGTCCGCAAACTTGATTAGTTTAGGCAAGCTAACAGATAATAAGAACACGGTTATTTCAAAAGGAAATATTGCAAAAGTAATAGGTGAGGACAATAAGCTTACAGCGGTAGCGGTTAAAGAAAAGGGAACATATAGAATGAAAAGTATATTGAAAGGGAAGGAGTACTTAGCAAACAGCGCCGAACGTAGTGGTATGAGGAAAAAGGAAAGATGGCATAGGATGTTAGGACACGTAAATTTTAAATATTTAAATATTTTGGGTAAAGAGCAGCTAGTTACTGTATACCGAATGAAATTGAGAAGAAATTTTTGAAATGTAGGGTGTGCATTGAAAGTAAAATGCACAATTTACCATTCAAAAATAATCAAACTAAGGCTAGGGAGATAATGGAAATTATTCATACGGACGTGTGCGGTCCCTTTAAGACTACCGGATTCAATGAAGAGAAATATTTCATCTCATTTATCGATGATTATAGCAAAATAGCTAGAGTTTATTGTATAAAATCAAAGGGTGAGGTCTTTGATTGTTTCGTACAGTTTGTAAATGAAGCCGAGTATTTGACGGGCAAGAAGTTAAAAATATTGAGATGTGATAATGGAAAAGAGTATTTGAATAATCGAATTTATAAATATGCTAGGGATAAAGGTATCAGAATTAATAATTGCCCAACCTACGTACATGAGTTAAACGGGACAGCGGAAAGGTATAATAGAACAGTTATGGACATGGCGCGTTGCTTGTTAGCGGAAGCGAAAGTACATAAAAGATACTGACCGGAAATAGTTTGTACAGCGGTATACTTCAAAAATCGAATACTGGCAAATACTATAGAGAGAAAGACACTTTTGAAATATTCTTCGGGAGAAAACCAAGTGTTGAAAATCTACATTTATATGGAAGTAAAGTTTTTGTTAGAAGACCAGAACAAAAAAGAGTTTCTAAATGGGATAAGAAGGCAGATATGGGAATTTTGTTGGGACATAGTGAATGTTACGCCACGAGGCTTAACACAGGCTGTATTTTCTAACCGTCACTCGCGGCCCTACAATGTCTCGGTGAGATCGTCTTATCTGACCGCCGGATCATATACAATGTATCGACGAGCGCATAGCTGTCGCCAAGCAGCGAGTTCTCGAAACGTCGAATTTGGTCCGTTACGTTTTCCACGCAAGAACAGACATACGTGATCATAGGCGCGAACGGTGGCGTGACCTAAGTATAGTGGGGATCGTCTTAAAGATGAGACAAAGAAATCATCTAAAGTCGATCAGTTCCTTGTGACGCGTCGAACGTTACACATTGAGTCAAAGATCTAACGCCGAATTTCTAACATTAAGTCTCATACCGTGCTACTCTATTATTGCAGCGTGATAAGTTATTAAGTGTTTATATCTATTCATTCGTGTATATTAAGTGTTGGAAATATAAATTTTAACTCTGTGAGCCACAGTGTTATCATACCTGAATCACCCCTATTATCTTAATCGAAATACGGGGATCGAACTATTCGTGGTGTCGATCATTCTGATCGTAACGGGAATTTACGACTCCCGTTGGCACGTATTCTAACGACCGCGTCTCCCCGCGATAGCTCGAAAATACATGGTCCTTCGAGCCGGATCACGTGCCATCAATGAAGTGCACTGACCAGTGACTATACAGTGTCACGTGAAATCCACATTCCAACACCTTAGTCAACTGACCAAAGGGGCCGCCACCGGAGAGGAACACCTCCTTCGTTCAGCATCTACACGAGCCCACGCCACACTGTGGCGAGTAAAAACCGACTCTCAGACCAACGCCCATTTGATCAAGGTAAGATCGTTCCTACCACTAAAATCAAACATGGCTCAACCTGACTCGATCAGTACATTGCGGCGGAGACGAAACGGCCTCGCCCGCCGCTTTACGATCACGAAGCGCCAACTCGATGAATACGAAGAGTCTGGGCAAGTAAACAACGGCTACTTAGTATCTTGCCGCAATTCGTTCGACGAGTATTGGAGGAGATTAAGCGCGGTTCAAGACGAGCTAGAAGTGTTAGATCAGGGGGAAATTGCTTGTAGAGCCTCTTTGTTGCAAGAGTATCTGGAGATTAACACACGACTCATAGATCTCTTTGACCAAATACCAGCAACAACCCCCTCGACAACAAAAACACGCGACTCATGCGTGAACCCTGAGCCGACACCAATCACTTTACCAGAGGTCAGCTTGCCTCAGTTCGACGGTGCCTTCGAGAACTGGACCTATTCCTATGACACGTTCTCATCCCCAGTGGACCGCAATGAACATTTGACCGAAGTGCAAAAAGTCCAACACGAGTCGACGCATCAAGTCGAAGCTGTCCAACTCGAGATAGAATTATTAGACTCGGATGGACAATCGCGCGATCTCGAAATCAGAGAGCAATATGAAGATATATACGAGCGGCTAAGACGTAACCAACGTGTCGCACGGCAAGCCCCGTCATCGAGACCGTGAACCAGTGAATCCGCCGCTGCTATCAAATCGCCACGAAATGTCTTCATTCAGCCAACCTCTCACGATCCACTGGACCGGAAGGAAGTGAATCCCGTCCAGGACAACAGGAATCAAACTCCGCCGACGGGGAACACCACTTTACATGTTACACCTGACATGGACATCATAGCAGAGAATCTTTCTCCGGGCCCTAACGTGAAGAATTCTCCATCGCCATGGCCGCGAGGAGCCACGCCTGCGAGTGACCCAGATCGAGATAATCTCCACGCTGTTACTACTATGACTAATCATTTAATTGTCGGTAGTTTTCAGAACGCGCCAGCTGATCTCAACACTCGTCCACTAAGCCCACAGATCACTACGTCGGACAAATCGCTGATTTGGTCTTTTGCGGATTGTTGGACTACGCCGGTACAACTACCAGCCATCAGCGAGAAGGCGCAATCCGAAGGGGTCAACGGGGGGAGCCTCATCCCTCAATCAACCATGACCTCCTCTACGTTTCCACAGCCGAAACAAGAACGAGGATGTCCAAATGATATGCAATACTTTCACGGGTCTGATGTTGCAGAAATACCATATAAGAAAGGCGAAACCTGCTCAAGGTCTTACCATGAAACAAGCTACGATACGTGGGACAAGACAACTCAATTGGGTCAGAACATCGAGGGGAGCTCAGGTCCCCAATCAAACACAAAACTCTGCGACGTTGTTTGAATCTGTACCATGCATCATCGGAGTTTCATTCAATGACACCTCGTGGGCCGAGGTGTTCCACGATACTTCATGGGCCAAGCTGTTTCACGACGCGTACTGGATCGTGAATTTCATCGCGCCCTCCGCGCGACGTCGAACCAGACTCCAGGACAGACGAATACCCTCAGCGCACCGGCCTTTCGGCCGTATCATCAAATTCCTCCTGGCGACCACGACATCTTCTGGACGGCCACAGTCCACACGGCAGCAACAATCAACAAGAAGGCGGATAGAAGATTTAATTAACTCTACCTCTACAGAATTTTGATCGGTACCCTCTCAACGGGGGGAGGATGTTACGCCACTAGGCTTAACACAGGCTGTATTTTCTAACCGTCACTCGCGGCCCTACAATGTCTCGGTGAGATCGTCTTATCTGACCGCCGGATCATATACAATGTATCGACGAGCGCATAGCTGTCGCCAAGCAGCGAGTTCTCGAAACGTCGAATTTGGTCCGTTACGTTTTCCACGCAAAAACAGACATACGTGATCATAGGCGCGAACGGTGGCGTGACCTAAGTATAGTGGGGATCGTCTTAAAGATGAGACAAAGAAATCATCTAAAGTCGATCAGTTCCTTGTGACGCGTCGAACGTTACACATTGAGTCAAAGATCTAACGCCGAATTTCTAACATTAAGTCTCATACCGTGCTACTCTATTATTGCAGCGTGATAAGTTATTAAGTGTTTATATCTATTCATTCGTGTATATTAAGTGTTGGAAATATAAATTTTAACTCTGTGAGCCACAGTGTTATCATACCTGAATCACCCCTATTATCTTAATCGAAATACGGGGATCGAACTATTCGTGGTGTCGATCATTCTGATCGTAACGGGAATTTACGACTCCCGTTGGCACGTATTCTAACGACCGCGTCTCCCCGCGATAGCTCGAAAATACAGTGAAGTAGGTTACAGAGTCTTATTAGGTGGGAAAATAACAATAGCGAGACATGTAGAGGTCATAGGAACAGACACAAAATATATCGGCTTTATGGAAAATTCATTCGATAAAGATAACGATGACATTGTGGATAATGATTTATTGGTAAACCTGAATAAGGAAGAGTTAGAAAGTAGGGAAGATGAAAATGATAACAGTCTTGAAAGCATAAACATCCCTAGAAGATCTACACGTAATAAGAGAACTCCAGTAAGATATCCAGAAAAAGAAAACATTAGTGAAATCAATGCAAATTATTGTAGAGTAGATATCCCTTGTACATTTGAGGAGGCGATTTGTTGCGAAGATAGTGAAGATTGGAAACAAGCTATGGATAAGGAAATGGAATGCCTTTATAAGAATAAAACTTGGAAATTGGTAGAAAGGGTAAAAGGCAAAGACGTATTAGATGTAAAATGGGTTTACACGAGAAAATCAGATGACAGGTATAAGACTAGATTAGTGGTAAGAGGATTCCAACAAAGAAACATAGCCGATGACATATACTCCCCAGTAGCGAGTAATCAGACCTTTAAGATGTAGCGGTACTTGTCGACAAAAGTCATCATGGTTTTTGCCCAGCAAATCCGCTACACAAGAAACCGTGTTTACTCAAACACGAGCTAATTATAGATTTATCGACCTTAGGCGGTTCCGATCATTAGGCCAAATCCGTCGTTTTTGCCGTGACCATAGGCTCGTGAGTCAGCTACCCAAAAAACCAACAATTGTAAACAGGTCGCGAGCTCGGCGTCCGTTGGGACGTTTTGAGAACATTCTCGAAATTCAAATCCCAACGCCTGTCGTCAACTCCGGCGGATATAAATATAGCGGACAGGGTAGCGACGCGTTCTTAGTTACCGAGAGATTCGAGCAGCGACAATTAACCGATACTTCTTTGCGCCGATCGATTAGCGACCGCGAAACGAAACAGCAAGTATATTGTACGACTAGTGTAAGCATCGGGTATATTCTAATAAACTACGTAGTTAGATATATTCCGGTGTTTGTGTGAATTAATCGACACCTTATCACCTCAACTGGTGACCCCGACGTGATTTTTTTTTTTGTGTAAGAGGAGACAGTGATAGACTAGTCGCGGTGTGTACAGTATTGTCCGCAAATCACACTATGGAAAAGGAGAGCAAACCAACTCCAGCCGGTGCTTCGTTCCGCGTGCCGCCATTTATGCCTACGAAGTTCGGGATCTGGTTTTCGATCCTAGAGTAGTATTTCGGCGTAGCCGGCATTAGCCACGATGACGAAAAAGCCTTAGCCCTCATAGGATTCCTCGACCCACCATACCTCGCAAAGATAGAGGACACCGTGACCAACCTCCCCGCCACCGGCCAGTACGAGAAACTGAAGAGCGAGCTAATCCGCGTCCTGACAGAATCGGACAGCGTCAAGGTTGAAAGGTTAGTTGAACGCGAAGAGATGGGCAACAGAAAGCCCTCACAGTTTTACAATGACCTAAAGAAACTAGCCAGCCCGCTCGCGTCCGACGAGTTCATTCTAAACCTGTGGAGGAACCGCCTCCCAGACCGTATCAGGGAAGTCCTGGCCGCAGTTGACGATACGAGCATAGAAAAACTGAACAGGACTGCGGATAGAATCGACGAGGCGTACGATCGCCACGGCCACCGCGCGCATAGGGTGGGCACAATCTCCGAGCCACCGGCATCGCATGCAGACAAAAACGACGCGCTGGCCGCCGAAGTCGGCAGGCTGAGGGAGAAAATTAAGGCTTTAAAAATCGGCGGGTATCGTCGACCGCGAAGACGCTCGTACTCCCTTACTCGACGCCGTCGCCGTTCCCGTTCGCGAGACAACCCGCGTCAGGACGGAATTTGTTTTTATCACGCGAGATTCGGCGATCGCGCCACAAAATGCACCGTCCCGTGTAAGTGGAAGACGGGAAACGACCCCAGCCGTCCGTAAAAGCGGCGGACGACGACGGCTTCGGATCACGCCGCATATTCATCGTGGATCAGAGAACGAAAACCTCGTTCTTAGTGGACACCGGGGCCGACATCAGCGTTTATCCCCGAAGCAGGCTATCCAGGGTCGTGAAAAAAGCAGCGTACGAATTATTCGCTGCCAATGGGACGCCCATCGCAACGTACGGCACCTTGGCGATGGAGCTGAACCTGTCCCTCAGACGTGCCTTCAAATGGCACTTCACGATCGCCGACGTGCAAACCCCCATCATCGGCCTGGACTTCCTGAGCCATTACGGGTTGCTTGTAGACACAAGAAAAAGACGTTTTCTTGACACAACAACCCAGCTAACGACCCGGGGATACGCCGCCAACTGCGAACAACTCATGATTAAGACCGTAAAGGGGGATTCGGTCTATCATCAACTGCTGGCAAAATATCCAGATATAACGCGCCCACCGGCCTTTGGGCGAGACAAAATCCGGCACGGCGTGGAGCACCACATAGAAACCACACCAAGCCCACCCGTGTACTGCAAACCCCGCCGGCTCGCACCAGACCGGCTCAAACAAGTCATGGCGGAATTTGCAACGCTGATTGAACAAGGAGTCATGCGCCCATCGAAGAGTTCCTGGGCATCTCCGCTACACGTCGTCCTAAAGAAGGATGGAAGTCTTCGACCCTGCGGTGACTACAGGGCGCTGAACGCCCGCACTGTTCCCGACAGGTACTCTCCACCGCGCATCCAAGACTTCGCGTAGCAGCTACACGGTAGGAAAATTTTCTCAAAAGTTGACTTAGTGCGCGCCTACCATCAAATTCCAATCACGCCTCGGGACATTAAAAAAACAGCAATCGCGGCACCATTCGGCCTTTTCGAGGCAACCAATATGATGTTTCGGCTTCGAAACGCCGCGCAAACGTGTCAACGTTTCGTCGATGAAACCACGCGTGGCTTAGATTTCGTATACGCGTACATCGATGATTTCCTGGTAGTTTCGGAAACCGAGGAACAGCACCGCGAGCACTTGCGGATTTCGTTCGAACGTCTAAATCATTACGGCGTTGTAATCAACCTAGCAAAGTGCGAGTTAGGCGTCGATGAGATATCCTTCCTAGGCCATACGGTAAACGCGCAGGATATAAAACCGCTCGCCGATCGAGTAAAAGCCGTAACTGAAGCACCCCTCCCCGCGAACATCAAAGCTCTCCGTAGGTACCTCGGTATGATTAACTTTTATCGACGTTTCATACCGGGGGCAGCCAAAATCTTACAACCCCTCAACGATTTGCTGCGAGGGGCGAAAAAGGGCAACATGCCCATTACCTGGTCGAAAGACGCCAAAACGAGCTTTAGCGAATCGAAACGCGCCCTAGCTAACGCGACGATGTTAGCACATCCTATACCTGGCGCGCCCATCAGCCTCGCTGCAGACGCGTCCGACTTTGCATTAGGAGCGGTGTTGCAGCAACGTGCGAACAACACTTGGCAACCGTTGGGTTTCTTAACTAAACCCTTAAACGCCGCGCAGCGAAAATATAGCGCGTATGATCGCGAATTGCTCGCTATGTACACCGCGGTCAAACGATTTAGACACGCAGTAGAGGGGAGAAATTTCATTATCTTCACTGACCATAAACCCCTCACTTACGCGTTCGGTCAATATCCCGACAAGTGTTCGCCGAGACAGTTCCGGCTGCTAGATTATATCGGTCAGTTCACGACCGATATAAGGCATATAAAAGGGCTAAACAATAATGTTGCCGACGCCCTATCGCGCATCGAAGCTATAGGAAAATCCGTGGATCACAAAACCCTCGCCGCCGCGCAAGAAAACGATGAAGATCTCCGCAATATCGTTAACTCCGGTACATCCGCGTTACAGCTTAAGAAAATTCGTTTTCCGGATTACGACGCGGAAATATACTGTGACGTGTCAAGCGGCATCGTACGACCGTACGTACCGAAATCCTTGAGGCGCGACGTATTTAATGCACTCCACGGACTTTCCCACCCAGGAATTCACGCAACTCAGAAATTAGTAAAATCGCGTTTTGTTT